>NC_080430.1:95652721-95971952 GCF_028018845.1 Melospiza georgiana | reverse complement strand
TATTTTTGACAAACTCAAGCTTTCCTTGCCAAAAGCCATCCTCTCCCCAACTCAGCCTGTTAGGAAACCAGCCTGAAGAAGGCAAACCTCCACCTTTACTTACCCAGAGATAAATTTTGTTTATTTTGACTGACTCTTGGAGGCTGCGTGCTTTGGACTTGCAGACTCAAAGATCAGTGATACTGGTTTTGTACTGGACTTTTTACAACCTGCCACTCATCCTTTGCACCAACTCAGTGGAGCCATATTTCAACCAGAAACAAACATCCTTGCCTGAACACACCAGGAGCGCCTCCTCTCCCATGCTTCCTGTAAATGGCAAAACCCAGTCCCACTCCCATCTTCACTCCAAAATATTTTTCTCACACCAAGCTCTTGTTCAACAGCTTGTGTGTAGTGGTCAGGCTGTAGAGACCTTTCACACATACAGTCAGTGGTTGCTTTTGATGGGTCAGACTCTCAGCTATTCCACTCCCAAGGCTTATGAATACAGACTTCCAGGCAAGTCTGGAATTTGGTTTGAAACACTGGTTTGGAAACAGGGCACTTGAGGAGACTGCATAGTTTCCACTGAGAAATTTACAGCTGAATTGGCTGAGCGGTTTGTATGGAGGCAGGGTGAGGTGAAAACAAGACAGAGGGAAACAGATTTGATAGCAAACAAGTAATTCATCACTCACTTTAACTCTTTGCTTCCCCATAATTTCTCAGCTAGTTAAAATGCCCATGCAGTACTTGACATGGACAGGAAAATACAAACAGCAGCATTTAGCAAATCAGTTATTAAGATTAGTTTTGCCTTACAACAGCTGAGCAAACTACAAGATATTAACAAACTTCATAATGTAGGAAAATAACTAACTGCACTTTAAAGAAAGCCTAGTAAAATTACTACACCATCAGAAGGGAGTAATTTATTAATTATGTGATGATCATGTATTTCTGTTCTTTTTAGCTAGGCCTGGAGATGAAATATGAGCCTTATATGGAAAGAAGCTTTGATGACAGTAATTTATTTGGGAAAGCTTTTCCAGCCTTTTTGTTTCACACAAATTATTTGAATGTTTAAAGTATTGAAATAGTTTCATATCTAGGTATTAATAAAGAGATGCTGTCTTTACCATCTTTCATATTTTATTAAGCTTTTAGTGAAAATGTGGCTGCTGGCTTATAAGCAATTAAAAATAATATATATACAAGCAGGCAGCCATTTTCACAGTCTGGCAAGTAACAGATTTCCATAAATAACAAAGAATACAGGGTCATGATATCAGCTGTTCAGAAATTTTAAAAAGTCAGATTGCTTCTATTTTTGCAGTAACTATTTGCTGGATTATTTTTATTTATGGCTTGAAACAGAATCTAGAAATGTTTTCCCTGAACTTTAGATACTATGCTCCTGGCTGACTGGCTTTCTCTTTGCTCTTTTTCACTTGCCTTCCATGCATCTGTGTCCAGTCTGAGGGCAGGGAATGGCACTGGCTCAGGAGCTGGGCCTGCAAAGGTCTGTGAACATCTGAATATGCTCCTCGTGCTTTTATATGCCCATATTGCACAGATATTGGGTTATTTGTTCCCATAGATGGTCGGCTGCCCTGTTACCTGGCTCCTCAGATGCAGCATTAATTGCACTGAGCATCAGTTTTAGGTAATTAGACACAGCTGTATGCTTGAAAATGCTAATACACAGTGGGAAATCCTTCTGGAAGATTTTGGTCATTAACACTTTCACAGTTCTCATATATACCATCATCTACTCCTTAATTCTCTGTTTTGATCCCTGTTTAAAGTTCTCTTTTACTTTTCCCCTGGGGACTTTGCCAAGCTTTCCACTTGAAAATGATTCTGCGACATTGTGACTCTGCCTCTTTCTAACAGAAAAAACCTCCATATATATAATTCTGTGAAACTGGAAGCCATGTCCTAAAAAGATACAAGAAAAAATAAAATTTAAAACCAAGTATTTTTGAGCAGCAGAAGTTAATAAACAAGATGAGGTTGCTGTGTTTTTTTGGTTTAAATGACATATGAAAAAATGCATTTCACATACTTCTTCCTCCCTAGAAAAGCTGACCATTTTTCTCGAAAGAGACAGGAAGTTCCTCTTCTGGGAAAAAAACCCCTAAAAACAACAAACACCAAAATTGTCTCAGATCTGCTCAATTAATTTTCTTCCACAAACATAGGTCACAAGCCATGTTAGTTTAGAACCAGATTTTGACAATCTCATTAGCTCGTGATTCAGGTAACTAAAAATAATAATAATAAAAATAATAAAAAAATCTATGCAACAGTTATTGATTAAAATTATGAGACTATTATTGTTATTGCTTATCTGATAATATAAAGAAGTTGGGTTTCAGACATCTTGAAAAAATGGCTTGTTTCATTTTGCTGTATTGGGGGGTGCAAATAAAGAGGGAAGAGATTACACTGGTGATTGTGAAAGCATGAAAACTCAACGGGCAAAAAGGCACTCACAGAAATAAATACAGCACAAAAAAGTACAGTAGAATAAAATTAAATGGGTTCATCCAGTCTGACTGCATATCTGGCACCCCAGAACGAGAGTACACTATTAGTTAAAGAAAATGATCAAGCTGTTTCTTCTTTGTTTTCAGGAGTCCAGAGAGAAGAATGCTGTCAGAAGAGCAGTGATAACGTGGTAACCCCAGAAATTAGAGAAGTGCATATTGCTTTAATTTTGATTCATGAGCAAGGATTTATTTTCTTCCTTTTTTTTCCTTAACTGCCACTAACTGTATTTCTGGTGTTCTGCTTCAAGGGAGCACCAGGCTACTAGGGGATTTCCTAAGTGGGATTACCCGTGTTTCTTCAGTTCCTGCTGCCTGCTTACAGTTGCACCTGTGACAACTTAACCAAGTTGGCTGTCAACAACCTGCAACCAAACGTGAAGATTTAGGCTCTCTCAGAAACAAAGCCCATGGATGAAACGTAACCTCAGGGTGGGATTTCCTCCTTTGGCTGAAATCAGTAAGGACTTCTAAGTCCTAAGGAAGAACGGAAAATCTAAGCTCGCCTAAAAACTTCCGCCTTTTTGTCAAGAGTCTTGTTTCTCCATTCAGCTTTTGCTGAGGTGTAGTCACAGTGCAGAATACAATTAACTCTTGAGTAAGAGAGGAATGGGAAAACAGTTTCCCTTCTCTTCTCAGGAAAAGCCTTTTGGGGTGGGAGGGTGGGCGCCAAAACAGAGAAGCGCCAAAGCCTAAAGTAAAGAGAGGCACAAAAATTAAGCTTTCATACAACATCTGTATCACATTTACACATGCACTCACTTCCAGGGAAGTGACAGACATCAAAACTAATGGAGAACATCCCGACTCTCCAAATGCAGGAAGAACACTGCAGCTTTCCCAGCTGTGCTCTTGGGACTGTAAAACAAGAGATTGGCAAAGGAGGCTATTTTTTATTGCTTTGACTATTGGTTTTGGCCAGGTAGTACAACAGAGTTCTTAAACAGAGTTATCCTACTGCACTGCAAGAATTAGGTACACCAGGACTACTGGAAAACAATAGCTGCAGAGTAAGCCTCATCATCCTCTGAATGTTATGCACACTAATTGGTTCCAGGGTCAACACTGTGATGCTACAACAAAGGGCTGTAGCTTAAGAGTAAAGAATAAACAGCAGGAGTTAATGGAAATTCTGTTAATATATAAATGCGCCCCAAATTGAAAGAAAGACAGAAAATAAAATATTCTGCATAAACAAAACTGATTATGAATCCAACATGCAACCTTAGCTCTCAACAAGCTGTTAATTTCATTAAAGAAACAAAGCAAGTATTTCAAGTCACTGTAACAAGAAAGCAACACATTAAGATTTTGAAGCTAGTTTGACAAACACTGCGCTTGCCATGGGTGCCAATTTATTAATGTAAAGAGTACAGACAAAGAAAGGTGTCTGAAATTACAGTATTATTCACAAAATACCATTATGAGGATATAGGCAACTTTGTTCAAAACACCACGTGCGATTGCTCCACTGAATCTAAACATCTGGGGCAAGTTATCCATCTGGCTTTAGTGACTTTAAAATGACATGCTACATTTAAGCTAAGAGGTCTGGTCACACCAGTTTTAAGTAATCATGTTTTCATAGTCCAGCACTTCATCTTTTTGAATCTTTCATTCCATAACATTTTTGATAAAAATACTTTTAATCCTTTTCCCCACACAGCAGGAAAGTGAAATAGATATAGAGGTACAAATGCTTTCTTTCTAAGTTTTTCTCCAAATATAACAATTATCTCCTGCCACTCAAGCACTCAGATGAATAAGTGCAAGGGAACATCATTATCCTTATGATTTGCCAGGTGAAACACTAAGATGCAACATATCAAAATGGAATCCCTCATTGTAGGTTTCCCTATCACTTCTTCCCTTTTCCATTTCCATTGTTTTCAGGCCCTGAAAGAAACTTTTATCTGCTTTTCTTTCACCTGCTCTGCTGCTGTGCACACCTTCAGGTGCTGGGACTGATTTTGCAGGGTTGTAGCACTGTGTGTCCTCCTTCCCCAATTCACTCCAAACATGAGCAGGATGACACTGAGTTACGACACCTCCCTCTTTGATGCTCCACTTTTTCTCCATGGTCACTCATTTCCTTCCTTCAAACAATACTCTGTTCCCAAATGCCAGCTGTGCCCACACAGGATGAGTTCCCACAGCGTGCCAACCTCCCTGGCACGTGCTGCTCCAGGCCTTGGCTATCCTTATGGACCTCCTCCCACTAGGAAGCCAGCACTGTGACACCATTTATGCAAACACAGCATGCTTTTACCTCCAGCTTACTTCCTTGTGCCATTGATTCAGCTCTTTTCCAAGGCTGCTCCTCAGGCTCCCCACTCCTACATGAACTGCCTATGGTTTGCAGCTGACAAGAACCTGAAATCCAGACCCTTCAATACAAACTCCTCTATCACTTCCTCCAGGTCACAAACACATCAGAGGAAAATACAAAGGAAAATATCCCCAGCCAGGTCCCATCCATCACCCAGCTCTTGGCAGCACCAGCCTGAGTGCCTGGTTTGCCCACAGCAACACCGGGATTCATCATGAAATGGCACTTTGGCTCCCAGCTGGGACCCTCAACAGAAGAAATATGGATTGGTAATCCTAAAGTGTATATGACATGAGATAACCTTGATATCATGCATCAGATCAAACATGTGCATGTCAGAAAGCAAATTCACAGACAGGGCAGTTACTGCAGAAAACCACATTTCTGGCTTGTGCTTTAGCATGGCTCTCACTCCGCACAACAACAGGGATCTCAGGAGAGCTGTCAGCAACAGAGACCTGCTTGGAACTATCAATGAGCTTCCAGAAGAAGCTGTTTACATCATCTGGATGCAGCTCTAATAGTAACACATCATACCTTTACCGTGTAGATCTATTTATCTATACTTGTTACATAAACCCATACACCTTCAGAATTTTGTGTCTTTCTCAAACCTTTTTCTGCTTGATGGACTTCTTAAATACATTATGGTTTTGGCCCTTTCCAACCTTTCTTTCTTCCCTAGGCATCAGGTTTCTTTCCTTTTGGCTTTTATAGGCCTCAAAGAAAGTTGCAGAACTGGAATTTGAGTAAATACTTTATGAAGAGTACTTTCCATGATGCCCTGGTTGAGTGAAGTCAGTATTTCAACTTACTGAATATATGCTAAGATACATTTTTTTTTTTAAACACAATCTTGCTCTAATATAATTGACCAAGAAATGTCAGTATAGCAGAAAATTCTTCTTGGCACATAAAAACTTCATTATGAATTAATAGCATTTCATTTCCAATATAAGCCTTACTATTAGACATTTGCATATTGATAACACCTAAAATAAAAAATCCTAATAACTTGCAAAATTATATTATTATGTTTGAATTGGAACTAATGTGTCATGTCTGTGTGCATTAAACTAAAAAAAGTACAACACTCCCTACTTCCACAAAAATAACAGCATTGAGGCTTCCTTGTCTAATATATTTAGCATTACAGTAGCAAGTAAGTGATCCTCACTTATGCGTACCCATTTTGTTGTCCCAGAACAATCCAAGTAAAGATTAATTTTTTCCTGTTACAACTTTACTTGTCATTCTGTGTTTGGGTACTTTTTAAGCCTTCTCCAGGCATCAACAGTACTTAAGGTTAAGACATTTCTGGGAAATTGCTGTGCATGTGGATACAGATATGTGCAAGGACAAGAAACTTCTGCAAAGTATTATAAGGGGTTTAGGATTAATATGTTCCATGTGCAGTGTAAGCTGTACTTCCTGAATTCTCTTTTAAGGGAAGAGACAGATCTGTTTGCTTCCTTATCTAGCAAAAAAAAAAAAAAAAAGGCTTTACTACCTACTGAATAAAGGCTAAATCACAGAAAACTGATCAGACCCTTGGTTCAGTAGTGCTACACACCTACCAAAACATGCAAAAGGCAACAAGGAAACACAGCATCTGCTCCACTACCTTGGGGTACAGCAGGCACAGGAAGAGATGAAGTCTTTTATACTCCATTATCATCCTGAGTCATTGCATTCAGTCCTTCACCACCATGACACTGGTGAAAGATCTCTACTGTCAAAACAACCAGAAAATGTTACACAGGATAGAGGGAAGAGAAAAAAAAAAAAAAAAAAAGAAAAAAGCCCTTTAGACCTGAGGTTCACACTTCCCAAAGAACCCATATATTTCCCTTGTGGTTATGCTTTTTTCTCCCCCTGACAAATATTTAGGTTTTGCTGACAACAGCTTGCCTCAAATGCTATTTAAGCAGTAAGACATCACAAGACATATGCTATCCTAAGATAACACACACCTCTGAAGTGCTGTTAGGTGTAGCTGATGCCTTCAACTGCCTGATGAATTTGTTATCTCAAAGAAACACAAGGTTTGGGAGTGCCTTACATTGCAAGCTAACCCTAAATTTAGTCTTTAAATAAATAAATAAAATCTGTGATTTTGCATCCTGTATTAAAAAAAAAAAAAAAGAGAAGAGATCTGACTTGGAGTAAATCCTAACTTCTTGCTCCCAAATAAATGTAAACTTTTTAGCTTTATACTTGTGATGTGACAGAAACAATAATTTTAATGGCTATTTCCTTTTTAGTTATTTGAAGTAACAGAGATAATGAAGTCATAACTGAGGTTTAGGATTACTAACCTGGAAAACAAATTTCTGAAAGCAGGAGGGCAAATCTTTCCCCCTGGGTCCTGTACAAGGATGAGTATCTCAGTGCTCTAATTCCATGTTAGGTAAGCACCCCTATCAAAGTCACAATAATCATCACTTGAGCGAGTACTTCTGCCTTTCACATGGACACTTTCTCAATAGAGATCCTACTTTAAAAGGATGAAGGGTTGGATTTTTGCCCTCAGCATTGCAAGAGCATAACCAAGCCATCAACAGAGTATCCACAAAAGACAATTCTGAGACTTGCTCCTCCCCTAGACTTATCCCCTGTGAAGTTTGCATGCTACGGCGCATTTCAGGATATGCAATTTACACTGGCATTGATTAGAGAAAAGAAAGATTTCCCTATTCTTCTCTAATCTCAGGCCATTAGGTGCCAAGTGGTTCAACAAAGCAGTTTACAATGATTCCAACCTCACTGCTCTGTGCTTAAAATCAAGCCAGCAGTTATAACTATTGCTGTATCAGGGCCAAAGTATTCTGCAGTTTTCCAGTCCAAATCCATGCTGTCTATAAACAAGAAAAACAAATTCACCATGAAAGTCAGTTCCCTACACATTTACAAATCCATTCATGGCACTGAAAATAATGCCTACCTGTCACTTAGAAGATATGGGACAGTAGCAATCACACACCAAGTACAAGGATCCAAAAGTCTCCTTCAAGGCCCAAGGCACTGCAAATTGTAACACTAAACTCAATGCTTTCCTCCACAGTTTCAATAAAATTCACTATATGCTTTTCATGTCCCTAAAAACTACAGGCTTGCTGATGATAAATCTTGGAGGCAATGAAAAGAAAACTGAGAATAAGAAAAGCTATCAATGCTCCCATCACAAAGAGTTCCCTTAACTGCAGCAAAGTTGCTCTTGACTTTTACTGGTACAACTGGTACCACAGTCAGGCCTTTTCACAGTAAAGTAATCCAGTGCCTCAACGAGACTACTGGGTTAGAAAGTAATAAAGTGAAGTCAAGTGAGACCTAGTAAAACTTGTATTTGTAAAACACACCTGCAGAAAACAAATTATCCACCAAGGCTTGGCCCAACCACACATTACTTTTATATCCTGTGCAGCCCTGGGACTCCCCAGCATTTCAGCTCCTGCAGAATTCAGCCCATCCCATCCACTGAGAGTACCTACTGCCAAACTTAATGCACTAAAAAAGAAAATCTGACTCTGGATCGAGGGCAAACTGTGAACCATAACGTTAAGAACCACAAAAAGATTTAACATTAAAGACATTTATACAAGCCCCTCGTTAGCAGTCATTTACAGATCAGCAGAATCCCACTAAGCACAGTCATGGAGCTACCAAAGTATTTGGGAATCAGATTAAAACCATCACAATTTTCATCATCTGAATCTTGTTTTACTAGCTGGGGGATGGCAGTCCTCACTCACTGACCAGAAACTGCCTCTGCTTGAAAATAAAAGCACTACACAATGTGATCTTTTGACTGTAAATGTCACAAAGCAGTATTTCACAGACTACAGTTTGATGTAATAGAAACATCCAGTACAAAGAGTTACCAGAGATGCTAAACTGACGTTTACAAGGCAGCAAGGTCAGAGCAGGTGTCAAGAAGTGAGGGATTTGTTAAAACTGAGGTTCTGTGCAGCAGGATTTCCAAGTGCACATCCCTATATGGAGACATTTATCACAGTTACTGAAGAAGAGCTAAAAGCCCAGTATCAACACTGGAATCCCTGTGCAACTGACTTAAACATAAAGGAGTATTTTTGAATGCACAGACTGAAACCAAGATGGCCAATACCTTTCCACACCCTTGGAAATATTTTTTTTAATGCTACTCTATGGTAAGTGTGGAATGGTGACCAACAGCTCAGGAAGGAATAAACAGAGACATAAGCAATCCTTTGAGGCAACTCTTGGGACAGCATTTCTAAAAACTGTGAAAGTAGTAGCATGAAGAAATAATCTTGGACATTTTCTATAAGCTTCAGGGCAAAGCTTATCCTACTATGACCTACCTTTAAGAAACCACATTTCCTTGCTTCCTAAGAGATAAAATAAAGGTTGGGTAAACCTATCTCCCTCTTAGCAGCTTGTACAATTTTTCTTCCAAGCTGAGCTGTGTTTTTGCTTATATCACAGAAGCACAGCTACAATAAACTGCCTAAATAATACTTCTATCTCACTGTGTCACTTGGAATTGCATATGGTAACCTGCAAAAAGGAACACTAACAATTAAAGCTAAATACAGCAGAAGTACTTTTGACATGCACGAAGTTCTTCAGCACTTAACATCCTCACAGAAATGTTTACAAGGAATAAAAGTAGTGCTGCAGCTGGTCTAATAACTTCAAAACACTGCATAAGAAATTGTCTCTGAGCAGCAATAAAGGCAATCTCTGTCACGACAAGCCATCAATCTACTGAAGTATCCCAAGCTCAGCCAACAATCCTTAGTTCTGACTTGAGCTGACTGTGGGTTTTCTGTTCCTCATCACCATGCCCCATTTCAAGAGGAACTTGAATTGCTGTTTAACACCCTAGCTGGCCACCCACATTACATAGGACTGGGTAAAACAGGCCTGGTAATGCAGAGCAAAGTGTGGTCCTTAGGAACACAGTGGAATTTACCTAAGATTCCTACAGGGCAATCTTTGCATGTTCCTTAGTCAGTATGGTGTCAGGTTAATGGACAGCATTAAAGGGTACAGACTGCTTTATGCCAAACACTGCTGCCCTATTCCAACCAAACACTTCCTGCATGGATTTGCTGAAGCATAGCTCCCACCATCAGCCTAAAATACAGAATGAGCAAGCAACTTCATGTGTGTGAGGCGCACCTGGCAAGAGAGGTTTCAACCACTTCCTAGATGTCCCATGGCTTTTCTCTCCTCCTCTCCTCTCAGTACACACTGCATTGATCCTAGCTGTCAGAATTTTTCTTGCTATCCATTTTCTTGGGACAATCAGCATAATTTCTATTTTGTTCTCTTTCCTTGGCAGGTATTCCATTAAGATCAACCCACAGTCAAAGACAAACAGAATAAAAAAATACTGCTGAGGGCAACACCACAGGAATGTGTATACTCACACAGGAGATACCATCTGCAGTCTGGAGGAGAGTACAAGAGTCCAAAGAGGAGGAAAAAGCAACAAGTGCTGCTGCGGTGATATACAGAGGAGATATGACCTGTACTGGTCAAAAATGATGGTTCAACCTGCAGTGTTTTGCAGAGAAACCTCAGACAATGAGAAAGTACCACACTGCACACGACTTTGCTAACAAGCATCACGACTGGACTATCACTACAGTCCATTACATTGTACTTGCATTACAACAAGGCAGATAGGAAAGAGACATTTCTAAACAGTATTATTAGATGTGTTCAAACTAGGTAACAAACTAGGTAATGGATCTAGTCCAAATCTGCTTTAAGGAACAGCTGAACTCTGCTAAGCCCCAACCAACATCTAATGGATCTCTTACTGCTAGCACAGGTTTTTGCTTCTGCCCAACTTCCTCTATGATTTGAAGCATCAATTTGCTTGTAATTCCAAGTCCCAGAGTTTCATTGATCTCACTGGAATTAAGAATCCCAACAACTAGTTTGAGTTGTAAAGCTGAAAGGGTTTTATATTCCAACAAGCACCCCTCAGCAATGCCCAAATTAACTGGTGAATCACAGCATAAGACTGTTATCTTCACAGTTCTGAGACACTGTTCCTCCTTGAAACTGCCTTATTTCTTGGAAGCCTGGGGCAATAGCTACCAATTGTCCAGCACTGAAACATTTTCCAGTTTGTTATATGCTCCTTCAGCAAACTAAATATGTTAAATAACTTAAACATACTTAAGACTGCACATATAGAACAAGATCTCATTTGGTGTAAAAAGCCCCAAGAGCACTGCCCTTAGCAGCACGATACTGTGGGATTTACACTGAGAGTTTGGCATGAGAAGCATCTGAAGTGCAATTAATCAAGATATGTAATAAAAATGTTTGATTTTTACATAGTGGAGAGACCTCCCCTTACACACAGAGAAACACTTTTTCATGCAAGAACAATGAAGTCCTGGTACTGGATACTGGCAGCTGTTCCATACACTCGTGCTAGCAACAGAAAACATTTACTAGAACTAGCTCTGTTCTCTGGAATTACTATACATTTTTATTTTTCTAATTTCATTTGCTTAGCTGCTTTATTCTTATTGTTGCTTTCCTCCCAAAAATTACAGCCTTGTTGCTTTACTAAAATATTAAAGCAACTCTAAACAACTTTCACTTTTGAATTATTTTACATGGAAAGATTTCTGAAAAGATGCATTTTTCAATAAACTTCCAGCTCCTGGACTTGTTATAATTCATATGTGAGCAAAACAAAGTCCAAATTTATGCTTCATAAATCTCTCCTATACTTCTTTCTCAGAACTTGCCAATGTTATGTTTCTATTCAAGCATTCCAGTTTATATATAGGATTTTCATGTAACAGGCCTGGGATAAATGGTATGTGTTACATCCCCAAGACTGTATAACCTGTAAGCAATTCATAGGCAGCTGTCTCTTCAGTTTACTATAAAAGAGATACTAAATCAGTCTCTGGCCATGCTCTTCTAAGAGTTTTTGAAATGTAACAAACACAAAGAGGTCCAGACCTGGTTTTCACATGGAAATCCTCATGGAGTGACCCACCTGAGCACAGCACATCATAAGCCTTTAGAGCTTCAGTGCAAGCCATCAATGCTGGCACTGCCTTGGAGGGTCTAAACTCCAATGCTACTGCACACCTCTCTTGAGCCCCTCAGTTCTCCTGAAACCTCATCACCAGCTCAGCTCCCTTCACCAAAGCCGTGCTTCTCTCCACCTTCCCCCATTCTCCTTTCTCTCCACCTGCACCTTACTCCCATCTCATCCCACTCCTCCACGGTGCTCATGTTCTAAGCAGGTCCCACCACACCGCCAGTGATGCCTGATGTAAACCAAGCACAGCCACACACCGCTGGTTTTTATTCACTGTTTGAGTTTTTTCACATTCTGCAGAGTCCCGTGCCCACCTCAGTCAGGTCACGAGCTCCTCGGGCTGAAAGCAGCATTGATACGGGGCCCAGCACAACAGCCCTCACTCGCAGCCATGTGCGCAATACAGGTGAATCAGTCTCTCCTTAAAACATTTCAAAAAATCAGAGCAGTCCAACAGAAGGGAAAAAAAAGACAAAGAGAAGGGAGAGCAGAGGCAGGAGATAAAGGAAATAGAATACACAGGATGGTTTTTACTGGAAGCAGCATTCCAAGGTGATACATCCTCTCCTTTCCCTGATGTCCTTCCTTGACACGGCCACGCTAGAAGCATCATTCCTCTCCTTTATTCCTATATAACAGTCCTTCTCTTTTCTTCTTTTCTTTTATTTTCTTTGTTTTCCCCTCCTAGATAAATTTTAACATTTACTTCCAGCCCAGACTGACAACGACATACCAGAAGAAGCACCACCTGTATGGCACTTCCTCACTGGCTGGGCTACCTCAGGTCTGTGCTTTTACTCCATGCTTGCCAAGAACCAAGAGGTATTTAAATTATTTTCACTTCTTCTACTCATCTTTCCACCAGCCAACAGCAGTCACAGCCACAAAAATTCTTCTTCCTTCTTCATTTCAGGACTGACATATAGCCCAATGTAACAAACCCAAACACCTTTGCTGCTAAAACCACCATGGCAATGAAGGGGCTCAATGCCTTAAAAACACTAACTACCAAATTACTTTCATATATCTAAAACTACATTTTAGGTGAGAAGATGAAAGATTATAAAAACAGTGTTTTCCTTTCACTTTTATCAACACATATATAATCCCTCACTACTCTCTCAGTCATATCTCTGGGGCTCCTCTCAGGGAAAATGAAAATCATTAAAAAGACCCAGCCAAAAACCTCAATTTGGGAAAGAGGGGCGCAACAATCTACAGATGGTTCACACAGCTTTGGATGCAACTCAGCAAACATTCAGGTACAGTTTTGCAAGTGGCTTGAATGATAAATAAAAATGAAGAATCATCTGGGGCAGGAATACCTCAAAAACACCCAAAGTCTGGTCTCAAGGAAACAAAAGCGCTCTGAGCCACCTCTTCCCACATGGCTGTCACACAAAGACTTCACGTGTGATCTCTGCATGACGGGTATCACACAGTACACTATGTGTAACCCTACAAAACTCAGTTACCCTCCCTCCAACCAGATAAAGCACACTTTGTAGTCAGCCCAGCAGCTGATAAACTGGGTTTGCAACACTACAGCCCAGTGTCTGAGAAATCATGATGTTACTCAACAAAGGCAGCAGGGGCAAATTCCTGTTAAAAGGAGTGCCTGCCCTGGAGCCTCTCAAGCCCAATTCTTGCTCTTCTCCCAGTGAGCCCTGCAAATAATCCCTGCTCCTGCCACCCTCAGCCCTAAGTGACCACAGAGGTGCCCCACCAGCTTCCCTGCTGCAAGACCCTGTGCGTCAACAGCACTCCTCAGATTATTAAGAATTAAATGCACAAAGAAATACTTTCAGCTGAGTCAAGGCCACAGCATTCTATACTTGGCAGTCCCAAGGCCCTTTTCTGACACAGGATAACATAGTAATGTATGAAAGGGGGAAACAGAGAGTAAAGATAGGAAAGTAAAAAAAAAAAAAAAACCAAAACCAACAGATATGGTAAAACCTTCTGAGTAGCACAAGATTTTCCTGATTACAGCCCGAGTAAAAATAATGCTGTAGAAATAATTTCTGGAGCACGAACTGAGAGCCCTGCTTGTCAGCCTCCACTGGGGAGGAAGCCTGTCCATGGGGCTGAAGCTCTATTCCTGATGGAAAATCTTCACCTGGAAGAGTAACTAAAAAAAGCTGCAGCAAAGGATAGCAAACTACAGCAGTTCTAGGACAAAACGTGCTTCAAGGCCACACCAGAACACCTCATTTTTGCAGGTACATACATCAGGGCAGAATCTGGCCTATATTCCATACACCTTAAGTCACTGTTCATAGGGGAGGGGAAAAAAACCATCCTGAGTTACAGCAGAATCTGCAAAAGAATAAAATTAATCTTACAGCTTGCTGGACAGAAGGACTACAGTTCCTTAGAACACAATACCAGGGCAGTGCTAATAAACCTCCATACCAAAATGATAAAATTGGGAAACTTTAGTCCTGAACATTTGCCTATGAAAACTCCTTTTATACATAACAAAACAAATAAGCAAAAAAACCTTAAACTTTCTTTCAAATTAAAAAACCCTATAATTTGTTAAAAAAATATTCCCTTCATTAAGACAGTGATTTGAATTAAATAACCTCTAGTAATAGGCAGCATTTCTCTTGCACTGAAACATTTTTCATTAGCCAATTAAATACTTGATTAGCTCTTCAGCTGTGATATTAGCAAATATAAAATGCAGCAGCCACCCTCCCAGCCCATCATTGCAAATATATCCCTTTTCCAAAATGTGCCTTTATTCAGACCCATCAGTTTGCTGCTTCTTTACAGTTAAAGAAAACAAGGATCAATTTGATACCCAAGGAAGTGAGTTTCCAGTTGCTGGCATTGGTTAAGCCAGTAACTTTAGTTCCTATGAGAGCAAAGTGCTGTGTGACTAGCTCTCCCCTTTCAGTCCTGCAGCAAGGGCTCAAAGCCTGAGCTGAGGCAAGAAGCAAAACAGGCAAAGATATGAGAAAACTCCTCTTGTTAGAAATAAAATATGGAGAACATATAAGAACAGTTTTCCTCTTTGAACATCATACAAAGAGGTGTTGCAGTATTTTTAGCCCATGTCCAGAGAAATGATTTTCCAACCCAGCAGTTCTGATTGCAGCACTGTACATTTCACTGGTGCAACATGGCAGCCCCATTTAACTCTAGACAAAGTTGCAGTTTTAGCACCACACCTTGTGTCAGCTGAACCAAAGTATCTCAGGTGGCAGCTGATGGACTTGCACACAAAGTAGGCATGTACCCAAATAGAAGAGTTCAAGAATCCAACAGCACATAGGAAAGCCAAATTCTGAGTCTTTTAAACTTGCAAGTAATCATACTGAAAATATTTAAGAATCTGTAGGAATCTAGCTTGTCACTAGACTTTCTGGAGAGGTTTTTTATGAAAAGGTGAAAAAACAAAAACAAAAATTGATGTTCTTGGATTAATTTGAATATATTCACCATTGCTTCAAAAAATTACAAAAAGTGTGTAACAATTCACAATTCTGGTAAATGTCTCTCTGTTGCTGTGGGGTCTGAAGCCAGGAGAAAAGGCAACATTATATAATATCCTGAAAGAGCAAGGTAATTGAATAAACCCACTCTCTTCCACAATACTGCAGATTACTTCATCCACGATGGTCTTGAAAATGAGTTTAACTCTATACATAACTATGTTCTTCACAACAAAAGGAATGAAAATGAGAGGAAACCGTTTTTGTTCACCAAACAGAAAACAAACAAAAACCAGCAGAAGGGCTAGTAAGGAAAGAATGGTTAATCTCACATTTCTAAAAGGGTATTATAAACAAAGCATGGTGAACAACAAAAATAAAGGATTAAAAAAAAAAAAAAGATACGAAAGTGCTTAATGGTGTTCTTTTAAATATTTACTTTGCTGCTATTTGGAGAATAATTTGTTCCATTTAGTAGCATTGGGCTCAAAGGACCGCTTTAATCCAGAGAGATTAATTATAGCCTTTGGAGTTATAAACACAATTTGGGAAGTGAAGCGGAGAAGAGGAGAGAGACTCCTCTCACGCTGGCGTTTTAACAAGTTTATGTGCTTTGGGGCTACGCTACGCAGGCCACACCTGTACTGCAGGCAGAACAGGACAGCCATGAATTGTGGAAAAGCAGCCCCCAGGACATCCAGGGGGCTATCCTGAATATCCTACAGTGTTGCTGTAGGCAACTAAAATACTTCTCAGGTGCCCTTCATCAAAATACAAGCTCACCGGCACATTACAAAAACATCATCTCGCTTTTATTACCTGCACCAGAGAGGAGCTGCTGCACTGAGACATGCAGCGCACACAGGGTCTCTGAGACCTCTCACATGCTTTCACCTGTTTCTCCCTGTGGTCATCGCTGTGTCCCAGACCAGGAGACACAGGGACCAGCAACAATTACTGGGGCAAAGCTGGGAGCGGTCTTACCTAGCAAGGGATTGGCCGCTCCCTCCTCCGAGCTCTCCTCAGCGCCCTCCTCTCCCAAGCCAGAGGTGGCCGAGTCCTCCGGGGCGGATGCAGAGCCGGGGGTGCTGGGCCCGCTGACGGAGCCCGAGTCCCCTTCCTCGCTGCTGGAGCCGTAGCGGTCGGGCTGGGCGGCCGTCCCGCCCTCGCTGCAGCTCCTGCGCTCCTTGCGGTGCACCCGCGAGTGCAGCACCATTTGGTGGTAGGTGCGGAAGATCTTCCCGCACTCGAAGCACTCCGTGGACTTGTTCTGGGCGCCCCGGCGGCTCTGCCGCGAGGCAGGGCGATAGTCCAGATCCCCGGGGGCAGGCGGGCAGCTCTCCCCCGCTGGGACACTGCTGGCTTTCTCCAGGCGCCCACCGGTGCAGCTCTTCTTCTTGGGGTTGCTGGGTGAGTCCTGGTCTCGCTTGCGCTTCTCCTGGTTGACAAGGATATACTCCCTCTTATCCTTGTCGTAAGTCACGTCTGCATCTGCCAGGGCCTCATCCCATCCCACATACTTCACATACTCTGAGGGCTCTACTACTTTTCCTTTGGTGGCCAGCTGCCAAGCTTGGTAGCTACTGACCGGATCCAGCTCAGCTACTCTTTTCCCAGGCTGTCCTCTCGTAACTCTATCCAGCCCTACAGATGGCCGTAGATTGAGACACTGCAAGAAAAACTGCTTGGTTACCGAGGAGCCAAGGCTCCCATCAGTCAAGCCCTCAGCTTTATCCCCGGTGCTGCCCGGCTGCACACGGTAGTGAACAGCATTATGCACTTTCAGGCTTTCCATATTTGTAAACAGATTTCCACACTTGGTGCAAACTTCATACAGAGACAGGCCGGTCACAATTGTCTCCTCTTGTATCACATCATTGATAGTGGCAATCAGCTCCAAATCATTTTTTGGTTTGTTTTTGCTCCCAGACCTGGGGCCATGCGACTTCATGTGGTTTTTGAGAAACCAGGGCTCCTTGAATCTCCTGCCACAAATATGGCACCCGTGATCAAATGACCCCCTATGCTTTTTCATGTGAGCTTTCAGGAACCAGGTTTGACTAAAGGTCTGACCACAGACTTCGCATGGGAACTCGCCCACATTCAGCTCGCTCTTGCAGTTCTCGGTGTAGGTCTCCCCATTGGGGACCTGAGCTGTTATATGGTCTTTCTCTATGTGGTTTAACAGCGTCTCCTCCCTCAGGGTCATGTAGCTGCACAGCCTGCACTTGAATGGTTTGTGGACTTGGTGCAGGTGCTGCTCCAGGTCCTTCTTCCCTTCAAATTTGTTTTTGCAGAAGGTGCACTGGTAAGAGGTCAGCTTGTCATCCTCCTCAGCTGGTGCCATCTCCGTGACCTCCTTCTTGCTGCTTCTCAACAAGATCTTGCTGCTATCAACCTGAGTGGTACCGTTCAAGATCTTGTTGCAGGCAGATGTACTTTTAGTGGGGCTGGTGCACCCGCCAAGGCCCTCAGAAACGCCCATCTCCCCCAACTGTGCCTCTCCCATCTCTGCCTCGTGCCCCTGACTTAAAGTGCCTGTCCTGTGACTGCGGATGTGAATCTTCAGGTTGCCCTTTTGGGAAGCTCTGTGATCACAGTAAGGGCATTTGTAGGGCTTCTCACCTGTGTGCTTCCTCATGTGCTGCGACAGGGAGCTCTGAAAAGGGAAACTTTTACCGCAGATGCAGCAGCTGTGGCACATGGTCTTGTCAGCATCCACGTCGTTCTTGCTTAGCTTGCCAGGGCTGGAGGATCTCCGTAACTCCATTTCTGCCTCTCTGCCACGATCCATCTGTATCACTGCAGCAGGGGGTAAGCGGGGCAGGAGGACAGAAGCATGTCCGGCAGCAGAGCAGGGCTGGACCGCGTTCTCAATCATGCGGTTCTGCAGAGAGGGGCTCTATTGCTTCATCCTCGGGGTAACGCTTCCTTCAGCCGCTCCACAGAGTCCACAGCACCAATTTATTTCTGCGTGCTTTGTAAGCACAAGGCACAGATCACCTGAAACAAGAACAAAATCACACAAATGTACAGATTCTTAAATATATTCAAACCTGTTCATGCTTTGAATTCAACAGCCCCACCACTCACTCGGCACTCAGAAGCGCACCATATGACAATCTATTGCACCAAAAGGCACTAGTTTCTCTTTCTGCTGATATTCTAGACTTCAATGACAAGCATAATTACTAAATAAGTAAAATCCATAAAAGAGCAAATACTCATTTCCATACCCTGACATCAGTGTCTTGAACGAAGTGCAAACTTTAAAAATATTTTTTGTTTTAAAACCAGGCAGAAGTGGCTAAAAATACACCTTAAATGAGGAAAACATTTCTTGTGGGGGTTATTACACTTTAAATCTGTGGCTTTACCATCATGTGTAATTTCATGTAAAATACTTACTTGCCAAAGATAAAAGGCTTTCCTAGAGACTTTAGTAAGTATCATATTCCTGCTGGCAACTGCATTACTTTGTGTCTCAGACAGCTCGGCTGTGCTTGAAGTGGCAGGCACAGAAAGGCGCAAAGGCTGAGGACGCTCAGTACTTTGATTACAGAGCAAACAAAAAAGCAGAGCCTGACAAAGCACTCATGAAAACTAAAAGTTATTTCCTGACGGACAGTGAACTAAAAAGACCCTCCAAGTATAAATTTCAGTCTCAAACTAACAAAGCAAAGTGATAATGTAGCTATCAAATTACCTCAAATGTGAGTGATTTATGTCAACATGACACACAGGAAATGACACCACCACCCACCTCAATGAAACAGAATTTTAACTATAAACAAACAAAACAAGAAAAAAAACTCTGATTAACATAGCAGATTAATAAAAGTTTAAATATTTTTGTATCTCTTCATGAATAAATGCAAAGGTCATTATCTTAGTGCAAGATGAAACACACCAGCACCTTGTATACAGCAAAAAACAATGATCAAAATCCACATAGGCTGTTTCTTTTCCAATTACTACACTGTAAAACAAAATCTGCCCCCTCTGCTACCCTCATTAAGGACTACAAACACCACATGACTAAGATCAAAGAACACAGCATTCTCTAATGAAGAGAACTGATCTATTGCCACATTAAGAAAACATCAGCTTCTTAAAATGTAGCTAAAAATATGCAGAGCACTAATGAGACCATATATTCCCACATCCATCACTTGACATCTATGACTCAGGAAAGAGCTACAGATCTACAGCTGCAAATTTTAAGATTTCTCACTGTATTCACCTCTGAGTCTCTCCAATACGTCAATAAGCAGTCTAACCACATCACCAGCAGGAGCTAAACAAAAAGCAAGACTGTCGCAATGCTCATTTCAGTTACGGGCTACAGAAGAATTTATCACATTTAATTTGATCTAGCCCTCTTATTTGCTACAAGACGTTCATTTCTGGGCTGGATTTTCTGCATATCTAGTATCTATTCAGCATGTTAGGGAGTTCTCAAACAGCATCAAACCCAAACTACCTTTTCCTCAGAGAGCTGGCAATAACATTTAAGGGATGAGTTACAAAAGCAATTTCATTTCTTGAATGAAACAGTTTTTTATTATTCAAAAAAAAAATAGGTATCTCAAATTCAGCAGTCCATATGAGCAGGAAGTTTACAAACTACAGAATCTAAACTAATTTTTGAAATTAGTCATTTAAAATCAAACAGAGACAGCCTCAGAAGAAACTTCCTGGGTGAATAAAGGATGTCAGCCACTGAAATTGTGGCTGCACCAGAAGGAACAAACACACCACACAGAAAATACAAGTTTATATTGCCCATCAGTGGAAGAAACAACTTCGAGTAACATCTTATTTATCTGACCCACAACCTAAAACTGCCAAGTGACAACCTATATTGTCTTACAACCAAAGATTTAACCTAAAAGTCATTAAATCATAAAAAGAAACACCAGGTTCAAGTATACTATGCTAAATGCAAGTAAACAGCTTCTTCTGAAATGTTCCACACCATTTCAGAAAAAAAAAATATAAAGCTTTGGGAACAAATTTTTTCCGTGTATTTTATACATTTTTTCTACATTCTTAATTTTCTACAGTGAGGATATTCCTTCTATTGGCAGGTTGATTTTTAGACTAACAACTTTTTTTTAATTTTAAAATGTAGGGCCCATTTTAACTCAACTTTCTGCAGTGTTTCCTGTCTGAAAGTTCAAAAGAGCTTTAAGAGCCAAGCTTAGACAAGAATGCTGTACGCAGCAGTCCAAGCACATGTAGATCCAAAGCTTCAGAGTCCCTTTGTTTACTTGGCCACAAATTCCCTGGGCTTAGTCTTGACATATTTCACTTTAATTATTTATAGCATTTTCATTAATGAAACTTAGTTATGAAAATGAGGCATGAAGAAAGCATTACTTATAAGAAGGGTATTAGCCACTCACAGGAGATCCCCCTAGTCCTGTATTAAATTAGGCCTGAGGGGGAAAAATGTCAGACTTAAAAACTACTGAATAATTTTATTAGTCTAAAATACTTAATGGAAGTGTTACTATCTTCACAAAAATATTCTGAGAATTTTTTTCATCTTTATTAGTTAATCTTGCCCAATGCACTGTAATCTGTGACTTAGAAGTTGAAATAAAGTATCCCTAGACTTGAATTGTTCCAATTCATGCAGACGTAAGACTCCCAACATTTCAAGTCTGATATTCCACAGACAAAATTCTAGGGGGATGAAGGGTGTTCACCCAATCTGAGCTTGCTCTACACAGCACATGGAGGTCAGTCTTGGGCTTTGGTAAAATATATAAACAACTCACTTTATATATATATATATATATATATATATATATAAACTCTTCATATAATTTGAGTGGCTACTTAGAAGTAATCCTTCCAGAGGGGTCTCTCTGCAGAACAGCAAAGCTGGTTCATTGGAAAGCGGTAAATAAATTACAACTTTGAAAAAAAGCTTCAATTTAGAAGACTGAACATACAAAATAAGGGAAAGATCACCTGTAAAAAATTCTAACAATAGAAAATAACATTCTGTCTTAATAATTTTTACTTTAAAGATTAAAGTAAAATATTTTATTTTAAACATTTAAGATGGCACAATGGATAGAAGAAAACTGATAAATCAAACAACACCAGTTACTGTTTCATGAGAAGTAAAATTTTTCCATCGTTATCTTTGCTTCTTTCAGCTGATGTGATGCTAAAAAAGGTTGTATTTTGAAATAATTCCAAATTTTAAAGTGCTCTGAAATAATTCTCTATCAGCACACATGGAATGCAGCCACCTCCAGCTACCCTCAGGTTACTGAAAGTGTTTCAGGTGATAAGCAGCAGCCCTCCGCTGCTTTGGTCCAGGCTCACCCTGCAGTTCCACAGCACTGGCTCATCACACAGAATCCACAGCACAGTCACACCCAGCCTGCAGATTCCTCCCAGACTGTCACAGCACAGAAACCCCCACCAGCAGAGAGGCAAGCCATAAGAAAACACAAGTGAATGTAAACCAAAAATTAATATACAGTCTTTAAAAATATTTTGTGGCACTGCAGTCTACACCAAATGCCATCCAGTTACCTGGGGGAGCTGTGATACTCTAAGGGGCAGAGGAACTAGATTCAGTTTATTTTGTTGAACTAGGAATCAGCAGCTCAGTTCATGTAGGAAGCAGCTAGCCAGTATCCATGAGGCATTTTCAGCCCCTTTAAATACACTTATCATCACTGTTTACACACAAGTTTGGTATATAAAGCAAGATGGAAAAGAAAAATGAACAAACACTGAAAACTATGAGGGGTGGTGTGCTGAGAAATAAATGCCTTTGCACAGCCAAATATTTTAGTAATAAGGTTTCTTCTTGCACCATTGCCTCACCAGATTCTTTGCCTTGACACACATGGGAACAAATAAAAACAAACTTTGTCATATTCCCCTGGTGCCCCCGAAGGGAAAACAAGCTTTCCCACACATTTAAAGCAAGTACTTGTCAGAATCTACTCTATTTCGAACATTTAGGCATCAAAACTCCTTTGGTTTCTAAAACTAACTTGGACAGAGTTGTTTCCTCTCAGAGAAAGCACATTTGACCAAAGTGACTTGCTCTCAGCACAGAGCCCCAGCATCTCTGCCACCACCATCCATGGCTTTCCCAGTGAGGCTGTGGTAGCCTGTCCCTGCTGGCAGCTCAGCAGGTACCCCGGTGCACAGCTGCATCACCCTCACAACTCCTGCAAGACCCTCATTTAGCCTAGCAATGAGCAGAAATACAGGCAAAGAGCACTTTGTAAAACACAGGAATACTCTGAAATACACATTACTCTTCTCTTCATCCCACCTCCATACTCTGGAAGAGGATCAGGTATTGAGGACTGCCCACAGGTCCTCAAAGGAAAGACACAGCCTCCTAAGGACCTTCTGTGCCTCTTGGAAAACAATAAATAAAAATAGAAATCAAAAATAAACAACACAGGAAAACTAGGGGGGGGAAATAAATTAAGACAAAAAGAATTCAAAAGATACTACACCAGAAAAGTAATTACAAATTCATTTCTTACATACAAATATGCTGTGCAGTGCAGACAGAGAAAAACATAGAAAATTATTCCTGTTCCAACACAGAACAAGAAAATTATGTATTTCTTTTAAATTTCTCTTCAATTAAATATGATTTTTAAAATCATATTGCATGATATATAGTGGTAAGAAGGCAAAACTCTTCAGTAAATAATAAAGAAGAAAATACAATTTTGGAAGCCACACAGACCTACTGAAATAGCAGAGCGTATCTTTTAAAACAAACTGCTTTCAGTCTGGGTGTATTTCAAGTCCCATCTGAGAGATAAATGCACCAGAGAAATAATCGCTCTTCTAATCTCCAAGAGGTTTGAACACACACTGCAATCACACCACCATGTTCCTCTGCCAAGAGCAACAAGGACTTTAAACAAAAAAAAAAAAACAACTTTGGGAGGCATGATCATGTTGAAAAATATCTTACTGAAATTCCTTCTAGATGATGAAATGATAGGACACAGGATGTCAATATGTAAGTGAATTTGAGGAAGCTGTGTTTTTGAAGAACAGTGACCTGGAGCAGAGAGAGGCTCTCTGCTCATTTGAGAAGGCTCAGCTCGCTCAGAGCCAAACAGGCTCTGCCATTCAGGGCAAAGATGCCAGACGAGAGCGAAGTGCAGGAGAGAGGGGACAAAAGGCACAACATTGTGCAGCTGCCCCACCAGCCCTGGAGCTCACTGAACCACAGAGACCTTTCCCTGCTCCATGTCTTCTCCCTGGGCTACAGACTCTGTCCTCCACACACACCACCTTGCTCTACTGCACGCCCTCCTCCTCACTTTGTGAGGGGACATGGCTTCTTGTGAACAGCCACATCCCATGGGCTCATCAGTCCATCGCCCTGACTCACGGCTCAATCCTGCCGTCCTTATCTACACACCAGTCCTACCCAAATGCCTCTCATAACCATATCACCAGACTATGGACCATACACTACATCAGAGCACAGAAGAACATGCTTATCTTTAAACAATAAGCCTATACCTGAATTTGCAGGAAATTCTGGCACTGCACAGCCTACAAAGGTAAAGGCAGCATAGTTCTAAATGGATTTTTTGAGAGTAACCCAAACTAACCCAGTAAAAACCTATCAAAAAATCCCAAGCCAGTTGCAGAAGACTGGCAAATTTTCCAAATGCATTCAGTTATCAGAAGTAGCAATCTGGACAACAGACCTCCTGAAGTCTGTTGAAGCCTGCCAAAATTGACACAGCACTAAAAAAGAAAAATAAAAAGCTTCTGGAAAAACAAACAAGAAATTTCTATTAATCTATTTCCACTCAGGCTTTTAAAATCTTTGGGCAGCATTTTGAAAAATGTTTTTTGTTTAATTATTTTCAACCAGCCTTCCCCTGCAGCTGGTGAAGCTCTTCCCATTTGCAAAGTTTGCTGTCTGAACCCTGAGATATTATTTTGAGCTTCTCCAAATACATCGTGTTTTTGTGCCTTTCTCCCTCCATGAGCTAATGACATTTTGCAGCAGGCTTCCAAGCAGCAGCCAGGAAAGCAGTCAGGCCTTTCCCAACTGGTGCCGCACCCTTCGCAGAGGAAGGGATCCATAAAATAAAGGTAAAAACACTAACGCTGAAAAAGCTGGAGGTACGAATTTGCAACGAGGTGACTGCTCTCAAAATGAAGTCAACAAAAACTCTGTAACCCAGATTTTATGTGGGTCCTCAGGAATCAGCTCAGGAGCAAGGCTGGGTGGGGGCAGGGGGGAGTTTGTTTTCGCACTGCTACAGGGTATGTTGAGAAACACAGAGCTGTCACCCACTCAGTACATACTTTGTGTTTTAGTGTACTGTGCGTGTTTGTCTTCTGAGAGACAAAGAAATGTACTTTACTAGTTACACTGTAGTATTCTAAGCGATGAATTGAAATATATCATTAACATCCAGGACAAGCTTTATCTTGCTACCAAAACAAAGGGACCATTCTTTGAACAAATTGAGGGGGAAAATCCCATAATGACAATGAAGAGTTCCTCTCCCTAAAAACTGTGCTGCACAAGAGTAACAATTACTGGCTTATATTCTGCAGACCGAGGTTGCGAATGGCTGCATGAAGCGATGCATTCACTATTGGGAGAGTAAGTACCATTGATGACAAGGCCTTGGGGCTTCTGCTGTTCGCAGACCAATCAATAATCCATTATGAACAAACTACATTTCCCCCTAATATGAAGAAATGAATAAAAGGGAACCACTAACACTAGTACTTTCATGGAAAAAAACCCAACAATGCAGAAATCACAAAATGCCATCACAAGACTTAAAACTATTGGTGACGTCTAACAGTGACAGAACTAACCACAATAATCCTTTATTTTACAGCAGTTGCTGGAGACCATTACATTACATTTTTTTAAAAAGGAAGGAAAAAAAAAAAGAAAAAAAAGGCTTATTTTAACAGCAAGATTTTTTTCAAGGCTACTTATTCTGGCTGCAGGACAAAACAAAAAGCAACATTAATCTTTCAAGGCAAAGAGGAGAAAATGAACTAACTTCACCCAAACATCTACCAGCTTGCTTCAAACTATTTTCTAATGCAACGTAAATAAGAACTTCTAATTAGAAATAACTGTCCAAATGTGACTGGTCAACCATAACAAGACTTTATTGCAGCAGCTGCGTTACCATCCAGACACGAGGCCCTGAAACTGTTGTTCTCCCATTGTCATTGTCAGATGCTACAATACAATCAAGAGAGGATCCATTTAAATAGCACAACCACAGCAAACCTTAGCATCCTGAGCCCAGTTTCTACCCAGACCTCTCAGCACAGCACCAGAAGGCAGAAGAGAAAAGCTCTCCGGAAAAACTACAGATAAATAAATTTAAAAAACCAAAAAGTTGCTGATTCTTTAGATGGGTAACAGTAAATTAGACCCAAAGGAAACACTGAGACTGATACTAGTAAAGCAAAGGCAGTCTATGTCCTTTTTCTGAAATGTAAAGACTTAGTAGTTAAAGTTGACCCTGCAGGGTGGGGGGCTAGCGGGAATGAATGCACAATGTGATTATTGATCAGCCCTAGAAAAGCCAAGAACTGCACCAGTGCAGAAGTGATTTTTCTTTTCCTAGGGTCATTACTGATATATATTGGCAAGTCAAAAGCTCTTATTTTGACATGCTGTAACAGTATCATTAATTCTGAAAATAAGCATCAACTTAGGTTAAAAAAAAAAAAAAAAATAAAAAATTCCAATGACAACAACAAATAACCCCTCCATTTTACTTCAGTGCAACAGTAATGTTTTCCTATTTGGCCACACCCACCAAGGGAATTACTTTAGCGGCTTATTATTCCCAAAATCTAAGATTTAAAAGTTGAAGAAACATTTAAAGTTCTGATAATTTCAAATAAAAAAGTAAGTCAGTTACAAGCAAAGTCACCTCAATCCTGTGTGTTACCTCCTTATTCAAATCGATGGCATTGATGCTGTCTATTCATGCATGTCTATGGAGATGCATATATATATGGGCAGCTCAGTATTTTCCCAGCATCCAATAGTGCTTTTATATTTAATGATCTTGTTAGGGTTTCCACTGCAGACCAATTTACACGGACTTGTAACATGGCCATTTTAATCTTCAGTGGGGGGGCTGATTTCAAACTGTATGGGCAGGGTAATTTTCCTGTTAATATCCTCTGTTCCAAGCTCAGCTTCTATCTTACAACAGCAAAAAAATTTGGAAGTATCTTTTTTTATTTGCACTGTCATGACAAGGACATACTTAGGTATTTTGCAATTATTACATTATCTGTATAGAAGAACAGGGACTGGATCATCAGCTGGCAGAAAACACAGGAGTGCAGTACATGGCACACACAGACACACACCCACCCACCGCTTCTTGCTGCCTCTTTCCTTTGCCCCATCAATTCAAGCTACACACAAACCACATCCTCAGCTGCCAGAAGTGCACACAGTGCCATGAAATCAATTTGTATCAATTCAGAAGCTGCACCACTAACTAAAACTGGAAAGCCTTTGTGCTGTGTACATCAAGACCTGAATGCAAGAAAAACATGAGCATAATTGAAGGTAAACGTTTTGAATTGTTGATTTCCTATCGCAGCAAAAGTTACACGAAGCAACTTTGCCCTAAATGTCCACCCAAATTCCACTCTGTCACAACTACCAATTCCACCAGTAAGGACCAAACTTCAGTGCTTTGGCAGACTCACGCAGCACTGTAACTTGCCCATAGCAGACCTCAAACATGAAAAGCTGTATGTTTAATACCAAACAAGTTTTCTAGCTACAGACATGTGTTCACCGGGTCAATGGAAGGTAAATATAATATCTATGGGCCATTGCTGCAAGATAAGCTGTGTGAAGAATTAAGAAATTCAAGGCAATAAATTAATTTCACTTATACCTAATATATCTTACTGCTCAAACTGCAACAGTAAAATCATTACCTTATAAATAGAAGCGTTGCCAAGCGTTAACCTCTTAACAGACTGAGAATTGCAGCACTGGGCTCTGATTAACTACTAATGCCTTACTGTAACAAAAATTATGTCTGAAGTAACACCACCAATTTGTTTGCTCGTTTCTTCCCCCTCCACAGTATTATAAAGGAATTATAAAGCAATGAAACAAAAACAAAAAGAGTACAATTAAAAAAAAAAAAACAAAAAAAATAATTGGGGGGAGTGAAGAAGGAGTGGGACAGAAAGGGCAGAGGGGAAAGGGAGAGGAACTGTGCCCTGAAATACAAAGAGGAATAATCATATGCAATAAACCATAAAAGTATTCGTTAAACATTAACTTCTGAGATAGCACTGAGAAGCAACACAAAATTCACAAAACATACAGCTGGCAAAACCTCAATTGCAGATGTTGGGCTACTTTTTTTTTTCTCTGTGTGTGTAGAGATATGTATGTGTAGAGATATGTATGTGTATGTGTGTGTATATATAAAGTACTTCACTGTAAGCTCTTGTAAAGCACAAACAGCATGGACAAGCTCTATTTTAGGAAGCTTTTTTAAACTTCTTAAGAACTTAAGCAGGTAATTCATTAAGACTTTCAATCACAGTTTTTCCACTCTCTGCACTTCTGAATGTCAAGCATGCAGAAGAAGACACTGCACTTCAGAGATCCCTCACCACCCAAGCTGAAGGCTGCTCTACACCCACTGAGACTCAGGCCCTACCATGCTGCTTAAATCACACACAGCTTTGGCTCCACGACACCACCAGTCCCAAACTGGCAGAGGACAGCTTGTGGTTAGCCAGTGCCTTAGAAATGCCTTCATTTCACATTCGTTACACTGAAGTACACAGTACCCCTGAAGATAAGTCCATCCACAAGTGTAATTTGGGATGATGAGTTTATCTTACACTTTGCAGTAAGATGAATGACTGCTAGCAGTTTAAAAGAAGGATCAAAAGTTCCTAAGTTCACCAGCAGTTTTAAAGATGAGATGTCAGCTGTTGCTTCATTACTCCAACAGTTCATTTTAGAGTTTTCTGCAGTTATCATCATTAAAAGCCACTTCCATTACATATGTGATAAATCCAACTTCGAAATACACTGACTCTTGTACTAGCCTGTCCCTGCCAGCACAGAAAAGCAAACACGCGTAGCCAGTACAATAAAAGTGGCATAACCATAAAACATGAGTTGATTTGCTCAGTGAAGTAACTACTTTTCTCCTCTTTTTATTCATTTACTTCTTTAAACACGAAGGGAAGGAAAGAATAGTCTGGTATGTCAAAGCACAAGATAAGTTTTTCTGGATTTCAAATCTTCCAGTCAGGAGAAAAGAAACTAAACCTGAAATCAAATATTTCAGCTCTCTGTTGGTCTGGCTTATTTTGGTATGAAGTGCTGAACTATCTCTGCGGAACATCGCTGCAGTGTACCACCTAAAAGAGACAAACATCCCATCCACTCCTTATAAATACAATTTCAAAGTCTATTTTACCAGCTCTGTCAACTTTGCTCTCATAACGGCACAATGAAAAGCATGCTTCAGAATTTGGCAGGTCAGGACACTGTGGAATCACAAGATGAACCCCGATAACTCTGTTCAGAACTACTCCGTACATGTACTTCTCCTCTCCTTGCAATTTAATCAAAGGCTTGGAACCTTTGGGCTAGTCCTTCACCTGCAGTGTACAAGGCACTTTGCTAGAACTCCAAAGATAGACAGAAATTTACCCAAATGCAGAAAATGATTCTGAGTTAGATTGTCTGTGAAAAAGAAGGGCCTGGGGGGACATCTCCAAAACCATTCCTGAGCTCACTGCTCGCCTTTAGTAAAGGAAGGTAGAGTTAAGAGCATTAAAAAAAGTAAAGGAACAAACCTCACCCCTACTCAGATACTCTGGTAACAGCCTCAACATTCAAATGCTGAGCAACTACTTCAAAGCAAACCAAAACCTCTGAAATTATCACTCACAGGACAGCAAGCAAGAAAGAAAGGTCTGATGTCACAGGCTGTTGCTGGTTTATTTATTTTTCAATACACAACTATAACTTGCAAGACAAATCTCTCGACTGGTAAGAAAAACATGAATTACATACACCAAGAACACCAACCTGTTTGCATGATAAAATATTAGTTAGACTTTATCACTGCTTTCAAAAAATGAGTGTGTGTACCACATGCACAGAGCAGCACCCTCTCCTCTCACCACTCTTCACAACAGAGACCCCAACACTCCACTACTGCCACACATGTCACTGCACCTTCCACCAGAGCCCATGTCCCTGCCCATCCCACACCACTTCTGTGGCACTGCCACCCTCTGACCTGGCTCCCCCCCACAGCTGTCACCACCATGCCTCCCACCCCAGCTACCCACACATGCTGCTGCCTGTCAGGTTCCTCCTGGACCACCTGGGGCCAGCTGCCAGGCTCACACTCCCTTCTGGCCACTGCCATTCCACAGATGTACTTTAAAGGCCATGTCTTCTCCCCACTCTTCCCTGTCTGCCTGCCCTCCAGCCCTTTCTCAGTTGTCCCCAACACTTCTGCTTCTTCCAGGAGCACTTTCACTTCCTTGTGTCTCCCAAACCTGTTTGGGCCGTTCATGACTAATTCTTCCATTCAGGCTCTCCCTCATTAGCCCAGCCTCAGTCCCTGCTCACTGGCTTGTTGTTTGCCAGGACATTCCAGCACACACTCACATGCCTCCTGCTTGCCCCTTCTGTCCTCTTGCCCAGAAGATGCCCACTCTTCAGGCTTTTATACCCACAGTAACACCAGAACCATCTCCAGCCTCCAAGCCTGTAACTTATTCCCCTCTGTCTGTTCAGTAACTGCTGCTGTCCCAAAAATCAAAGGATGCCAACACCCGAATGCCTTGCGTGTGAGGTTCAAGTGCCATTCTTCTTCTTCAAGGACCTACACAGTTCCACCCTACTCCCTTTTGTGTGGGCAGTGACTCACCCTCCCTAACACAGCTTTTATATTGGTTTCCCACTTACAACCTTGTGTTCTGACACTGCATTTAGAACTGGTTTTTCATTATATTTTCATTCATTCTTAAATTATATTTTCAACAAATGACTCAAAATTATTTTCGAAAATTAAATCCATCACTCCATTTTGTATAGTTTTTTCCCCTAATGCATTATACGTGTACTACCTATTGCTATGTTCTAATTGGTATGTATATTCCTCAAGGCAGGAACTTGAGATCTTTTGTATGTGCTCTTTTATGTACTTTTAAACACTGCCAAATGTTCAAACTTCAAATAATTTCTAAGAGCAAATTATCATTATAAAGTCAAGATTCACCTTTTCAAAGAGTCAAAGTCCCTCTTTTCATCAGAGGTACAGAGAGAAGTTGAGAAATAGCTTCTTTCCCATGAGCTCCAAAAGTAAACTAACCCCTTCTCCTGCCTACCCAGAGTTCATCTCTTAAGTTAACCAAAAGGACCATCAAATAAATGGTAAAGGTAAGCTAGTAAAGAACTAACAAGGCATAAATCACATGTCACTAACCCCTAGCCTGTCTGCCTATTTGAAACATACATTTCCAGCCAATGTTATGTATTTACATTTAGTAACAAACAAGAAGCATAATGACAAATAGAATTCAAGTGCTGCACCTTTCCTCCTTTCTTCATAAGCAACTGGAGAAAAAGCAGGCTATGCAGAACATCAAATTAAAGGGTAGGATCCTTAGAGGTGATGCTCACTGCAGTGACATCTTCTTCTTACAGGAGTTAGTCTCTTTCCACACCTGGGACTGTAAGGATGATTTTAAAGCTTTTCAAACTCCCTTTCCTCCAGCATGAGCATGCTGCTTTATATCACACACTTTCCCATTCTGCAAATAGAAATATACTCCTTCATCCCTCAGGGCAATGCTGAAGCAAGTAGATTTTCCACCAGAGAAGCACAACATCACTGTGACTCTTTAACTCCAAGAGCAGAATTTGAGCCACACTGCTAAATCCTTAAACCTGTTACACAACAAATAAGCATGGATTACAGCGTGGCTGGTTCATTATGGGATGTTTTGTGATGCTATTCCTAACACACAAATGCCATTTGTCTTGGCCACATACATAAAGACCGTTCTCCTATTTTAGGTTATCCATCTTTACCATCGCTTTCACTTCTCTGTATCTCCCCCATTTATTACTCATTTACTCCCTATTTAATATATTTCTACACCATAAGCAGTGTTAAATAATCATGATGTAACAGCACAGTATTATATTTGCTCTATATATAAATAACTGCTACAATACACTTACCTGACACTTCTTACCAAAACAAACAATTTATAACTATATATTACCTTTAGTACTCCATGGCTACTCTACTTGCAGCCCTAAACAAAGAGAGTACAAATAAAAAGAAGCAATCTACACCAGAGTGGTTTATATTTCAGCAGAAATAGCAAGCATGTTGTAGAAAATGCCTGACTAAAAGCACATTTTTAGGCAGGTGTAATCTAATTTTGGCAGGTTTACAAGAGTCAGCTACAATATTTGCTAATACATTGGAGGATTTGGGTTTTTATTTTTTTTAACAGTTTTAGATAAGCACACCTGTATTCCCTTCCTTTAGTAACGGGTACATTTACCAAAGCTACTGTTTATAATCTGAAGAGATATTTTCTCACAAGTAAAAACTTGCCATATATGGAAGAAACAAACAGCCTCAATTTGACCAACAGTAAAAAGCCACAATCTTGACTGAAAAACACATGCATTATTACTGCTGTGTATGGGGTCAAAAGTAAACCACCTTATCTATAAGCAAGTATTTTGTAAAAATAAGGAAACTTTTTCCTTAAACCCTTGTATCAGGTTTGTATTCAAACAGGTCAACTCCTTTCAAGATCACAACTCTAAAAATACAGGTTTACAATTAAAAGTATTGACCTTCCTTCTGTCACACTTCTTTTTTCACAGGCTTTCAAGTATCTCCTGAACTTGATTAATTCAAGCATGATTCATTCAACTAACATTTAAAATCAAAGAGTTAATTAAATACAATATCCAAAACCAGATATGGATAAAACTTGCAGAGAAAGCACAATAAAAATGGGTATTATAGTACTGTCAACTCAGAGCACTAAACCTCATGGGTCAAGCGCTCAAATACCAAGGTACATCCATCAGCTTAAAAGAGGTTTTTGACCAAAACTTGGCTGTGGATTCTCTTATTTGTCTTTTGAGCTTTTAGAGTACACTCAGTAATATCTCAAGCTTCTTCCAATAACCACAAAGTCAAGGAACTTTCTGTTCTCACAGGCTTATATCTTCTCTTTTGGAAGCACTGGACTGCAGAAAAAGGGGCTTTGGGCTACCTTCTCCACTGACAGGACTGTAAGTGGGAAAGCCATAACTGAAGCAAACAGATGTGGTATTCTTTTGCTCTGCTGGTTCAATCATAAAATACTCCTCAGAAGGTTACAACAGCCTTACCTAAAAATATCTAATACAAGGGGCCAGAACAATCCCATCCAAATTCAGTGGACAGATGGTCAAATGTACAGATCATGCACACTCTTCACTTACTCCATGGGATTTAGAGGTAATCAAAAAATTAGGCAAAGAAAGATCTTCTGCCAGAATGATTTTAGTATAACCCTGAATATAAGTAGAATAGATGGTGACAACACCATTTTAAGACAAGAGAGCTCTGAAGGAGGTGACAAACCCCTCTGCGTCTCACTGGGTTTGCCATTTGAAAAACTGTGTCTGCCTTGGGTACAGCTAAAGGCAGTAACAGCACCTGCTAACACCAAAACCAGTAAGAGGCTGTTTCAGCCCAAATTGTTAGGTATCCCATAAAGGAGAAGTCAACAGACCAACCCTCTGAGACACAGCAATAATGCTGGAAAATGAAGTCCAGAATAGCCTGTTTCATCACTTATTCTCTAGCATATTATCAACTTGGAACTTGCAAAAAGAACGTTCCTTCATCTGCTTCAGATAACAAACCAAAGGTGCAAAGGGTGGTCTCATGCTGTTACCAAGCTGACTGGATCAAGAGAAGCTGGTCCAGCCTCTGAAGTGATGTTTGGCCATCAACGGGCCCCGTCTGGTCAACATGGTACGTCTTGCTCAAGGCAGCTGCTCTTTGGGAACCCCATTATGGCAGCTGGATACAGCTCATTTAATCAAGAAGTTTTTCTCATCTAGAGGCTTGCAGAAAGACTGCCAGCATACAAGAGGTTTACAACAACTCAAGGGCTTGGTTGCAAACTGAGGGTCACATTCGAGCCTGAGTCAGACAAGGATCTCTCCTGATGTACTGCAATGACTTGAGACTCACTGCACACTTACACCATCCATGAAGAGAGACATCAGCCCTTCAGTTTTTGTTTTGAAGTCCAAGGCTGACATTTACCTTCCCTATACATTTAGAATTACTTCCTTTTGCACTGGAATTCTTTTTAAATCCTGCCTGAGCCTACGAGCACATCAGCTGGAAACCAAGACACCCAAAATTTAAGTTCCCAGTTTGCCTAGCACACCTCACCACTATCTAATCAATTCACATAAGGCTTAATATTTGCAAATGGACAAACTCCAGAAAGAAAAGCCCAACCAGGCTAAGAAACCAAAAATACTCAGATATGACCTCAGCTTAGTCACTGAACTGCAAACTGGTCAAACTGGGAGAGTACCCCAGAGAGTACTCAAGAGGCTTCTGATGCTCCAAGCACTATCAGAGGAAAGACTGGGGAAGGAGCACATGAATCTTCAGCCTAATCCAATTCAGACCCTCATACATTCCCATGACTATTAGGAACAAATCCAAAGCCATCTGCTGCTGTATCAGAAAAGGGCGAAGGCCTCCCCACATTGAGATATTACAGCCCAGCCACCTCCAGTCAAAGGGTGGGGAGTCACTTTTATGTGGCCACACAATTTCAGGGCAAGGCTAATCTTTCATGGCAAGCTGCAAAACAGCTGGCACTGCAGCCACCCAGAGCACAGACACCATCTCAGGCACAGCAGCAGGAATACTCCTTGGCAAGGCAAAGAGAACTCCCTTCCCTGCCTTTTTATGAACATATGCGTGAGGTCAACAGTGTCCAAAAGAGCTGACAACACAAGTTTCGAACTGGGAAGCCAAATAGTGCTGATTCCCCGGAACAAAACAAAAAAACCCAACAAAGCTCTGAAAACACACACATCCCCCATTCTGCTACCTGCTCTGTTTGTGTGTCACTACTTCCATCCGCACAGGCCAGCAGGAACACAGACACCTCCCTTACTGCAAACCAGACACTGCCATGGCTGCCTACAAGATGCTTCAGAGACATCCTCCTTGTGCCTCCATCAAACGAACTTGAGTGACCAACCCACAGCAATTATCTTGCAGCCAAAGGGAAGGAACAAAAATCAAGTTAATAAACTTTGGTAACTAATGACAGGGATTTTTCAAATCTTAAACAATGACATATAAAAAAGATGTCAGTTAGATTTAAAGGGCCTTCAGTACACAGATTTTTTGAGTAAAGGGCATGCTACTAATGAAGAGACGACATTATCAGGGTATTTACACACACACCAAACTTCACAGCTCTCACTGCAAAACCAGTAGTTTCTCTGTTTGAAACAGTAAAGCTCATCTGTAGAAATTTTGCAGCTGACAAGCATTAGATTTCACTTTCCAAAAACAATACTGCCATCATATTACAAATACCATCAAATAAAATTTTAATTATTTTCTAAAAGTCAGTTGGCAGCTATTAATAAAGGTAAACTGTTAGGGAAATCCAGCCAAAAGAAAGTAATGACCAGATGTGTACCAGTGCAGCAAGGTCTAACTTAACTGAGTAACTACTTTAAAACCTTAAAAAGAGTTGGACTCACCTATTAACACCTTCATTCCAACATTATTTTAAAGTATTTTTCCTAACCCAGAATCTTGATCAAAGTAGTTTAGGAATCATTAAATATATGTTAATATCTAAATAAGAGAAAGACAAGTAATTTTGCAGGCTTTCACATTTAAATCTCAAATTCTTTTGAGTAACTTCCATTAATCTCCCTTTACAGCTTTTTCAGAGTTCATAATGCTTCCTGCAGCCTGAAATACAACAAACTGCAGAGATGTCAGAAAGCTATAGATGCACTCTTTAATTACCCTATATTAATAATGTTTGTCATCTACACTAACATGGGAAATGAAAACAACACATGCAGATCCAGAGATGTGCTTGCAAGAGTCTGTACCCCGGGCCACCACGCCTGTGCGGCAGCAGCTAATTACGGGGGTGAGCTATGCCAATATGGAGCTTGTGCTCGTACTGCAAAAAAGAGCAATTCCTAGCCCAGCTTAGGTTTGACTGCACAGCGTGGGGCTTGGGGAAAAGAGACTCATTTTGTACTGATATTATTAGAGTGGTCTTTTTGACAAAACTGAAGAGAACTATGTTTCCATTTACATCAAATAAACCAAAAGTGCAACTGAACCAACATCTCTTGAATCATGCTGCATTTCCTTATAAGGGATCTACAATCCAAAATATTTAAACTACTCTGATAACCCCCTGACATACTAAACTCCATGGCATAAAAACACAACACATCTTTATCACAGCATAGAAATATCAAATTTAAAAGCTATTTCATTTGTAAATGCATCCTTATTAGAAGAATGCTTATTGCTTCACTGGTTCATATTCCCAAGTCTCTGGCCTATTGAGCAAGTAAGTGAAACAACATCTATGCATTTTATAATTAAGTTATCTCCACATTATAGTTCTTGTTCTGCACTGATAAAAGCACTACAGGAAGAAATGCAGCTGCTGAGCACCAAAGGTACTTCTCATTTAAAGTACTTTACAGAACAAAAGCTGAAATCAGAAATTGGTCTCATTCATTCAGCACAGTAAAACCTTTCCAGAGTTGCCACAATTATCAATAATCAATAATAAAATGTGAAAAAAATTAGTTTTTCACCCTTCAATTCCAGCATCCATAGGTAGGTTTTCTACTAGTGTTACAGTTACTTTTAGCTATGATTATTTGAATCAATTCTCTAAAGAAACACAACCAACACCTGAAAATCTACATGTACGGTTTTAATTATTCTCTTCATGTCTTGCCATGAAGTTTGCTCCAACATTTTTCCAGCTGGCCAAGAAAAGGAAATGTGTCAAGGTCAGAGAGAAATAGCTGGTTCTTGCTTCATTTGAATTCCAGTTCTGGGCAACAAAAAAGTTCAGCAATTTAAACAGGAAACTGGCTTAATAGTTCTGAATTCATCTTTTCCATTAATGGAGAAGCAACATGCAGCAAGCCTGTCTGCTTCTGCTTGTTTCATCAATGAGAAAATGAAAAAAAAAACTTTAAAAGCCTCAGATTTGGTCTTGCTGAAGCAGATCTGGAAGCAGCGGCTGATTTAATAAAGCTAATCTTCAGCGAAGCACATGATATGTAAATTGCAGACCACAGTAGTGTGTAGCTTTCCTAGAACTACTGGAACTACATGCTAGAAACCAACTACTGTTGGTTTCTAACATGAATGTTCTGGAACCTCTTGTACAAAACTTCTGAGGATGATCAAGTTCAAGTGCTGCTATGTCACCATTTTTTGTCATACAATTTAGTGTCATTTCAGAGACATTGCAAGCACTCTGCGGCTTTACTATGGCTGACTTTGAGCTTAACTGCTGCAATGTCACTTGGTTTGCTTTTTAATCATTTTTATGGTACCAGATTCCCCTTTCTGACAGACACTGTTCATATTTGGTATCAACATAACAGAGCCTGCATAATCATGAGGACATTTCCTTAAAATCTAAGTCACTGTAGCAGTGATTCAGATGAAAAAAATACTTTTTCTAAAACCAGCGCCATCCTTCATCTTAAGAAAAGCAGTAAGAGATGAGACCAGTACTCCAACTTCAGAGGGTGCAAAGTGATTTAGAAGCAGGCAAGAGCATCCTTCTTTGAAAACATGTCTTCTTGACCTCATGCTTTGAGTAGCCCTCTTATGGCAAAAGTCATATGTCATAACCTCTCCATTAGTTAGCCTGAGCTGTAATGTTTTACTCTGATAATATCTTGGTATAGTGAGCTCCACAGGTCAGATGTCTTTGAGAGGTCAGCTCATTTTGGCACCCAACCACTTGAAGAAGTTTCTTTTCACTCAAGCCTCGCTCCAACTCCACAGACTGTGACCAGGCAATACTGGGTTTGAATAGAAGTTCAGTGTAGAATACTGGTGAAATAACCTGAGCCTAAAGCAATCTCTCCTCAATGACTACATTTGTTTTGAAACAGATATTTAGCCAGTTTTACCACAGAGTAAATTTTCTATACTTACATATTAACAGATGCACAATACAGGCACACAATGAAAGAAGCATAAACTGAAATTTTCAAAGTAGCTGAAGAGTTAGAAATGGTGTTATGGAGGTTCCTTTGAAAACTTCAGCTATGCTTTTTTTAAGTCTCTTCACTGGCTTTTTTATGCAAGAGTCAATCAGATAACCTAGTGATAAGTACTCAAGAATGCATAGCTAGAAAGAAAAAAAAAAGTCTCTAGCATACAGAAGGAAGTGGGGAAAAACAGAGGGAGGGAGGTTATAGTGTTTTTGAGGGAAGTGCTTTTTGGTCTACCCTTTAGTGCATGGGAGTTGAGCAGGCTTTAACTGCTACTTTGAAAATGCCCCAATTTGTCTGCAGAGCAAACTAAGAGATGTCTGAAACCATTAAACTTCCAGGTATCACCCAGAACAACTACATAAAAGGACACAGTGAATCCTGCTTAAAATTTAATAACAAGAAGTATTTTATATATTGCCTGAGGAAATGTAGGATGTCCTGAGCTTCACAGCATGTCCATACTGTATGGAACTATTTCAGGATGTATTTAGAACTGCTCATTCAGGAATACTTTCTTAAAATATGTAGTCTTATCATTTCTATGCTTTGTTGTATATTACTAGAACAGAATTATCTGTTGCACATTATTCACAGTGTCCTAAAAAGGCCTGCATTTGAGAAAGCCTCATCCGTCTTCTCATTCCACATAAAACCATTAAACTGCTCCGAATGGTAAAGTCATCATTTTGTAATTATAACCCTAAATTAAGGCTTTTGTGTTGTTAATTCCCCAGGAAAACTTGTACCTGTGTTTTACAATGAAAGGAAAAATATCAAAATACATCTTACTAAAGGTTTATGAATGAATCCATTGTATCACTGATGAAACACGCACAAAGCCAAAATCCGTTCTATTTCCACATCCATTTCTTTCCTTCTACATGAACAGAAGCTGACCTAAAATGATTTTCCTTTCTGAAACCAAATGCAGAGAGTGAGCTGTGCTGTAAATACAGGCATTTCAGACATCTTAAAAATAAAGTTATTAAGAATGGAAGAAAAAGAAATTAAAAAAAAAAAGAAAAAGAAAAAGCCATTAACTGAAACTTCACAGAACCCCTAGTTCTGCAAACACTTATACAATTGAGTAACTTCACACATATAAATAATCTGCTTAAGTGCAGGGAGGCTACTATAATTTTCAAAACCCCTCACACTTTTTGAATGTGAGTAGAATCATGACACAAAACATTTAACAAAAAACAAAATCAGAGATTTCACTGTGAAACTTAAAAATTTTTTAAAAAACCAGTACTTAAAATACATAATCAAATTCTACTCATCTGCTCCAAGCAAAAATACCTACAAGATTCAGAATTATTTAAAATTAAACCTGAAATTTTGCAAATGATGTGCAAACATTTTTCAAACACTTCATTGGCTCTGGAGATACTAACTAGTTTACTAATTTAGGTAAAGAATTTTCATGTATCGGGTATCTCTACAAACCATCATGTTTAAGTCCTTAACAAGGAAAGTTCGCTTTTCAAAGTGCTTATTATAGCATTTCCCGTTAACTGCAATGGGATTTCCAAGTACCGAGCTTTTCTGAGTTAGGGAATACTTAATAACAGGACACAGGAGTGCAAATTAAGAAATCTATAATTAGGTCTTCCAGATTTTACAGTTTTTACCTGAATAACTAATTTGTACATTGTACTAGAGATGACAAGCTATTACACACACAAAAACAAGGAAAGAAAAACTAAACAAACAAAAACAAACCCCCAGAAATTGTGACACAGTAAAATACAAAGCACACGCCCTTGCTATGAGAGAATGCTAATAAAAGACTGGAGCCTTGATCTTATTTTCAACAGTCACTTATACAATGGCAGAAATATCCTTAATCCTCCAAAATATATTCAGCCAAGACTACAAGCAGCCAGTGCTTTCTCCATAAGCACTAAATAGAGGATGACTTCACCTGAGAAGTCCTTTAATCCTTCCCGTATTACTTTGTTGTCTAAGCACACAGCAAAAACCCCTCCTGTCGTACCTCTCCTGGACCCACGGAGAGCATTCTCTGCAACTCAGATGCACTAAACAGCAGTTCATTTTTCAAGTGTGGAATCAATACTGTTAAGTGGGAATCTGGGTGGGTTTTCCTTCCCTTGTATGAATGCTTGAAACCATTATTGAATCATTTCTCATCTGCTATCTTGCATAACATCAGCATTTGTTCTTTCACCTTTGTTTCTGCTGCATCTCCACTTTCAGAACCTGCTTCCAGACTCATTTTGGAGGCACTTAGTCATAGCAGGGTTGGTGAGATCATTTCTTTGGGATGCTCACTTCATGCTATGTTAACAAACAAACAAACAAAAGCACACTAAACATACTAAAAAAAAAAAAAAAAATCACTCCCTGAGACTTTCATTGGTTTTTCTCCTCCTAAACTTTAGGGTGTTAGTGACTCAGCTTCCAAATGAAACTGATGCTGGAAAGCTGTCAGGAAATTATATTTATCTGGCAAGTTATTAGGTGTTGCAAATGTTTATGTTGTAATTTAGAGAAATTATCTGTTACCAATACTTCAACCGTCTCAATCACTGATTTCCTAACATCACACACCCATAACCGAAAGCCGGATCAATAGGCATCTGATAATCACCAAACACAAAGCGCCCCTTCACAGTATTGATCAGCAGCTTTTCCTACACGTGCAGTAGTTCGAGGCAGTAACAGGCACTTGGCAGTATCAACACTGCGCTGACAGAAAGAGAAACTGGCTGGCACTCGTGCAACATCGTGTCAGTAGATACCACGTCCATCAAACGCTGACAGTTTGGCAGATCAGACGCTCTCTGCCATAATGTCATAATGACTTCAATTTACTTCTCCGCAGCACCCAAAGGCTGCGATTTTATGAGCTATCCAAGGCTCTTCTCTTCAAGAACGAGACTCTCTTGCTTCTGCTGCCTTGACAGCTTCATATATTTCCTTAAAGTTTCCTAGCAGGCAGAACCAGAACAGTAAGAAACACAAAGCTGTTAACTGAGTCCCTCATTATTTATACAAATAACTGAAGTTTTATTTAGCAATTAGAATTTCACTCTCAGAATTCAAAGAGCAGCAAGTTTTAATTACTGAAAAACAAACAGAAGCAGAAAAAGGAAACCCCTATAAAACCCACTAGGACAGTGACTTTCTCAAGCCCAAGGTCAACAGGGCTGCCTTCACTCCTAAGTGAAGAGCAAGATGCCAGGGTTCAACATTCAGGAATGTGTTTCCAGGCACCAAGAGGAGGCAACAACTGTTTCAATCAAGAATAGGCACAGAGACAAAGCCTAGTGCTCGCTTCTGTCCACTGTGGATGGAAGAAAGCCTTGGCAGCAATGCGTGTTCAGGCACCAGTGGGAGAAAACACACATCAGTGCATGAGGTCACCAGGACACCACCAGCAACCAGGAGATACTGAGGTATTTCCTCACAGTTACTCAGATGCTGCAACAGGGGCAATGATTGTGTCAGTCAACAGTTGAACTGAAACTGCTGCTTGAGTTTTGGCAGAAAAATGCTACACCTTCCTTAATCTGCACTGGCACTTCTAATTGAACAGGTACTTTTGTTTTCGCTGCCTTTCTACATCCCAGCTCCCCAGGGTCTCCTCTGCTGGCCAAGACAATGACTTAAATATTTTAAATTGTCTTGAATAGCACAATTTGAATCTTTTCCTTTAAAACTTAGGTTGAACAAAAAAATGCAGCAAAACCATTCTTTTGTAAGAACAGAGAGACTCAGAATTGAGAAATCAAACCTGGGTTTCTGCATGCAATTTCTGTTTGCCACAGGAAACATTATGTTCTTGTAAAGCACAGACAGCTAAACCTACACTTCTGGTAAAATGTAGACAGAAAACCTACCCACCTGAAAGAGAAGACAGGGGCGAGGAGGCAGACTTTCCACCAGAGGACTTCAAAGCACTCCTCAACTCAAACAAAAATGTTTCAGCGATGCCATGGAGGTAAGCCAACACCTCCAGGCTGTATCCCTGCCCTCCTGTCTCCACCTCTTCCACCCCTACCCCTTCACCAGGGCTCTGCCCTCCACTGCACAGCCACTATCACAAAGCTAAACACCATGACACAAGAGACAGGAGCTCCTTCTTATGGCATTCAGCTGCTCAAGAAGTCTGGTGCATTGGCCTTGAAAGAAGAAGGGACCCACACAGCACAAGGCAGAACTTCCACGTTGTTGAATCTACATAAAGCAACAACACCTTTGCTGCAATTTGCACCGCTGTAGTGGTTACACCCTACGTGCAGGGGGAAAAAATAGCCTGATCTTACTTTCAAATTTATTTAAAAGAAAAATAAACCAACTTTTCATTCACAGTAACAAAAACAATGCTAAAGAAAAGTTTATATAAGCTACCTCACTTACACCACAACAAGTGATTGTTGTATAAATACAGAGTAATTGCATCTTAAGCCCCCTGCTTTAAGAGACAGATCTCATTAATCTGAAGTAGGATGCAAACTCTTTTTGTTATGCTGTGCAACCACCCCAGATTATTAGATCTGTAAGATCGGTATTGTATGACCTAGCTCAAACATGCAGATGCCTGCTACACTGCAGGATGTTACCTGTCAGTAACTACAGGAAGAGTAACTAAGCACAGGACAATCAAATTTGACTGCACCCTGGTGACTGCATCCCTTTGGTCTTACCACACTTCAGCACACTTGCCAATTGCTACATCCCAACCAAATCCCTTCCTCCTCACCCTGGCAAAGTTACACAGGACATCTAGTGTGTTAATCTAGGTTTCTCAGCAGACCTGGTTTTCACCTATGTCAGTGTCAAAACCACCAAAAAAAAAATCCAAACAAAAAAAAAAAAAAAAAAAAAAAGGCACATGGATGAAATCCAAAGAGAAACACAAAGAACCACACCTCTCAATACTGAATCAGGCACTCCATACCAAACCTTTCCTCTGAAGGAAGGGGTAAGGCTGAGGAACCCACTCAGGCCAGTATTTCTTATTAAGGTCACCTCTCCACAAGCAGTAACAATGAAGGGTAATCTCTGTCGCCAGGTGCATATATATATATATATATATATATATATATATGCACTGATGTGCTTAAAATAGTTTTTAAAAAAATTAAAAACATTAAAAACCAAAAAAGGTTTTTACCCGAAACCTTTTACACTTGCAATACCACGTCCTTGATCTTGATTGTTCTAAATCCAATGTTTCATATCAAAACTAATGAACTCCGCCCAAATATATCATATGTTGATATACATTTTTGTTAAATTCATGCAATTTTAATGAGGAAAAGTTAGGGTTTGGTTTTTTTCAAAGAAGATTAAGTAATTCTCGCTGACTTCTTTGCCTTGCAACCTTTCAACCACACATGAGAGAAGAGTTGTCTTTGCACTGACACCTGCAGTGACTCCCTGTAAGCACATATGCAAGCAGGCAGTGTCAAAACATGCTTCCTAAAGTGATGGCTGAGAGAAGTTTTTGGCCAGAAGACATCCATATAGGAGTTGCAACATGAAAACTTGCAGAGGGGAGTGGATACGTGCTCCCCCGCTCAACCGCCCCAGCTGTCACAACAGGGCATGTGGAGCAACCGGGCAACAAGATCTCACCTATGCCATGTCAGCACTGCATTTATTAAGCTGTTTTCCATTTATGCAAGTTGGTATTTTAGCCTTCCTAAACCTTCCTTCATATTCTTCTCACTGCTTAGAGAAAAATCCACAGGAACAACCGTTCCTGCCTGCTCCTTCTGTTTCTGAGCTTGCACCTGTGGCTCTGCCATCCTTCAGATACCTGGGCAGGAGCATCAGCTGGGGCCAGAGCCCTCGACCTGCAGCAGGGCTATCCTGCACACTGATATTGCATCATATGCCCAACGAGGCTTTTTAATCATCCTGATGATGACAGCTTCCCTTAGGGTAACTTCAATGGGCTGCCTCAGTCCTCTCTGACTGAGCATAAATCACAGCTGACTTGGGAAGAGTACCAAGCTCCTTCAATGTCTTGAAAAACACAGCCAGTGGGCAGCTGTAAAGGATGAAGACACTTTATAGATCTAAAAGCTACATCTGAGCATCAAATGCTAAATCTAGTGCTCAGGGGCACTGTGGATCTCTGACACTTCCAGGAGGAAACTGAATGCATTAACTTGTGGATGGATTACAGGCATTACTGATACATAAACAGGGTGGTTTCATGCAAACTGTTTCTCCTGTCATTTAACATAAACTACCTGCTTTTACACCCTAATTAGGAACACTTCCAAAAGAAGCACTGATAGCAAAGCAATTATTTGAGCTCCAAAATTAGGCAATAGTGAATCATTGTCTCTGAAACTAAACCCCACATTGTACAGACTGACCCACATGACCAAATCTTTGCAGTCAGTTCAACAGACTTCCAAGTGGCCACCAGCATCTGCCTACAGGGATCAGCTTGCCAGACCAAGGAGGAGTGTTAAATTACAAGCTTTGTACTCATGGCAAGCATGTTGATTAAATAAGTAAATAAATAAAGATCCATTTTATTAATGGCAGCATGGCAGCCCCATGCAAAAACTTCAAAACCTCTTTTCATTCTGAGCTCACTCTAATATTAGCTTAAAAAAATATCAAATCATCAGCATCTTTTAATGTTTAACCAAACAGCTACACTCGTCCCTGGTTAAACTCTGCCACACTGGAAAAGAACCAGAGATTAATTTAATTGAATGAATTTGGCTTTTAACCTAGACAATAAAATTTACTAGTATAAAAGCTTAAATCCCAACTGGCACTGGTAAGGATGCCTTAGGGTACACTCTGCTTCTTGCCAACACCACATATCCACCTATAAAGTTTTAAAATAAATCTCTGACTTTTGTTTCCACATGTACAGGCATATACCATGCTTATACTACAAAAAATCAACACTGACTTGCAAGGGTTAATAACGTGATGCTTGCTAATACATAAACTCCAAACTATAGCAAACTACAGATAACCTCCTTCTGCAAAACTGGAAGTAGGAGAAGGTAAAAAAAAAACCTGCTCTTTACCAACACAAAAGAAGCAGAAATACTGAATGACAACAGGATTCTGAAGTCACTCTATTGAACTCCATTGGTTATACCTTTGCCATTAAGTTCATCATACACTTACTATTATTTGAGCAAGCATCTTTTTAAACAATACTTAGCTAGGTCTCTTCTGTCATACTTGAGAAACTACAGGAAACAATCTCAATTTCTACAGCCATTATTATGACAATATTGCCTTTATTTTCCCATTAACCAGCAAGGCATGCACCATTTTCTGTTAACAGCTGACCTGTTGTTTAAACAAACACATTCAGAGCATGCAGGTCTGTGTCCTATATAAACAGAGAACCAAATCAGCCCGGCCTACACCCCTGAACTCTCCACATCAGTGGGTGGAGATGGCAAAGAGTTGAGGAGAATCCAGCCCACAGTGTCACAACGGAGGCAGGAGGACAGAAGCACATCACGTTGCACTGCCATAGACACAAAATGTTCCACATCACTATGTGCAGCCAAGGAGGCACTTGTACCTACAGGGCTGCAGGCAATTCTGTTTGCTTGATTTAAACACCATCAACAACACACCTGAAACCAACAATTCCTTTTTTTTTTTTTTTTTTTTTTTTTTCAAATCCTGGCCAGGTAACACCAACATCCTTTTCTTCCCCTTTTTTGGTGTTTTTCTTTGTGCATGTGTGTGTATATGCCCAAGCCTAGGCAATGCCAAACTTTGGGTAACTGAATCATACCATCACCCTCTAGGGCCAGGCTGGGCCACCATTGCTAACACTGGCAAACTCCTACTCACAAGAAAGTGCCTCTCAAGTCAGCGAGGCTCCTCAGATGAGTAAGAAGTGCTCACTGATGTCAGTGAAGATTACCTAGTGAGGGCTTTGAAGCTGCTATTCTGCAGTGGGGGGGTGTGTATGCACATATGCACAGGAGCAGACATGACTCCCTAAAAGCCATGAATTCATCATCAACCTACAAGGCAGTATGGCTTACAGTCAGAAAGTGAGATAATGACCCTATGCCATGACCTCAAGGTAGAAATAAACTGGGCGTAGGCAGCACCTACCGATACCAGGATTAACATGACTCAGGGAATACGGGGCTGAAATAAAGCATTCAAGAGGCACAAAACAGATGCCATAAGCACATCTCCTTCTGCCAGCCCAGTTCCCTGTCATCCTGCTCTTTCTATGCCACAACACATATTCAGCACACCTAATACCAGGCTCTAGTCTAACATGTGCTGATGTAAATTTAAACTAATGTGACCAAAGCAACTGGACAAACATTACCAAAACGCACAGTAACTGAACAAGGTTTAACCTCTGGGGTCAAGTTGATGGAATGTCCTAAAGTGATGGAATATGCATCATTTTCTGACCACTGTCTAGAAGAAATTACAATGCCATTTACACATGCAGGGGATGTGGCACCACTTCACTTCCAGTTGCTCTGCTCAGGAGGTACACCAAAGTAAGCTTCTTATCTGTGCATATTTACTATGCCACACAGCTCTTACTAACAAGGCTCAATTACCAAAACCAGAAAGTTGCTGCTGCTGCTGCTTGCAAAAGGTAAGTATCTTTGCAATGAAAGATAATTCCATACTCAATACTCTTTCTCAGGGAAGAGAGCTGTACTCACATGAGTATACCCATGCTCTATGGCACGCTAAACCTTTTCCTCCTTGGTCACTGATCTCTTATGCGACCTTTACTGCCCCTCTGAAATGGACACAAAGAGAGAGAGCTAATGAACCATCCTAATATTTTTCAGGCAGCTGACAGGTTACTTTCTTGAATGACCCAAGGACCCTGGCATTGACCACATTTCTAGGCACCTATGACATTTCTAGGCACCTATGGTGTCGTACAGAACTACAGCCCCAAGGTGCAGCTTTCCTGCAAACCTGGGACCGGTTTCTGCACAGAAACCAGCTGAGTCTGGAGGAGAGCAGAGGACATTTCTACTCCATCACAACACAGGCAGCCTTCAGTACCAGGAAGACTGTGGCCAAATTTTTGCCTTGCATTATGCATACACATTCAAATGCCAGATGAGGATCAAGCACCAACGTTGGCTTCCCCCCACAGTAGTAAAATGCACAGTTAATTCAATTCTAGTAACTTATTATTGTGAAGAGGACTGTGGTAATTAACAGACATTTATTAGCATTTAATTTGACAGCAGATATGCTTTGGAGAACTTTAATGACCCCTTAATGGATCCATACAACCACATGTACACAGAGGAGATACAATCAAGTCCTGGAACTTATTCTTACTGTGTGTTTGTACACATCCCAGAACAGCAGCAATAGATCATCATTGCTACTGGGTGCCACCATATGACAACAGCTTATAATTATACTCTCTTGATAAATCATAATCTTCTGTAAGCCTAAACCGCTGACTCTGTGTCAGATAAAAACAGATGCCTGCTGTGTTCCCACGCACCTTTACCTGACCATCATGTTGTGGTTTGATGCAGAGGATGATTGTTACCATAAGGAACTGATCAGAGCTACAGAAGGCTGCAAAAGTGAACTGCTGCAAGTCCTCATTTTATCTCCTTTATAATGCTAAAAACATAAAGCTACTACTTCTTTTTAAGAGAGCAGAAACATTATACCCAGCACATTCTTTGCAAAAGTCATCAGAGTTAAGGCTGTAGCAGTAAAAGTCACGTCTAGAAAATGTGCTTTCAGGACAGACTCATGAGAGTATTCACAGAAAAGACAGAGGATGAACAACAGACTTCCCAAGTGCTTTTATTTTTCATGGCTATTTTTACTGACATGCATCTTTTACAAACTCAGCTATTCTGAACAAATTCTATTCATTAATAGCAATTTCTTTTTTCAGGAAGTTTGCTACCAGTGCTAAAAATTAATCAATATTAGGTGGCTGTTTGCATTGTGCCAGACACCCTCCCAACCTTTCTGTGCCAACAGCCTGGTTTCTCAGCATAGCTCAATCCTTCTCATGGGTCCCTTGCAACACCTGGATCACTCCTGTTTTCATTCTGAACACAAACCTGCTCCACTTCATATTCCTCCTCCAAAAACTCTCATGCTCAGCATGCCACATCCACCCACTCATCCCAAGTCTCTGCCACCTTCAAGTTCTGAATGCTGACACCAGCTCAAGTTCAGAAGTGCCCAACAGCCAGGAAAAAGGGACTGCAGAGCAAAGTACACCTGCGGGACAAGAGACAGGAAAGGAGCCTACAATAATGGGTGATTTGTGCAGTAGAACCAAGTCTTAAGTCCCTTCTAGAAACCACACAGAAGAAAAATTCAGTTACCTCACACACATGCAAACACATGTGCTCAGCCAACCTCCTCTTCTTCTGTTTAACATCTCTCTATAACCATCACCACTCTAATTTCTCCCAGGGCTCCTTGTGATGAAACAGGACTGCACAAGCTAGGCACCAGACAGAACACCAGGCGTCTCCCATATCCTGTTCCTACACAGCTCTACACACACTCCATCTCATTCTGGTGCTGCTGCAGGACGGCAGAGACCACCCAGCAGACCAGTGCCACAGGAAATAATGCAAATCTCAGTCAGACCCCATTAACACATCCCAGACAGCAACATCCAGCAACACTGTACAGGGACATGATGACCAGGGGAGCTCCGGCCACCACCGCAAACTCAGCACTCACGAAGAAAAGCATCACCAAAGGGCAATGATTCTTTAACTACCTTAACGCAGATAACTACAGATTCCTGCCGTGGTGATTTCTGATGAAAGACAGACACCCACCTACAGAAACTCAGCATTCCCAGGTACAGGGGAAAGTAGTTCTCCACATTCAACAGTCTTCCTGGACACCCACAGCTCCTCCAAACACCCATTTCCTCCTCCTTTTTTCTGTATGATCTTGTTACAGTCTTTTTACCTTTAAGGCTGTGTTCAGCTCAACACACCCTATTTTCTTCTCCTACAGCTTTTGCTGTGCCTGCTGCTTGCGCCAGCTCTTCATCACTTCTGAGCAAAGAGACGGGCACTGATGCCAGACGTGAAACGGCTGAGAGATCTTTAAAGTGAACCAGCTCACACTGGCATAGCTCCGCTGATGCCCAACACAAGGTGTAATTACCTCACTTGTGGGTGGAATTACACAAGGAGTAATTCTGGTTACCTGGTCTTCAATAAACTTCACAGAGCTGCTGTAAGATTCCACATGAACTGAGTTATGATAGGCAAAATCCATTAGACCCTAACAGCATGGGAGGAAAACAGGGAGGACTGTGTGGTAAGCATTTTTATTATTCATCTGCAAAATTATTTTCCTACATTACATACTGCTATACCTACATATATATTTTCTTTTAAAATTAAGATTCAAATTCAAAACTTCATTTTGCATATTAGAATGAGAAACTGAGACTTTTGCCCTTCAAAGACTGTTATCTTCTTCAAAGTGTAAAATACAATGAATAAAGCAGAAAAAACTGTGTGTATAAGAAAACAAAAATCTGTCTCATGTCTAGCATCTTCTTAGCTGACAGACTCTCAACTCTCATCATCTTGTCCTTTTTCTTACATGTTGAAGAGAGTTTAGTTTAAGAGATAGTGTTCTTCCACGGGGATCACAGATGACAGACTGTACCAAGTGATGAGGTTTTTTTCCTGTTCAGAGGAAGGACCAACTCAGAGGGCAGCATTCCCAATCCCACTGAGCCAGCAGGACAGCTTTAGGCTCCCTACACACTCCAGAGTAACCTGCACCGATGTGCAAACTGAACTGCAGGAGAAAATACTTAAGCCAAACTTCAGACAAATTTCTTGATCTTGTCACTGCTCTGGGCTGCTGATCCTTCATCAAGTCTATTATGCTCTCTCTCCCATCCTCCAGGAGCACAAAAGTCACAGGAGAGCCACATTAAGCAGGTAACTATCTGTCTTTCTCTCCAGTCTGGTGATACAAGTCTTGATCCTTGGATATGAGTCTTAGAACCTGCAGGAAGCTTGGACAAGCCTTATGGAAGGACAGAAGAAAATCTAGTTTTTATAAGGGTAAGGAATTACTTGATCTTTTACATCTCAAGGTTCCCATTTCCTTCCCTTTTGCCAGCCTGCCAGATCAGCCAGTCCCCAGAGGATTCTTTTTAAGCTTGTATCTTCCACTCCTCTAACCAAGTCAGCATTTCTCTTCTTGAACTTCTTGTTCTCTCCCTTATCTTCTGTCAGAGCCAAGGACACAAAAACAATTACGATCTCTCCACCAATCTTGTGCAGTGCTCCACATCTAGCTAAAATTTGCGGAAATGTTTACCTGCTATTTCATTGCATTTGACTTAGCAAGTATTGAAAAGCCAAATAAATGTCACTATGTTATCTCAAGCTGTACATCAGGACAAGGTAGCAAAGAGCGCTAAAGTCACAGCATCTCCTGAACTAGACAGAGGAAGATAAGAGTAATGTTTAAATGGTTCCATCATGGGTGCCATCTTTTTATCCCTCAGAGGGGATGCCCTGGTTTGCACCTCTATCCCTAGCTGAGAGGTGTATGTGTGATCTGCAATAAACAGGTGGCAGTTAAAGGATTTTGTTATGCAGAGGTACACACAGTTTGTCTGCAGGTTAGAACAGGACACACAGAAGTCATCAGTCTATTGCACAGACTGCACATCATAAACATTGTTGTAAGAAAGCCCTGGGTTCTGCCCTGAAACAGGGAACACAACAGTAAGCAATTCAGCAGCAGGCATTTAAAATTTTCTCAGTGGCCTGCAGATTACTGTTTTGTACCATTTTGCAAACTTTTAACAATCAAAACCATACAATACCCAGGCTCCTTTTACATCTACTTCAGGATATAAAAATCTGAGGGGAAGGGCTGCCCACAATCTAGAAACCACTTCCGAGCTCCAGACACCCTCTTTCTAAGTGCATGAAACTTTGAAGCAAAATATTAGCAATCCTCGCATTTGCACTGCTTACTTTTGTGATGGCAACCTATAATCCCTAATCAACCTAGAAAATAAATGACCGATAAACCAATCTGCTTGTAACCCCATTAACAGATTCTGGCTTCAGTATCAACAGGGTAATTTGCTGAGACTATTTTTAATCCCAACTGCTAAACCATTAATCCCACAATTTCCACATAGTATTTCCACCACCCCCCAAATTTACTCAAGGTTACCAACAATTTTGCAACTCATTAAAAAGCAGATAAATAAATAAATAACATTTGCAAATATACACCTCCTGGCACGGGAGAACTGACAGACTCCGATTACTTGGTTGATCCCGTTGAAGCCATTACTTTCTAATTGGAAAGAGTCATTCAGAAGCAAAGCTGTGTGTCTGGCATGTCACTTGACACCTGGTATGTACTGCTCGTGATAAGATGAACTCTCCAATATGCTTGCCACAACGAAAAGAAGTGGGTTATTTCATCACACCACTGATAGTCACAGCTCTCTACTAAAATCTGTTCTAATTTAATGGGACCAAGGTTACCAACATAAATTGTCATGTTTTCTCAAACTGGCATTAAAATATTCCCCAACTATCATTATTAATGTCAATATAAATTATGCATTGAAGATCACAGCATTCATTACTGAGGTAAAATTTATCTGGAGGGAAAGAAAAAAAAAGAGATAAACAGAGCAAATCTAATTAAAGTAAGTATTTATAGATTTCATACAGCTTTTCTCTTTAGTGATGAAAACACTCCTTTAAAAAAGGTCCTAAAATAAGGATTCACAGAGCCATCAAAAACAGTACCAAGAAAGCATTGTGTTAATCAGCTAAAGGTACAGTTATACACAGGATGTTGCAAAGGGACTGATGTGAAAATACACAAACTTGGTATTTTATCCAAGGATGTATCAATGTGCTAGCACAACAATCTGGAAGATAGACCCTTGGTTTCACATAAGCAGCTACAAACAGGAGGAAAAGCTGTATTTAGTGTTGGAAGGGTGGTGTTTAATGCCCCTTTCAACTTCTATAAATTACAACGTCAGCCATTCCTAATTGGTATAATTAGTATTCAAACACCACGCTGAAATTAGAAGCTTAGCAGTTTTTCGGTACACTTACATACTCTTCACACAAACACATGAATAACCTTGTTGAAATATTTTTGAGTCCCAAGGTTAAAAGAAATTACTTTAAGAGACAGATGGTGAGCAACTGGTACCTCAGTGAGGAGTGCCACCGACTTTTGAAAGTTCTCACGCAACGCACCGTATGGGGCTAACCCCTATTTACTGCACACTTCAGGACTTCGCAGGAGAGCCTCAGCTCCTGAAACTCCCAAGATGTGCATAGACAGGATGGCACAGGGGAAAGAAAGCCTAAAAATACAACTCCCAGGGAAATCCAAATCCAAAGGGAAAATAAGCTATCTTATTTCCCTAACTGCATAGTTTAAGTCAGTCCTTAAGCTGCCTGATTCATAGTTTTATCATACTTGTGGTTGCCAATGCTGCTACCAGCTCACCAATGCAGGTGCCTCACAGTCTGCCACAAAGGAAGCCAGAATGCATCCATTAAAACAGACAACTAAGCAGCCCCTGTGTAAAGACTGGTGGACAAAGGGGGGGAGAGAGAGACTTTGCAAGCACATACTCAACCATCAAAAGAGGAGCTCTAGTTTCAGCCAGCAGAGACTGTAACACCTCGCCCCGCAATCCTTCACAACACACCGTGTCACTGGCTATTGTTCATAACTCTTCCCGCAAACCATTTCAACATTCAGAGAATGACTATTTCTTAAGGAAATTATTTCAGAAGGGGAAAATATTGCTTACTCATGAACCTGGTATCATTTCAGCAATGAGGCAAAACAGCTACAGACAATTACATTGCACAACCCTAAATACATCTTTTATTGTACTAGATTTCAGAAAAAGAACATTCTGAAACACTGAAATAAATCAGAGAATAAATGTGACTTGTTGTCAGCTAATACAATATGGGTTAAATGCTACCATATGGTGAGTGCACACACGTTACCCTTTTAAAAACAAAGAACATGGCTAATTTCATTCCCAAATCTATTTTTAAATAAGTAAACGTGACCATTTTAAAATTAGGCTACAATTGTGCCCGAAATACCTCAATTTCTACCAGCTTCTCTCCCTCTTTCTTTAGTGAAAACTAACACCACTTCCCTGTTCACCATCTTCTTAAAAAAGACAAGGAAAAATTACTATTCAGTCAGCTTTATCCCCATAATAAGCCAACACAAGCATTTCTATGCAGTGTAAAAATAGTGACGAGCCAACTCACCGTTCTTCCTTTATTATACCTGCCAGAAAAGCAAGGCGTGCATGCGTGTGTGTGTGTGTGCGGGTGTGCGTGCAGTACATTGAAACTCACTGACACACGATCCGCTTTTCAGCAAGCACTCACAACAGGACCTGCCCGACAGACAGAGCTCTCGTTTTCCCTGCACCCCCCAGCATGGACTGAGACATACAGTTTCAGTACACTCCCAACCAAAAAAAGAACAACAAAAAAAAAAAAGAACAAAAAAGAAAAAAAAAAAAAAAAAAAAAGAACCAAAGGAAACACGTATGAAATACATACAGGGTAGCTGAAGTGGATGCTGTTGGTTTGAAAATTGTCTGTCTAGGCACTGTGCTATTTGTTTTTATCACTATACTATAAATGAAACATGCCAGGAGTCCAAAAATAGCTACAAATTGTAATTACATAGCTTTGTAGTTTTTATTTTACTTTGAAAAGAAGATTAAAAGCTAGATCATTTTAGAAACAGGCCTTATAGATTTAGGGAGCCACAAAATTCTTCTACTTTGCAATTTGAAGTACACTGCTGGAAAGCATTTCCTTTGGGACATAAATACGACAGCCCAACATGGAGAAGCAAGCTCCCAACACCACACAGTGAGGTGGCAAGAAAGAAAAGGGAGAAGAACAGACAAAGGAAAAAGTAATTTCGTAGAGATTCTAAGAGTGCCCTGATTACGGATGTAATACTATAAGCTTTAATTAGGTGCTAAGTGCTGTGTGCTAAATTCATCCCCACATCCAGTGCTGTAAATTCAGAGCCACCCTACTAAAGTTACCTTGGGTTTACCACAACAGTACAATAGTAATGCCAGGCCTACAGCTTCTGCAACAGCCCATAATGAAATGTGGATTTTGTTGAACAAGCGTTAAGCAACACAATATCCTGCTGATAAAAATTTAATTCTTTTCCACAAGCAATCACTTAAATGAAAGATTAGCAAAAATGAATTTTAAATAGTCCTCAGAAGGTAAGCAGTCTTGAATCCACAGAAAAGAGCCTCTGTTCTTACATGACTCGAAACAGTTTAGAGACCAGTCTTCAGCAGCCCCTGTCCCAGCATCCCTGCCATGGACACCCATGTGCAGTGTTAGCTCACAACTTGGGGGTGGTAAATAAACAACTTATCTTAGAGCAGATATGTGCCACTGCTGTGAGACCTGCTACAACTTATAAGGCAATAAACAGTTTGGTAGCAACTTGAGAGATGCAAGTTCTGTCCATCCGCACACGAATTTAATCTCGGAACACACGCTTAATGCCCCACGTTCCTTTGCACCAGCGCTGCTGCAGTTTCAGGAACGCAAGGAGAAACTGCTAACACCAAGTGTGCAACAACAGTGATGGGCCTCTGCAGATAACCAAGATGTAAACAACATCAAAAAATGAACAACCAGCCATCACACCAAAAAAAAGAGAGCTCGCTAGCTTCAAATGGCAAAGCAGGTTCAGCAGATCAAGAGACTAAACATTTGCTGACTAACAGTTAGGTAATGAAAGTAAACATTTGTAATGAAGTCATCATCCTAATGAAAGCCTAAGTGGCAGCGTTAACTACCTGGACCATAATCCACTCGCAAGTTTTAACGCGGGCTCGCCAACATAACATTTACTAGAATTGTTCCTGCTGGAAAAGACAAGGAAGTTCCACTTAATTTTAATATTAATAACAGAAGTGACAACCAGGAAATATTGCTATCTGTTAAGTCATTCTAACTCCCAAGTACTCTACAGTTTCTGTGCAGTTACAGTGGGTAACTGAAAAACAGAATTTTGCCTTCAGTGTCTGAGTCAGAACAGCTTTATCCTAGCACTGAAGTGTATAAATATTTGCAGCATGTAAGATGTCTGCTTTGAAAAAGCAACATTGCACCAAGTTTCAAATATTTATATTGCAGATATCTAATCAAATAAATGTGACTTTTTTTTTCCTGGGGTTTTTTTTTTTTTGGCCAGGCTTTGATTAGGTATCTGGATTAAGCTTATGGCTAGAGGAAAAAAAATGACCATAACAAGTTTGAGTTGATTAACTGCCAATATAATTAAGGATTTCAGATATGCATAAAGAAACTGTAATTCAACCCAGAATCACCCTCATGCAAATCCCAGTAGTCAATGGTAGTGGAAAGGGTGCTTATTATGGGTCAGCAGTGGATTCACAAGCAACAAGTCAATTTTTAGGATGGTTGGACATGCTCTTATCCAACTAAAGAACACCACATGGTTGTGAAAAACAGCAGTACGTCCATTTCTCCAATGCCCATTCAGCCTCAAAAGGTATGTATCTACAAATTCATACTTGTGTCTCAAAAACTCAAACAGGCACTTTTCTTGTGAAATTTGCAAGCTTGGACAAGTTGCTTCCTGAAAAATGCAATCACTTTGCATTTCAGCTTTCTATTCTGATGACTTTATGAAACAGTATAACCAAACCCAGATTTCCAGTTTAAGCACACATATACAGCTTTTGCACTGGATCATTCTGCATACTGCCTGTAATCCCAAAGAAGTCCTGGAAGTTCTTGGCACAAATTGAAGTCTTCACAGAAGTTAGGCCTTTCAAAGCTGACAGAGTTTGGATCTTACTAAATATAGGTACCTTTCATTAGATGGGACCTCAGAACAAAACTCATCAGATCTCAATCACAGAGAAATACAGATAGGTAACTATAGATAACTACAAATATAGACAGCTATAGACAGGTAATATTTATTGGTAATTATAACTATACATATATATATAAGACAATAGTTAGAGGTAACTAAAGGTAACTGTTGAAGTCACCTGCTCACAAAGACCCTAGCAAAAAAATCCAAATAAACAGACTGTCCAAAGATCTCAAAAGTTGGTGAGTACTCCATTTCTATGAGGATACTCTTCCAGGCAGCCCCCTCTGGTGTAAGCACCCACAGCAGGGTGCATTTTAAAAGTTATGCATTTTTCAGTCAACTGAAGCCAACAGCCCAGCTTCTGAAGGTGCTCTGTAAGATGTTAAGACATAAACATGCTCCTTTGCTAAAATGACGATCAATTCAACAGGCAGAGTTCCAGAACAATGGCCCAATCGTTTCCAACTCCTTCAATGAACGTTTCTGTACTGATAATTGCTATTATTAAATCTCGGTGACAGCATGATACTATGACCAATTATAAAATCATACAATGAACCTATTTTTTAAAGTAAATACATTAGTCACTGCCGCAGGAAAACTTTAATCTACAAAATGTTGCTCCATTCTAGGCAGATAGAGTTATTGAGGACACTTGCAAGTAACAGTAGGTAAATTTCACCCTAGTGATGTAAACTCTCTTCTGTGAGGCACAGAGAAATAGTAGCTGCCATTCATGGAGGGACTAATACATAGTTTGTCTGGTACAGGAGTTTAGAAGGTCGTGCTAAGCTTAGACAGGTGCTGTGCTAACAAAGACCATTCCTCTCTTTAAACATATTTTAGATCATTCCTTAGGACAATGTTATTTTCACTGATGCTTTGTTTTTTCTCTCTTTTCTGTAAGCATTATCTTTGCATATTAATCTAACAGTTCAGAGGGACGGCTATAATGCCCTTTTGTTCACACAGACTGCACAGTACTTATCACTAACTAGATGTCACTTCAACACCACTCAGCTTCATAGGAACTAAAGGCTTGAAAACAAACCCCAGGCAAGAATTTCTAGAGATAGCTAAAAACCACTTTACACCAGGAGCTAGTAAAGGTGTGCTTGTGCCAGTAACACAGAGCCCCACGGAAATGACTTTATTATACAGAGTTCACTCAAGATGGCTATGGCAGCTGCTCTTGTGAAACTGAAGACGTCTCCTGGAATATCTGCACCTTGATACTAATTACACCACAGGTGCTCCTATGCAACTTCAGCTTCCAGTTTCAACAGAGGAAAGCTCAAAACACCACTGTGCCCACCCTGGTGGGACAAGGCTGAGGTGCACAGAGTAGCAGATGACCAAGCTGATGATGGTGCATTTGCTGTGACAGAAGTGAAAGACACTTTGGCAGAGAAGCAACATTCACTGACAGACAACTCCTCCGGCCAGCTGCCACAGCCTAAACTACTGGAGCAAAACTACCAACATACTTCCCCAACCGAGATGAAACTTTTGCTCTCATTAGCAACGCCCCTCCCTGGCACTGCTCCCCCCTAAAACAGCCAACACCTCTCACAACGCTGTTATTTTTAGCCCACTGGCAGCAGCCACCCGGGGAGAAGCACATGGGGACCTCACTGGAGAAGCCCAGCCTGCACTCCTTCCCACACCTGCCCACAGGACACTGCCACAAACACGGGGACAAGAGCACACACAGGCACCTGCGTCAGTGAAGCATTCCCCCGCCCCGCAGCCACGCCAGCCTCATTCTGCCGTGCACACACATCCCCAGCAGCACCTACAGGCACACACATCTGGCTCCCATGCAGCAACGCAACATACCGCATCCCTGCCCTGCCCTTGTGCGCACACTCCAGTGCACCTGCTGCAACACCTTCCCGGCCTGGCACGCACCTGCCTGGCACGCAGCACCCAGCTGCCCAGCGTGCACACTGACACACCTGCACACCCCAGCATGTACACCTGCACACCCCAGCATGCACACTGACACACCTGTACACCTGTACAGCCCAGCATGCACACTGACACACCTGTACACCCCAGCATGCACACTGACACACCTGTACACCTGTACAGCCCAGCATGTACACTACACACCTGTACACCCCAGCATGGAAACCCACACGCCTGTACACCCCAGCATGCACACTATACACCTGTACACCCCAGCATGTACACCTACACACTTGTACACCTGTACAACCCAGCATGCACATGTACACCTCAGCATGCACACTACACACCTGTATACCCCAGCATGTACACCCCAGCAAGCACACCTACACACCTGTACACCCCAGCACATACACTACACACCTGTACACCCCAGGATGCACACCTACACACCTGTACACCCCAGGATGCACACCTACACACCTTCACACCCCAGCACATACACTACATACCTGTACACCCCAGCATGCACACCTACACACCTGTACACCTCAGCATGCACACTACACACCTGTACATCCCAGCATATACACTACACACCTGTACCCCCCAGGATGCACACCTACACACCTTTACACCCCAGCACATACACTACACACCTGTACACCCCAGCATGCACACCTACACACCTGTACACCCCAGGATGCACACCTAAACACCTGTACATCCCAACATATACACTACACACCTGTACACCCCAGGCTGCACACCTACACACTCCCCCCAGCCCCATCCACACATCCCTCACAGGGCTCAGGGGGGGCAGCTGCCACAGGGTCAGCATCCTCCTACTTGGTCTGGCATACACAGAGCCTTAAAACACCGCTGGAAAGCAATGGTCAAAATCAAGACACACATTACATCTCACAAAATAAAACTCTCAGCTATCATCCCACACACACACACCATGCCCAGGCATGGGGGTACAAGGGAAATCTGACAGAAGCTTTTGAAAAAGACTCCCCCTCCCAAATCAAAACCAACCCATGTTATGTCACTCAGATTTTGCTTAAAATTTCGCTTTCTTTTCTTTTTTTGGGGGGGGGGGGGGGAGGGGGGATGTTGGTGGTGGGAGAAGCCGACGAAATACACGGTTGCCAAGTCGAGTTAATGAAAAACCCTTTGGCTGTTAACTCATTTAGTGCAGCAAGCATGAAATAAAGTCCGTGGCATGGGGCCAAAGCGCAGCGGCCCTTTGCCGGCCGGGCTTCTGGGACCTCGCCCCGGCCGCCCAGGAGCCGGCCCTGAGCACGGCGCCCGCCCAGCCACCACTTTTGGGGAGACACTCTCCAGAAACCGGTGAATCCGCCTCAGAATAATACAAATATTAAAATGAACGCCACAAAAAAATTCAAATATCGATGGCCCCGCCGGGCCCGACGAGCTTTTTCATAAGGGCACTTTTGCACCCACTTCCAAAAAGAAGCCGGATCCCAGCGCTGCGGGGGGAACGGCGCGGGGACGGCAGGAACGAGGCCGGGCCCGGGGTGCGCTGAGGGCAGGGCAGGGCAGCGGGAAGGCCGCGGGAGGGCGGCGGCACGGCGGCTCCCCGTCCCACCTCGCCGCGCCCCGACACCCCGGGGCCGAGCGGAGCGGGGCTGGGCCGGGCCGGGCCGGGCCGGGCGGTGGCGGGGGGCGGGCCCGAGCGATAGGGCCGCCCCGGCGAGGCGGGGCCGTCGGCGGGCGGGGGCTCGGCTCGGCGTCCGTCCGGCCCCGTTCCCCAACCCCCCCTTACCGCGGCACCCCCGCGTCCCTCCCCGCCGAGGAAACTTCTCTGCTCGCCGGGAGAGTTCGGCTCCTCAGCCGGGGGAGACGCTGGGTGCGAGCGGGGAGCGCCCGGCGATGGGGAGCGAGGGGAGGAGGAAGAGGAGGAGGCGGCGAGAGAGTTGCGCCTCTCCCCAAAAAGGGACTTTGACCCCGCACCGCTCTCCGGCGGACCGCGAATTACATATTTTTGTCACAGGTCGGATCCTAACGAACGTCGGCACAGCGTCTAATTTATGAACTCATCAGCCTAATTTCATTATTTAATCATGCGCCCAGCAATCGTGTTTCCTTAAGAAAGGACTGACCTATTTTTGGCTGGAGATAAACGATCATGTTAACAGATGTTAATCTTGTAATCTGTTTTTCCTGTAAGCACTTCGCATACCCGCGTTTCAGACATTTAAAAAAAATTTAAAATCTTACCCAAACGACTTGACGTCACGATTCAGTTCTTATTAAAAAAAAAAAATCTCGCAGTGGTTTCAAAGACATTAAATCTTTTTCACTTTATAAATGCTGATTTGTTCTGCCTCAACTCCCACAGGCTTTTATTTGCATTTCAAATTCCACAGGTTACACCAGTCGCCTTTTCAGAAAATGTACACCCAACAATAAGGCAGCAAATGCGGGGGGGGGGTTGGGGGGAGGGGAACCCTGCATCTGGATTAAATAAAGAAGAGAATTAATGTTTCGAAAATAGTCCGAGCAAAATTATATTTGCACGTCCAGTGCCCGAGCGCCTCCGTATCTATAGGGGTAATGGATAAGCTGTGGGCACACACAATGCGCATTCCCCAGAAGATCCCTGTCTGCTGATGGGAGCTTATTAACGCTCCTAATAAATGGTGCTGACTCCAAACCGACACTTTTCGGCTTAAAACACAGGGTTTGTCTCCAGCAGCTAATTGCAGAGGTTAGCTGGTTTGAGGGGAAAAACAACGGCCGGCTGTCATGCTCCACACGCCTCCCCACACGTACTGCCAGTTTTAGCACCCCACCTTCTTCCCTCATAGCAAAGTTTACCCATCCAAACTTTCCTCAACTTGCCCAAGTGCTTAATTCGCATTAGGATCGCGACTCGGCGCTATGCTAATGATCACCGAAGATAGTAATGGGGGGAGGGAGGGAGGGACGAGGAGGAGGAAAGCTTTTATAGCACAAAATGTCTGGAACTGCATTATTTCTATTCTTCTTTTCTCTCTCTCCCTATCTCTCTCCCCTTCCTTCCCTCCTCTCGACCCCCCTCCTTTTTTTTTTAACATGTACATTAAACTCCCTGCCGCCCTCCCCCACCCCACCCGCATCAAACGGGCTATTTTTCCTCTTCTGGAAATAATCGCTACGGAGACATTGTCCTCCGAGTCCTCCTCGCTGTCTATATGTGAATAATTGTTTTCTCCGCCCGCCCACCCCCAACTTCCTTTGATAAACTGTGTACTTCTCTAACGGGGATCACGCAGCGACCGACTCGCCACGGAACCGAGAGCGACTCGCAAACAAGGGGGGGACACTCACGGGCACAGCCCCACATCGGGCATTTCACGCACACGCTGGATCAATATCAGCGGGGCTGGGGGGAGAAAGAGGGGGAAACAACCCACTGTTAATAATGGAAGTGGCTACTCGGGGCTCGACGACCCATCACCCACCTTCTTCAGCCGAAGCTTTTTACTTTAAAGTGCGGCAATTTGTTCTTTGTCTCTTAATGGATTAATATCGCAATCCGCCTCCCCTCACCGCCCCTGACGGAGCGTACAAAGCCAAAAGGCTGCCGGAGCCCGCAGGGCTCCCCCACCCCCCGGCACCACCACTGCAGCAAACCCGACCTCCTCGCGGAACAGCGCAAAGTTACCATTTTGGAGCTGCTCCGATGACCGGGGGGGACAGTCCCCGTGCCCGGGGCGAGGCGCGAAGTTGAGGGGTTTTTTCCCCCCCAGGGGCACAGCCCGAGGACCCCCCGCCCCCCGGGCCATTCCCCCGCCCCGCCGCCCCTCACCTCCTGCGCGGCCGGCGGCGGCAGCGTTCGGGGAAGGGCGCGCCGAGCCGCTCTGAAGGTGAAACCACGCGCCGCATGCGAGCGGCGCCGCGCTGCACATGATCCGCCGAGCGGCTCCACTGGCGCGGGCGGGGGCGGCCCCGCCGGCCCCCGCCGCGCCCCGCGCCCGCGCACCGCCCCCGCCGCGCCCGCGCCCCGCCCGCCCCGCCGCCGCCGCCGCGCGTCCCCCGGCGGCCGCGCTGGTGTGGCCGGTGCCGAGCCCGCACGCACACGGCGGGCACCATTGTCTGTCTGCGCGGGGCAAAGTTGGGGCGCGGGTGCCGCCGCCACCCACTCCCGGGCGCTGCGGGAGAGCGGGGGGAGGAAGGCGGGCGCCGCGCTGTGCGGGCGCGGAGTGGCGCTTCTGCCCACCGCCGGCCCGGTTCCCACGTATCTCCTCCGCTGCGAAAGGTGCGGGCTGGAGTTGCCCTAGATGCATTTCTATGAGAAACTTTATTTTTTTTTTTTCTTTTTTTTTTTTTTTTTTTTGGGCGAATTCCACTGGTAAAATATTTATGGATCTATTGAAATGCGCAGAAACAACAACATTAAAGTCCTCAATCAAGATCAAAGAGGAATACTGTTCAACAGCCACGCTGGGGAAGTTGAAAGACCTCCGAACAAATCAATCTGCCATATGGCTTTAGAAAGAAAAAAAAAAAAAATAAGCAACCAAAAAGCTCCCCTGGTCCCCCCCCCCCCCTTCGTATGGCTGAAAAGTTCAATTCTTGTTTTCCTGCCTGTTTGCGAAGCCCTGTTTAATCACGCCAAATCTGTGTGTGCCACAGGCGAGGGGAGTGTGTTTAGTCTATGGCTGGGAAGCCTAATTTAACGCTCGGTACTAGACATCAAGGGTGTGGAGGATGGAGCCTTTTTTTTTTCTTTTTTTTTTTTTTTTCCTTTTTTTTTTTTTTCTTTCTTTCTTTGTCTCATAATGTGCGATGACGTACAGTTGACACGGAGCGCTTCGGACGCAGGGACGGTGTTTTCCTGACGCCCCGGGCCGGGAGAACCCCGTGGTTCCCGGGCACCCCGGCTCTGAGCTCCCCGCCAGAGCCGCCCCCGCCGCCGGCCCGGCCCTTCCTGGGCGCACCGGCCCCGCGCCCTCCCTCCCTCCCTCCGTCTTGCGCTTGGGACGCGAACTGCTCCGGCAACGAGAGGAAAACAAAATTGGGGCGGGGGGAGGCTTTAAATCCTGCCCTTTCCAGTGCTTATTACAAGACCCCTCGGAATAAAGGGAAGCGGTGGGGGTAGGGGGCAGCGAGCGAGAGGGGAAAGTTGGTAATGAAGGATACACGAATCATAAAATGTAAGCTATGTGTGATTAATGATCTGCACTAATTTGTATAGCAGGCGTGTTAAAGGTCATTGACAATTGTTGCTGCTTTCAGCATGAATGCCTGAGTGGGATGTATTTGGGACAATCAAATTTAATTATAATTTACAGGAAAAAAAAAAAAACCTAGACGTGCATAGCAGCTGGTCAAAATATAGAGAGGACGCACTTTAAAAAATGCATGTTGCCTTTTCTTCAAAAGCAGCTTCATTACATTAATGTGGTGTCTTTAAGTGCCTCAATAGCGAATAACGCATCTGGAATGTCTGGATTTTGTCCCTTATGCATCAGCATCTTTCCTGCACACTTTTTCAATTGCTGGCCAAATTGGGTTCCCAGTTACTCCAGAAGTGCAGCGTTTTGTGGGAATTCCGAGTTCACTGGTGCCAGATTTACCTGTGAGTGGAACAGGGCAGATGTCACCTCTGTTAGCCTGAAGAATCCACCCCAGGCACACGCCTATAACACAAGTGTGTAGATTCTCTAATCACAGTTTATATAGTACTTTAGCATTTCTTTACACAAGGAGTAAGAAATCCATTATAAATCAGCATTCCTGGGCAGTATTTAGAACTACAGTATTAAGCTAACAATTTCCATATGGCGAAAATTGACAAGTCAGAGCAATGAAAGGTGCATGAGACTTCTCAACTCCTCTACCTAAAAATGTGATTTTTATGACCTACTCCTTTTCTGTCGGAGTCTGTACAGATTCTTTTCCTTAGACAGTAAAACATGAGAGTACAGAACACAGTGCTTGCTCTATTACTTGACAGAGTAATGCTTAAAATTCTTAATATTTTCCATCTTTGCTTCCATAGGGCCCAGTCTTACACTCCTTGTTCCCGTAAGAAAATAGGAGGCTACAGGAGTGAAAGGACTGGAGAACCCATCTCAAGCTTAGTACACGAGGGGTATTCCACTTTAATGGAAAGGCAATTAAAAATTCAGAAGATGCAGAGACCTTAAAAACAATCAAGCGGTATATTAATTTCACGGAAAGTCACCAGCAGAGTTCCTCTGTCCATGTAATTTTAAATAGGAGATTTTCTCACATTTCTTCTGCTGAGCCCAGCACTTCTGGATTTTAAAAGCAAAAGTGAAACAGTGTAAGAATTTATAGACTCAAAAGATATGCAGGATATATTTGCATAATATCATCAATGTCATTAGAAATTTCAGGTAGAGATGATGTTCTTAATGTTTAATTCGTTAGTAGTGTACCATTTCCACGGGTGACTAATTTGTTTGCAGACAATTTGCTCATTTTATCTTTGCCAGAATCTTCCAGGAGATGTCCTCCAGTTTCAAATTCTTTAAATTACAGTATTTTGTATGAGAATGTCAGCGATATTAATGGCTCAATACGTGTTTTACTATTTATAGACTTGCATGTATAATAATTCTGGCTAATGAAATATTTGGAGCAGGAAAGCATTTATTTACTTTTGCTATGGTCTAATAAATTATTTGTTCAGCGTTTGGGACCAGGCTTTCTCAAGTTAGGGAAAATGGCAGTTTGATGAAATTCTGTGCGATGACTTGTCTGCATAACTTAGCCCTAGGAGTGATTGGTGGAAGTTTAGATAAGAAAAGGTTCCCGAGAAACACTGTGGTGGAGTAGTGAAGAAAAAGGCCATCTCTGTAAAAGCAAGGCTGAAAGCATAGATAAATACTTCAAGACAGGCAAACAAGCCAAGTTTGGATTACATTTCATATATATGTGTGTGCATATGTGTGTGTGTACATGTCACATACACAAATACAGTCTGTGAAATGTAATCTAGGGAAGTGAGTCTCTTTTTCTGTGTGCTTGCTCAGACTTACTCAGGTTTTGTGCCAATTAATATTTTCAGTTATTACAAATCTGTCTGAAATTCTGTTTAAATGTAAGACAGAGATTTTGCTCTCAAACTGTGCTTGGTCACAAAAAAAATAGTACACAAACTGATGACAAATCATCTTTACATTCTAAACCTGAATTTTCTTGGTCTATCTGGAGATACAAAACACATGTGCAGAAGTTACAAACTGGAAGGCACAGGCAGCTCTAATACCCACCTATGTCTGCAGATCACCACACAGAAGCATTCCCACTAATGCTTTTAAAAAAGAATCTCACATTTCTGGTTCCAGTGAAAATGGACCATTCTAACACTGGTGTGCTTCCAGAGTTTCTGTGGGTGGCATAAATTCCACTCCGAATCAAAATGGTTTCAATTAATAACAAGCTCATACACTTGGATTAAATACATTGACTTCTCATGTGCACCACAACAATCTTTCTTTCCTCTCTAATCATGCCTCAGTAGCTGTGTGGTGTGAGGCTGCTTCCAGAGTCAGTACTACGAAAATGCACCCCCACCCACCAAAGTTCTGCACACCAGTGTACCCCGGGGTTTGCATGGATTGAGGTCAAGCTCTTGCACCCTGTTAATTTAGTCAGACATAAATCTAGTGAAAGGATTTGAAAATATTTTTCCATTTGGAGAGGTGCACATATTTCATGATCTGACATGTCTATTAATGTGTAACAGCAATAAGCAACTTGGTCATATCTGTTGACAAATTGTATCAGGTGTCAGGATGTGGTCATAACCTCTTTACTTTCTACTCATACAAGTTGTCCCCTTGCTATCAATGTAATTGCATCAATGATAAAGGATGGCTGGTGTTTGTTTCCATCATCTTGTGTACAGCATGTAATGGGCTTTTCCTTATGGCAGAAATAATCTGGAGACCTTTCTTGAAGAATCAACATTTTTAACTCTAATGTCTTTCATATTTGCCCCTACTGCCAACACAGTTTCTAGGATATAGCCTGATTTTGATTTTTTTGTGCTTTGATCCTCTCAAACCCACATTTATTTTTATAACCAAATTATCCAATATTGCTTTTACAATGACACTGAGGAAGAGAGAAGAAAAAGTTAATATTGCAAATAAGTACAGCTTCAGTGTACATGGCTATTTTAGGTTCATGCTAATGTACCAACTTTTCCAGCCCTGGCAGTCAGATTTTCTCACCCATATGTAATTTTATAAACTACATCACGGCTTCACAGCAGGTAGAGAGCCCACAAACCTGTTCTTAATTTCAGCTTAACTGAAAGAATCTCAGCAGCAGCTGGTTTCAGAATAGTTGATCAGACTTCCACAGATGTGGCCCATAATGGGTTCAGAAATATAAAAGAACTAGGCCATAAAGTAGAATTAATTTCAAGGAAGACAAATTCAATAATGATGCAACTTTTAAGATTTTTATTTTTTGCTTTCAGACAGAGATCATTGGGAGGGCATATTTCTGTGGCTCGAGTTTTTCCATTCTGACTACCGATAGGGGTACTGCAGTACACTGATTTTCTAGCAGGCTGGAGCTGGCTGTTAGCGGGCTGTGCTCTCCCAAAGCAGGAAAATGGGGTATTTCTGACTTTGTGTCTCCTCCTCTCCCCTCCCCCTCGCCCTTCTTATGTTCCTCCAAGCATAACTGATAGTACTGGAGTGCTTGTGCGCTTTTCTGACTGGACCAGACAAAGACGTACAATAGCTAAAAATGACCTGTGATGTTGCAGCGAATGCGATGCCTGCTAAAATGGGGGAAATTGGTTGCCAGCTCTAAACAATGTCTTATCTGGGAGTGTTCCACCAATTTTAAATAAAGGACTACAGAAAAAAAAATAGTTTCACAAATGTTCATTTCTGGAGTTTAGCAAGAAGAATTTAATTGATTTATGGAACGGCGTGGCAAATACATCATTGTACTATCTTCTGCTGTGTGAAAAATACCTCCAAAGTAAAAGTGGAACAAAACAGTCACTTGTCCTCGCTAACAAAATTTCCCTTGACATTCTGTGCAGTGGTCTAAAGTGGTTGAATAATCTTAGTTTATATGGTCTTTCAGCTCAGGCATGCGAGGAAAAAGGAACTTCAAAAAGAGAATATTTTACCTGATGTGTACTATTTTAAGGCTTCAGTAATTAGAGAACTGCAAAGGTCAAAACAGCCATCAATATCACAAGCAACAGAGTAGAAGTAACATGTTTGAGAGGAAGTTAGTTGGTTGGCTGTAACATAATATGCCATAAGCACTCGGATGTGGATCTGCAATGACGAGCAGCAGAAGGAACAGTAAAAGTTAACCAGCATCAGATATTTACTTGGCTGAAAGCACACAGGAACTTGCAGATGAGAAATAGAGATGCTTTAGAGTCTAAATCCCAGAGTTTATTGCCTCACTGCAGAGATGCTGCAACTTACACCTAAGTCCATCCACACAGATCCATTCACAGGCTGGAGTAAAAGTTTGCCAGAGCTTTCTAACCTTTCAGTGGGCCAGACAAAAACATTCAGAAGCTCCCAAACCTTTTTTTCTACCTTCTGAATCTCATTCAAATCAGAAATGTGTGTCATTAGCCTAGTTTTAGCATACTACTGCCCACATCCTAAAGTAAAATCAGGAAGTACTAGATTGGGGTGGGTAGATAAGATGTTGCTGTGTGTCTGCTACTCCTGAAACTGTGTGTGTCAGCCTGTATTTCTGAATTGGCATAAATTAAAAATTAGTAAAAGTACAATGATTACATCTGAAGCTGCAGTAGTTTGCAACAGTATAAGTCATAATAAATATGCAGAATTTTGGGGAAAATTATTTTGAGAACAGGAACTCTTCCAAAAACTTTCCCCTTTTTCTTTCATTGCTGATAGACCATTTTTCTTCCCTGCACAATTTTATGCCAAATTGGCTACTTTTCTAATTTCCCCATAAATCACACAAAATTCATGATTCCTTTTTTCCCATTTGGATCCACGAATCAACCAACAGAATTCGTTCTAGTGAGACAAAGAGGCTGAAACAAACACTCAGGATCATTAGCATAAAATTATCAGCATAAAATTATCCTGACTTATAACAACAAGTTGCAGGCGGCGTCTCATTTGTTGCTTTCATAGGGTTTGAAAGACAGAAGTGAGTTAGGGAAGTTGGTCCACTGCAGATTTTGTGATGCATTTGCTTTTTTTCCCTCATTAAACTCCAAAGCTAATAAACCCAGAGCATTCAGTAACAAGCAAGGCACTCATGTCAACAAAGACCTTACTCAGAGACTGCAAGGTTTTGAGAAACTTCTGTAGGAAGGATTTGAAGATATTTTAGTCATATGCAGTGCACTTTTGCTTCTCTGCTTCCTACAGTATAATCCCCCTTGCTTTCCCCCCTCTGTGTTTTAAAACGAGCACAGAAAAGGCTGAGTGTTAAACTACACTATTCAATTGTCTGGTAAGTACACAAATTCTGTTCAAATCAGAACAAACTTTCAAGTAGACAGAGAGGGGTATTTGGATTTCTATTTGGATTTCTGTTTTATCCTGGAAACCCTGCTGAACACCAGTGTGATGGGGAATATAGCCATATCAGACCAACAAAAGGCCCCTAATGTAGTGAAGACCTCCTCCCCCCTCCTCTCCAAGGAAGCCGGCTGGCAGAGCTTTTGCTATCGGGATTGTTTGCAGAATAACCAAACTAAAGCAGCTCCCTATGTGGGTGCCTCATTCAGGAATAAGCAGCACTTTTATTCTAAAACACTTATCTAGCTTCCTGAAGAGAACAGGCTATTTGGAAGATACTTCTTTGTTTTGAACGTTCTTGCGGAGCAATACCTTTTCTGGTTTTTTTTTTTCCCCTTCTATTTACATTTTCATTTGCTTCTCTGACAAAAGCAGAGACATACTCACTCAATAAAGCAGTTATCACATATGCCAGCAACTCTTAGATTCCTTCTGCTATTCAAAAGATTCCCAAGAACTGTTTTTATTGCAAAGGGTCCTATTAATATCAATGGTGCAAACATCCTGTTTGCTCCTAGGGGCTTTATAAAATCAAATGCAATAGATCTGCATTTCACATCACTGGTATGGCAATGTTCTTGCAATGCAAGATATACCACCACTCATACTTTTATTGCTATGAAGAATGTTGCTCTGTAAATACTCCACGTATTTTTCCCTAAGATATAAGAACATTTCATGCCAAATCCCTCTATCATCTAAGAAGTCCAGGACCCTAATTATTTTGATGGAAGTTGGGGTAATGAAAGTAATAGATTGCAAAATAACTGCGGTAACAACACTGCCAAAAATGCTCACAGAATGATGCTGTTAGTATTGTCCAAGCCAATGTTTTCTCCAGAGAAGAAGGATCCATGTGAGTGTTTGCTGTCAACTCCATTTGGTGTTACTAAGGCTAAAATGTGTTTTGGTTTGTTTGTTTACTTGCGTTACAGAATTTAAGAGAGTTGGGTTCACCATTTGGTGCTTAACTCCCTGAAGACTCCTCCAGGTAGAACTGACACAAGACAAATATCTACGTCTGTAGTCCACAGAAGAGACACCATGAGGCATAAGTGGGAAGGAGGGGTCAATGGGCTGTGAGAGAGGGCGGGCGTGCTCTCCTCCTGCCTTGTAACCCCAAAGAATGTTGTGGTGGATCCAGTGCCAAGTCTGTGAGAGGCCAGCAACTGGAAGCTGGTGTGAACAGCCAAACAAGAACTGCTGCCCTAAGCTGCAGGAACCAAAGAGGGGTGGCTGCCGAGGTCACAGCCAGGAGCTCTGCTGTGGGGCCTGGGCCAAAGCCAGTAGTTTTGGCTACCCACTGCCTGGCTCTGCACCTGCTCCTGGAGCCTTCTGTGTTCTCACCCTTGCTTTTTGGAGAAAGCTACTTGCCAGAGCATTAACACTACCTCTGCACACTCCTTACTTCATTCAGAAGTGCTTCTGCAAGGAATATATAACTACATTAAGTTTATGTTCAAGAGTTTTCTATTAAGTTCATACCATTCTGCTGTAAGGCAGGCGTAGTATCCATAATCTGGTTATTAAAAAAGTGCTGGTGAATGGAATATTTGCATGAATGACCTCATTTTTCACTTGCTCACTAGAACATTTTTAAAAGGAAGTATTTGCTTGGTTGGTAGCCAAGTGTTTTCTCCTTGACTACCAAATGTGTTTAGTCCATATTAAGGGTAAAATTCTCTCCAAAGTTCATTGGTAATTTCCAGACCCTGCAAGATTTGCACGCAAGACACTGACAGGAACATTCTTATTTAATCATTTCCCACCATATTTCAAAAAAATGTGGTTTTCCAGATGCTCCTGACTTCCAAATGCAAAGTGGAAAATGTCCAAAAAAGGCATTACTTCATCTAATGTCATTTATTTAGCACACAATCCTTCTGTCCTTCTTCTGCTTTATCAAAAGCAAGGGGATGTGTCACTAGTTTGTATAACTTAAATTTCTTATCTGGACTTGCATAAGTGCGTGCAGCAGCTTCCTCAGATGTACAGTTAATGGGAAATTCCATGAGTTTTACACTTAAACTTAATCAGAGATATGAATGGAAGAATGTAACCATGAAGCTGTTGCAGAGTCCTTCACTCCCTGACCTTAGGGCCCATAAACCCATGAATAAGTTACATTCATCCATGTACTAACGCCTTTTCTTTCATCACTAATGCAAAATGGGTTTGGAACTCCAGCTATTAATCCAAGTTGAATTTCACTCAAACTTCTCACGAGTGGATACTTAGTCCTTACCAAAGACTTGTAGGACTCATCATCCTCTCTTCCCCATGCAGCTCAGGTGAGTGAGGAGAGCGGAAGGACTGCGCCGCTGAGCAGAGCTGATGTGGCTGCTCTCAATCCCAGGCAATTACTGGCTGCCCGTGGCAGCATCTGCAGCTCCCTGTCAGCAGGGTGATGTGTGCCATGGTCCCTTCTCCCTGGCTATCCTGAAGCTGCCACAGCAGGGGATGCAGGAATAACACATCTCTGCCCTGCTCCCAAAGCACCTTGCTGGGTCTGCTCCCCATTGCAGCCGTATATACTGGGTTTGAGGAGGACTCTCCCCTCACTGCATAAGCCAGTTTTTCTTCTCTCTGAGCCTCATTTTCTTGTAGCTGCAAAATGGGTCAGTACTTTCAGAGAGCTGTGCTCACTACCGCTGTAATGAAATACCCTGAGACCTTTGCTGACCCTGGCAGAGCAAACCGTGGCACAGTCATGCTTGGTACCTGTGCTTGGAATTGTGTTTTGGCATTTGTATCTCACGTAGCAAGGGTTATATCCATTCAGCAATCTTTGCAGAAAGCAGTTGTGCAGCTTCTTTGAATTGGCTGCCTAACCAGAGTCAGTCACCCAGCTAAAAGAGAGTAAATATACTGTGAATAGAACAGAAATTCTGTCCCAAACGTGCACCAGAGAAAAAAACCAATGTGTCTGCTGCACATCCAGTGCAGATTTTCTTGCAGTGCTCCAAGATGGTAGATCAGGAAAGCATAAGAGGGAAGAACCCACTCAGATAAAGACCTCTAAGATAAAAATATCTCCATCTACACAAACTGAATATTAACAAAAAGATTCAATGGAATTAAAAGTTGAATGTTTGTGTTCAGATTTGGGAAGTGAACAGGAAAAAATACCATTATCAATAAAATAATACTATTTATTTAATAGTCGTCATCCCAGTTCTGGTTAGTAAAATTTAATTTTTTTTGTTTAAAAAAAAAGAGTACCACCCAGACACACCTGTGAGCCAAGTTTTGACCTGGCACAATTTGATACAGGTGAGTGAGATATTAAACCCTGAAGACCAAGTTAACAATGGAAACAGTGACAGACAGTTAACAGTAGTAAAGGGTGGTAGCTGCAATTGTACTCGTAAGTTACACACTTTTCACATTGTAGAGGGACAGCTGATAAACCCTGAACCTGCTTTGCTGCCTTTAGCTTGCCTGTAGTTTTTTTCCAGGAACGACCTTGTGTTTACTGATAAATTCTGCGACTCACTTAATGGGGAACTAGAGCAACTTGAAAATTTTTAATATCAAGAGCATTTTGCCTCATTTCTTCAGTCTTTGTAATTTAAATATCCTGTTGTGTAAGCCCAAAGGCAGGAAGTGAGCTATACAAACCCTTACAATAACAGTATTAGGTTGCAGATAAGCCCATGTGCTCAGTGGCGTTTGGTAATTTTTTTTTTCCCCAAGGTAATACAAGTTCTGCCGATACTGGAAGAAATGCTAGAATGCTTTAACATATTTAAATTTTTTCAAAATGAGCTTCATCTGTTACACACACACTCAAAAAATACTCTTCTGATAACAAGAAATTACTTTGGCCCATTATGCCAGGCTTTAATTATTTATCTTCACTCTGTATTTGTGTTTCTGCCGTGAAACCCAAACCTTTTTAGCAGGCAGAGAGATGGTGGGGTAGGTGCCTACCTGTCCTCTCTTCCATTCTTTTCCCTCCAACTCAGCAGTGTTTTAATGCAAATCAAGCCCTTGGTGCGTACATAGCCAGCACAGATATCCTTACACTTCATGCACCTGGCAGTCAGCTTTCCTGCTGAGGCTGCTGCTGAACTGGATTGTTTCCTCTTGTGGTGATTACACTTGGCTCTCTGCAATAAAAGATAACAGGAACTTCTTACAGATGATAAACACAAGCCTTCTTTTTTAATATATACCTGGATTTATAGGCCTAAGGGACAAGATTCTGTTAATGGTAAAATTTAAAATTTCTCAAATGAATCAAATCATTTTTGCAAGCCAGACACACAACGAGCATTTCAAACCGTGTGCAAGCCATGTAACCTAGCAGTGCTGCATTTAACAAAAGTAGGACATGATTTCTGCATCTATTCTCCTTTAATAAGATTATGATCCTGACTGTCCTGTTCTGACTGCAGTCGGAGGTAGCGTTGTTGCTGAGTGGCTCACGAGCAGTAGGCTTGTGTGCTTGCATAACTGATCCCGAATTACACACGGTGACTATCTATAGGTGCTAATCTTGAACATGGCAAAACGTTTGATCTCTCTGTGTATATATGCACAAGCACATTTCCAACTGCGTGCAAATACACACACAGAGTCATATCAAATGCACGGCATTATGTGTAATGAGATTATTATACGTTTGTGTAGGTGCACTGTGAAAAGGAAAAATTGTTTGACACTCTACCGTTATAAGCTTGTCTTCACAGACAGCTAAATTGTATTAGTTTAGCCATTTCTGCTGTCATTTTGTGCAGCATCTAATTTAGGCTCAAATGCTAATGCCAATTTCAGCCAAAACTGTTTGCCTGTTTCTGAAACAGAAAGCAGGTTGTTTTGCTTATCAGTAAACAGTCTGAATTGTTCTAGCACCTTCACAATCTGAAGCCAGAGTCTGAAAAATATGAAGTCTCTCTATGCTAGGGCTTTGCCTTTTGCTATTCTTGTTACACATTTGGCTGTGTTATAAGTCTGTGAAAAATCACAGTTTGCACATGCTCCATCACTACCTCTTCAATTGGAGCTGCTGAATTCTAAGATTGTGCTGTAACTGAGGATGCTCAGGTTTCTCACAGCTGGTAGCGCCGACTGAAACACATATGCCACGTCCTCAGTTATAGACTACAGTGCCCCACTATTGCATGCTCGAATATATTATTCTAGGGTAGATTACATGGGCAAAGCCAAAATTTCACTATACTACAAACTCAGAGCACTAACGTTGGGATGAGTTCCAACAGCAACTGCCAAGAGGGAGATAAATTAATTTATGTTCATGAAGCGTTCAGATACTGCAGAACTGGTCACCGCAGAAAAGCTCACGAGGTATTTGATTATTTCTTTTTGAGAGAAGCATTTGAATAAAGTTATTATGTGGCTGTGCAGTTAAAGGTGATACCATAAAGCACACATATAAGGGGCTGAGTAAACAGACCGAGTATTGGAATCCTCGCTATTGGAATTTTCTACGTTAGTTTTTCTGTGTGACTTAGGAGTACAGTAAAGAGCCTAGTTCCTTTAATTGATACATCCACACATCCACATAAGTAGCTTGCCTCCTGTTCGAAATAATAAAATAATGGTGGACAAGGGGTTAATACTTTATTGCATTTAACAATATAAAAAAGGCAGGAATAGCTTATCTGAAGTTATTGGAGACGATGATTTACTAGACATTATGGACAACCCACAGCATAGAGCTTTCAGCTATCCTCCCTGGGATATTAAAATCTGTGATATCAGTGAAGTACAGAGTAAGGGGCTTTTTGGAGTTTCTATTCATGTCTCAGCAGGCTTTTAACAGAACAACCAGGGGGAACTGTCTAGAATAAACTTCTCTTTGTCTTCACCTCTTGCAGCTTCAGTATGCAAGCAGCTCCATTTCCAGCTATGGAAATGAACCATTTCATTTTTATGAGATCTAATTTCAGTAGCCTACTTTGAATAATAAACAACAATTAACTTTCAGAGCACAGAAGATGTATAATTTTTAAGGCACATCCTCTTTCAAGGACTTCAGGATATAAATTACCTAAGAGAAGCAATTGTAGAAATAAATGACAGAGAACAAAGTTGTTCCCAGTATAGTGAGGCTATCAGTCTTTCTGTACTCCTGCCCTTATAATTCTATGTGTTGGGCCTGCTTCCCTGACTTTATTTGAGATCCCTTGGGAGAAAACTGAAGTAACATACTGTGGGATTGTGTTCTTCTCCCAAACTTTGTTTTTTGGAGGGCCAGTCTAGTGTGATGCTTAAAAGCTTCACATGAACTGCACAGAGCTTACATGATTTCTTTTGGTTTTCTGAAAGGGTGAGTACAGTAGAGCTTGTGTGGTATTATTTCCTGAGAGCCTATTTAAGCGGGTTTTAGTGTTAATTTCAACTTCTTAACAAGCTTAAGTACAGCATCACATTTGATTTGGTTTTGCAAATGTCTGGAACTTTTCATGTGGAATTAGCAGATCTCAGTCTTCAAGCCTAATGAACTCAGATAAAACTCAGCAGGATGTCCTGTTGGAAACTAATTTTTTTGTATGAAGACAGCTCTTTGGTCCTCTTTTCTTGCCTTGCATTTGTTGACTTGTCTCAGAAGCTCGTAAGCTATCAGCTCTCTTATTGATCTACTCTAGAGTCACTTGAAAACATAATTTTGAAAGCAGCATTTCAGCACCTCTTCTTGTTTGATCTCGTTGCTGTGCCACAGTTTTTCAAGCACTAGGCTAAAATCAATGTTGGGAGTTATTTTATGCTTAATAATACTTTTTTTAAAAAATCTTTACATCTGTCTAATTTTGTTTAAAATGCCTCTCCATATGTTAAATTTTCTGCTTTATTAAAATCTGTCCAAGGATCCACATCCCTTCTTTTCCATTTAGCTACAAATTGATTCTTAAAGTATCACATCTAATAGCCTTTGGGGTTTGATGCGCAAACTATTCTGACGTCTATTCATAGACCTTTATAATGGGACCCACTCCAGTTTATCCCTTGAACTGTCAGGCTCTTTGGGAAATAATAGCTCCTGACAGTTGTGGAGTTAAAATATAGGATTAATGATCAGCTTTTAATGTGCAAATGGGGTATTCAGCTTTCCTCTTACCCATCCTATTTAATGCAAATTCACTGTTGAAACAGGTAGCATGAATTTTTTTTCTCTCACTAAACATAGATTAATCTATCAGGATAAGTCCCTGAATCAAAATAGAAATTTAGATACACACCACAAAGTAAATAGAGGACACTGTATTTGTGCTGATTTATAAGCAAGTATTTTTCTTCTGCCAAGTCCATCATATATTTTTAAGGTTTCAAAACCTCTCTTTCACACAAAAATAAGAATAGCTGTGCATTGCAGCAACAAATTTAACCAGCAGGAAGAACTCTGCCTTTCTCTATTAAGTACAGATGTAGAAAGCCCCACGGACTTTGATTTAATTGTTTCCAATAGCCCAAAACAATCAGCTACCTGCACTTAGTAAAAAGTAAAAGAGAAAAAAGACAGGGATTTCTATAGTGAAGCATAGAGGAGATCAGATATTTTCATTAGGAATTTAATGACATGTTTGTGATTCTTGGCCTTAGGAATTGTATGGTAATTGTCAATTGGGGCATCCTATTAAAAAGCTGCCTAGCTATACAAAATGAGACTATTTGTTTAGAAAATGTTATATACTCATGTAATTGGAAAATGCATTTTAAACATAATAAGAATAAGAAGCATTTGTCCATTATGTTCTGCAGTGATAGGCAGCACTGTGTACAAGGAGCAGAGCATGGGGAGGAGATGTTGGGCTAAGGTGACGCCTAAAGAACCTTGCACCTGAGAGTATCTGGGGGAAAAGGGTTTTCAGGGTAACTGAAGTGAAAGTCAGAACATGAAAAGATAAAATAAACACTGAGTCATTCAAAAAAATATTTCATATTTAAGGCAGTCACACACCTGCCCATACATCCCTGATAACGCCTAACTTTCCCAAGCACATGAAACAGAAAGGTGTCCCTCAAGATATAGGACTTAATCCTTGCAGTGCTTGAATGCCTTAAGCTGCCAATAAAGCAGAGTGAAGTCTGTTGTCTGCAATTATTCCTTTGAAAGGAGTCACATCAGAGCAGCACACATATATAAGTACCTTGAGAAGCAAAGGAAGAGGGAGAAGCACAAGAAGAATGTGCAGCACATCGCTTGCATGCAACTTTGGTGTCCTCTGTTACTATTGCTGTTACCTTTGCATACATGCTTTAACCACCAAAAGGGAAAAACACCATTAATGTTATTTTGGAAATCTGGTTTCAACAGCATCTAAATGGCCTCCAGGAATTTCTTTTGTTGTTTTGATAACAGTGTCAATTGACATGGATACTATCCCCCCACACCCCCACCCCCCATTTTTAAGAATGCAAAACAATCTATCATTAATGACTCTTGAGAAACATAAGCTAAATTTAAATGAAGCTCACAGGCATTGTTTATCATGTCCTTAACTACTCTGCTCGTAATTTTTCGCTGCCTTCTACCTTGTATTTACAGCTGTGCAAAGCAAGTCAAAAAGGCAGTCAGGCAGCAGTGTTCTGCAGACAGGCTGTACACACATTGCTTTGGTGTGAGTTAGGGACAATTCAGCAGAAATAAGTGGCTGCAGACATTCAGGTAAATATATAATAACTGTATCAGGCTGTAGTCACCAGATGGACTAAAGGTGTTACCTGAAACTCAATGAGCTGGAGGATGCTTTAGCTAGCTTATGCAATTTCTGACCCTTGCCAGCAACTTCTGCCTCCTGTGTCCATCCTGCACTGTTTTCCTGATTGTGTAGGAGGCTTGATGGCGGACCTGATTCCCTGGAAACAAAAAACACTCATGAAAGATAAAATAGACAAACAAATAGAAAATACAAGAAGCAATTATTGTTTTCCCAGGGATTCTGCTCTCACTCATTTCACTGTAAGGCAGGACAAATCGGGAAGGGCCAAGGCCAACATGAAGCAATGGCAGGGGACAGGGAAGAGGAGGTTGCTGGAAGCCTTCCTGAAAAGTTGTTCATCAAATTACACCAGGACAAACCAGAGTAGTCTAATTCCTAACCAGGAATCTCCTTTCTGTAAGAGGTCACAGCCCAACTCCAGCTCTTTCATTCCTTGCTCCAGCTATGTGTTCCAGTCTTCCCTGGACAGAAAGGGAGTGATGTTTCCCCACGCAAGGTGTTGTGTGTGCTGCCATAGGTGCACAGGGAGGCACTTTGTACTTGGGCTTGGAGCCTTAATTTTCAATGTCTTTGTGGTTTTGGTTTACAATGGTTCCAAAACGCCTTCAAGCTTGCAAAATGGTTGTCATGTCTTGTCGAAGTTAAACCCACAGGTTCTAAATTATATGGCTGTTTTCTGTATTTTGAGAGAATTTTCTCTGGAGACATGTTTTTATATAAAGAGATGGGGGGTTTTTTTAGACTTTCTGCAAAACCCTTTCAGAATTCTTAAATGAATGAACTTAAATGAAAAAAAATTAAATTAAAAATTAGTCATTGCATTGCAAGTTTCACTGATAAAACCGATTTGTCACTCATGGCTGATTTGATTTCACAGTCATAGTCAGCAAGCCGTTATATTTCTTTTTGGACTTGCTCGTTGGGCACTTAAAATCAGAGATCAGAAAAAGCACAGCTCACAAGAAGACAAAAAAGTTTTTACTAATCCAGCAAGCAGAGATTAACTGAGTTTAGAATTCAGCTAATGAAGGGGAAAAACACCAAAAACCAGGAGCTGCAATGTATGTCAGAGGGCCAGTCTGGGGGGCAGTGGGGAAAAGAGGGCTCCAAGGAATGAGGAGCTGCTGATGGCTCTGGCTATTTATTCATTTGAAGTATCCCCGAAAACGGATCCAGCAAAGCTAGGAAGCACAACTGTCTCCCAGGCACCCCCAGTGCACGAAACTCAAAAAAAACCACCTATTAATCAGAGGACACTTAATATCTCTCTTTGTCCTCAATGCAGTTGTTGTGGCTCGTGTTTGGAGAATAAAAGGGATGGGCCCTTGATATTGGGACACCTGTCTGCTAGCATAGACAGCAGCATGGACTAATATGAGCACTCAATAGTTCAATGAAGCATTTTATTTTAAACTCAGTTATTAGCCTAAAATTACATCAGAATTCAAAACACTTAGAAAACTGGAATCCAAATTTCTGTGGTTAAGGGGATGACCCCCACCTCATCCGCATGCAACTCACCACTGCCCTGATTTCACGTGCCTAAGTGGGCATAATTGAAGGGGATGGACTTTCCTAGCTCACAATTTTGTCCTGCAGTCATTCAATTGCCCCTCTTTTGTTTTGGCTTGTTTTGTTTGTGTTTCCTAACCTTGCATAACTTTAAAATAGCCATGCATAATTTTTTGGACAGTTTCCATTTGGGGCAGAAACGCTTCTTGACAGGTTCAGCAAAAGCTGCAATTTGATGGATGCATTTCAAATTCTATAAAAGCAGGGTTTGAAGTGCTCAGACACCAGTTTCAGCAATTCTGGAATCACAGTACAGCAGAGGACGTGCAAGCATGTGTTATTTATGTTTGTCTGCAGCTTTACTGCTGTTTGGACATAAATAGAGGGTCAGATTCAATCACAGCCAGTCCTATCTTAGGATGCTACAAACCCCCAGAGGGGACCTCTGAGGTGGGAAATCTGTGGGTAGAATAATTTACCACAACCAAACCCAAGCATACCCCGCTGTGTGGGTGAGCAGCAGCTCCTGGGGCTGGCAGCATCCCCCAGCTGTGTTCTGCTGGACAGGGGAGGTGCAGGACATGCTGACCCGGCACGGCCCCCACGGCCTCTGCTCACAGCCATAAACCTGAGCAAGCGCCTGCACACACACCAGAGCAAAGTCTGACAGGGGAGGAGGGACTCTGTGTCTTTAGGGAGTGAATCAGTCCCCCTGTGGTGCAGGGGACTTGGTGACATGGGAGGGGACACTGCATGCCGGGTGCTGCCTGCTCCCCTGTGTGGGGCTCACGGGCTGATAACAACCTGCTTGTTGCTCTAGCTGACAGCAAAAATATCATGTGAGGACAAATATGTATAAAAATGATGAAAAACTGGGGAAAACAAATCTAATAAAATCAGATGGGAGAGTTCACAGGGCAATTGGATGTTTACACTGTCCCAGGAAAGTGCAGTCCTGCGGAGCTGAAGGGAATTGATTGGCTTGGATTCCCATTTTTCCCAAAAATCTCACAGTATAACACTAGCAGCCTACAGGGATGCTGGGAAAAAAATAAACAAACAAACCCTTCTGAGGCTTCTCCCTACACCCATCCCCTCTCCTGTTATTTTTCAAATCAGGGAATGGGGCAAAGGGGCAAAAGAGCAATCCTTGTATTTGCTAGCCAGTAAATCTGACTTCAATCCCTAGTGAAACAATGGGACAACCCGTTAAGGAGGGAGGAAAGGGAGACAGAAAATAATGGGGTCATGAGCAATTAAAAGGTTTGACCAAATCTGACCTTTGTTTTAATGTAAGTTTGAATCAGCAGAGTTATATCTGGGTTAAATTTAACTGCCTGGTTTTCTGAATTTTCTTAAAAAGAAATAATGCCAGAGAAAGTCAGTTCATCTGGTGGAATCAAAAGATGTAGTGGGAAAAATATGTTTTCTTTTTGCTTGCAACAGTTGTTAAACTTCAGCATGCAAAATCATATAAAAGGAAAAAAACCTTTCCTTAAAATTCCAGCATCACCCTCAGTTTATCTAAACTGTGAAAAACCTCATAATATAATCCCCAGTCCCTTCCTCAAAAGCTTCCAACCTCCTCATCCACAAGCAGGGGAAAACTAGCCTTGGCATTCTTGATATTGCCAAGACTAAATGAAGTTGTTTAGATTTCCTCTTGCCTCTGTTCCCTCCTCTTATAAATCAACACATTTTCCAGATTAATTTATACTCTGTGTATCTGTGTGTGCGTGTGTATTTATAAAAGGAAGGGTCACGAGTCCTGTGCTTTTAAAGGAAGGAAGCCTTTTTACATGATGTTTTTAAATTAGCCAGGACTAAACATTGTGATGCAGAAATGCTCCTCTTTCAATTACACAGCCCCTGGCAAGATATCCACGGAGCTGTTTCAAGACAGTTTAAATTGGTCAAGCTAGTGAGGGTCCTCCCTTTTCCCTGGGCTATGCCACATGTTGCTGATGCACAGAAGTGCAGTGGCACTGCTGCCTTTCTGACCCCTTATTGAGCCAATTTAAACAAATAGCCTTTTCCTTTTTCCTTTTTTTTTTTTTTTTTTTTTTTTTTTTTTTTTTTTTCTGTGTTACTTTTCAGTTGATTTCAGACTTTAAATTGAGTCACAGAGAGGTCAGGGGAGCACCAGGGCCAGCAAAAAGGGCAAGGTCTGGAAATATGTCACCAAGTCCAAGGTGAGGATGGTGCTCACAGAGACGGGGTCGTGGCTCCCCATCAGTGAGCAGCGTTTCTTGTACCAGCTAGTGCCACTTTTCCCACTCCCATGGTTTATTTTTAAAGATTTCACCTGGATCAAGAAATTAATCCAGCTAAAGATTATCCAAAACTGGCTATTTTTCAGCCAGCCCTCTTCCCAGTCCATCTCACTGGGTACCATAGGAGAGACTTTTGAAGAGCGGGCAACCAAGGAGACAGATGTGCTGCCCTGAAAAACACATTGCTTGGAAACTGGGGCTGTTTTGTGAGGAAACAGTATCACTGCTCCAGAATCTTCTGTTGAAAATTGTCTGCGTTGTGAAAACAAGTCAATTTTACAATCGGGTCTGTTTGTTTCAGGCGTGTCTGCTGATGAACTTGTAGCCAAAGCCCTGGGTTTCAGCTCGCTCCCTCTGCCTCCATTCACTGCTGTGTGCTCTCAGCAGACAGTAATTATCAGCCCTAAAGCCAACAAGGATGATGTCATTTTTAATTCATCAAATACCAGGTATCCCAGGGGGGATCCTTCACCAGAAATGAAGCAGTTCTGAAACCAGTTTGGGATTTTGGCTTTGCTGGAAGGGTGGCAACTTTGGGGGCAAAAGCTTTTGAAAAACTGAGAAGTCATCACAGAATAATGACTTTTTTTGACTGTCCCTGCAATAATAGGCTGCCACCATGAATAACCGCTGACATTTGACTATGAGTGACCCCCGGGGGGTTTTCTAGGTCTTTTTTCCCCCCCAACTGGTAAATTTGAATAGCTATTAGATAAAGCAAGGTGAAGTATGCTGAGGGCATCAGGTTACCTATATGCCCAAAACTGTCATTTTAACCAGATCATTTTGCATGCAGGCTGCTTTTGTGTGAGGATGCCTGTTGCACAATGTTGTTTTTAAGTGAGAGTGCAAAATAGATGAGCTCTCAATATGATGCAGAGAGCACATGTAATTTCTTGCATAATCTTACTGGATTTATTCTGCGAAGTTATTGAGGCTTCCTGCAAAGATTGTTTAATATCTTTGGTGGAAATAGTCAAGCTTTTATAATAATAGTGATGAAAAAATCATGACTTTTCATATCCAACCAAAGCCTGATTACACTCATTGAAATACAAATGTCAATATTTATTAGCTAATACTAAAATTACTGTCGTCTCATTTTTGCAGTTAGTCAGAAAATCATTATGTATCCCTTTTCAAAAATCATTGACTTTTCCTTAGCACAGAAAACTCTATTATCAGTCTTTATAAAATATTTATGGCTTTCCTTGACATTCTTATAATATCCCTAGGAGAGCAATCAGCATTTCTTTTGTTCTAAACAAGACAAACCTCTTCTCCATAAAAAATAATTAATTAACAAAATGTAAATGAAATAAAATTTTAAAAAGTAAGAAACTACAGCTTGTTCATCTATTTTTTCCTCTTACATTAGGAAAAATCAAAGGCATCTCTCTTTTTACTACTTTATTACAATTGTTTAGGCTAAAAAGTGGTCTTGATTTGTCAGTGAAGGATAAATTATTATTAATTTCACATGTAATCATATGGAGAGAATTATTAGGCTAAATGGAGGGGCTTTTCACTGATTCATTGATTTTTCTGTGCCCCTGATTGTTTGTGCCACTGTTTCTAAGTTAGCAATGTGCCCTCTCTCCAAGGTCCAGGGCAGGGTTATTTTTGGTGAAGGAGTGCTAAATCACCCCTATTTTCATTAGAGGCTGCTGGAGCTCTGTATGATCTGAAGGAAACATCACACTTCCATGTTGCTGGTCCTACTTGATGCTGATATCCCTTCCTGCAACTGGGCTGGAAATGCTGGTATGTCTTGTGTCCCCGTTGGTGTTTTCACTTTCCTTGGTAATGAGAGGTGATAAAAAGGGATTCTCCCCCACCACTAATATCCCTGCAGGAGCCATGGATCAGCAATGCCCCTTGTTTAGTTAGCAATTCTGTCTTTGTGCAAACTTTTTTACATGCACTTGGCTTGTTGCATTTTTGTGTATACTTAGCTGCATTGCCATGGCAATAGGAAAAACATGATGTTACAGATTTGGAGAGAAAGGAAGGGAAAAAAAAGATAAACCACCACTGTAATCTCATGGCTAGATGAAGTCAGAATTGGCTAATTCTTGAAGTTAAGAGACATGCAATTTGAAAGATCAGAGAGGTTAAAAGGAGTCCTGAAGTGGAAATTTTCCGATTAATAAGTGTGGGAAGATGGGAATTTCCTTAAATTGAGTCAAATAAGTCAACCTGCACTCAGATAGGACACATGATCAGAATTTTTGAGTGAGGAGTGGGAGATTTGACTAATGCCTTTTAAAAAAGATATACCATAGGAATCAAGTTTAAGCTTTTGTCTTTGTATTTACACAATGTAAAATTATATATTTATATGCACAGATATAAATTTTACATATTTTAAACATTATTTTCATATAAATTAGCTAAATACCCTATTGCTGTTTGTATAAAAAAATCATACATAAAATTATAATTTTTTCCCCAAATTTCCAAGTATTTCTGTCTTGTTTAAAATTCTTTTGGCTTATGCGTAATTTCCCCCATCATATTCACAATTTCAGCATCCCAATGTGTTTCTATTTCAATTCAAGCATCCAGAGAGATGGTGAGCTGCCTCAGATGGACAGAACAGTACAAGAGCTTCACCACAGAGCCCAAAGTCTAATCTTGCAGGCATTTGATGGTGTGAATATTTTGAAGCTCAGTAGCATTACTCTGGTGACAATGTTACTCTTACAGAAATTGGATCTTTCAAATGCTTACACATGTGAATAATTTTATGCATCTGAGCAGTTGTCTTCTGTGAAACTACAGCCTTGTGTCAAGTTAACCACGTGTGAATGTGTTTCCAGGGATGAGAAGGTTCCCAGATGATGATCCTGGGGGTTTATTGGAATAAGCCTTATTGACCACTGTATGGATAAAGCATTGTGCATGGGATCGTACCATTAGCAACGTGCAATAATTCTGCCAGCAGTATTATGAAATTTAAACCCAAATTTTGAAGAAAATGCAGATTTGATTTCTAACAGGGGGTTTTAACATGAAAATGCCTCTTTAAGAATTCACTGCAGCAAGATCAGTAAATATAAATAAAACATGTGAAGAATATTAATCTTAGTAAAATTGAAGAAGCAAGCTGTCAATGGCTGTCAGACACAATATGAACTGACAGTTGCATGGCTTACAGTCTGACATCGGGATCGTTACCTGTCTGTTTCTCTATCAAAATACCTACAGGGAATAAGAGTTTGCAGATTGCAGGCATGGGTGGGAGTGGGTAAAGGGGAAGAGCAGCTAAAATGGAAGCTTAATGACAGCCGTGAAACATACGTATGCAACATATTCATTAGGATTAATCATCAGTCCGAAGGAATGACTTACATCATTCATTATCATCAGTACTTTAGAGGAAAGCTTTCAAACAGCATCTTCGGCTCTCAGATCCCACTCCTCCCTCAAATCAAACTCAAACCTGGCACACAACCTTTTTCTGGCTGCTACATATGCAAAACCTATAGATGAAGCATTAATTGTTTTCACATGTGAAGACAATTTACAGGAATGGGTCAGATATTAGCAGCAGATCCTCATGTGGAAGGATGCTGCAGACTTTTCCACCCTCCTCTTTCAGTCAGGCTCCCCTGGCCAGCCACCCACCCTCCCAGGATAACACAGAAACCCCCTGGGTCCACCTGGAATGACAGGCAGGAGAAATGACTCACAGGCAGCTACCTCTGTGACAGGGTGGTCTGCTCTCCCAGGAGTACATCCCGGGAACAGCCATCTTGGTAAAAGCTGATTTTTCATGGAAACTGTAGTGTGGAAGGGTGGCTGGGGTCACAGACAGCACGGATCACATTCCTTCTGGGCTCCCAGGGTGGTTAAGGTTTGCATGGCCATTTATGTGATATGGGAAGAGCCACTGGGGACATTTCTTTTCGTGGTAGTCTCTTTCTATTATCTAGTTTTATTACCAAACTCCTTCATCCACACCTGCAAGACCCTGCTGAGGTTTGAGCTGAGTGGTCTAAGATTGACTGTACAGAATCACCAGAAAAGCTGGAAGGAGTGTAACGCTCAGAGGGTGGGTCAGGGCCACGTTCATAGAATCGCTGACCACCTTTCTGCACTCATTCGAGGCCAATGGGTGCACAAAGCACTGATGTGCCAGCATCTCCCATTACAGCTGTTGGCTGGAGGGCCTGGGGTGAGGTTGGCACCCCTGGAGGCTGCCCCAGTGCCACCATGCTGCCTTCATGCTGTGTTAAAGAAAGCAGCACTGCATGCAGAAAATGCTCTGCAAACCCCTAAAGCAATAAACCAGGATTGGGAGCAAGCTGGGAACCTGTTAGCTTAAGGTGTTAGAAAGTGTTCCAGAGAAAAGTTAGAAAAAATCAGTTTTTTCCCCTTCAGATTTAAAACTGTACCTACATAAGCTCTGAGGAGAGCATGCCAGAGCCCACAGAATTCCTGTTTTCCTAACCAGGGTGGGTGGGCCAAAGGCCACTGGAGCCACAGGAACCTCTGTGGGATTTTCTTAGGCTCCTGAGTAGCTCTGTCTGCACAAATGCTGACTAAAACAAAACACAGTTGGGTGAACAAGACAAACTTTTTCTATTAAATTTTGCTCAGTATTAAAATATGTATCCATTTCACCCATGCTGAAAGCCATGGCATTCTCTTGTCATAAACATTAATGCAAGAAAACAGTACCAGTATATCTTTATGGAAAATTTTATGCACATACATACTGATGACTTTCCTTTTGAAATGTGTTTCTTGTGAGGCTTCAGACAAGGATCCTGATGAAGGTTGCATTGATTCACTATAGGAGCAGAAATAATACCATGTGACAAATCACCATCAAAAATCCAGCTCTGGTGGCAAGTATTTAATATCAGCTAGAGAGTGAAAAACAGCTCACAGGTAGAATCTTTGCAACATTTATCAAGAATTTTAATAGAAAATGCATAAAAAATAATGCAATCTCCTAGCAGTAGCTTGTTAAAACTTGACTGAATCTCAGAATTTCAGCAGAACATTACATTAAAATTTCAACTGCCAAAGAAAAATAAACCACATTGTTAATGATAATTTATGCAGCAAAACTTCATGCTTTTCAACTTGTTCCACGACCCTGACTATTAGAAAAAAGTCCCACTTACAAAGCATATTCCTACAACCTCCTTCTGTTATATCACTGACAATGAAGAGAATGGGTGGAGCAACAAGAAGAATCTTCACTGACCTCATGCAGCTTGTTTGTTGTTGTGTTGGGGGTTTTTATGTAAGAAATATAAAATTGAAATCTCTCCCACTCGATAATTTCCCTAAAAATTCACAGAAAATTGTAAATGAAGATACATCTATTTACTTTCTCTGGTAGAAAAAATATTATTAAGATATTTATATTCATTAAACAATATACAACTATTTAATATTAATACAGTCCAGATAATAAAGAGTTCATTTTCAGACCTTCCTATGATTGGTATATTGTGTAACAAAGCTGATTTCCAAAGGCATACTAGCTCCCACAAACCCAAGTAGCAAAAATTACACAGTCCATTATGTAGACACCTCTTCAAACTGTGGATGAAGTGGATTTCACTGTGAGTTAGCAGACAGGGACTCGTCATAACATCATCACCCTGTTCTGAGCAGATGTTAGAGGATATGGACTTCTATTGTTCTGTGTGCAGGTGTCATTCTAGCATAAAAGCAAAATTGCCAATATTCCCACTTTCATGTCATTGCAACATATGTACTGAATTCTTAGGATATTAAAAAACTGCATGTGCTTAATTCCTATTTATTTAACAAAATACCTAACCCTATGGGAAAACGAAAGCAAAACTTTCCCAAGGTTGTAGCCATAATTTATATGGCTACAGTGACAGGCAGTGGCCATAGATTTTCCTGTCTCTCTCCACCTCCTTTTCTAGTGTCCATCATGATGTACACTATAAAAGTCTATCTGTCAGTGCCAGGGATTTGACCTGGGGACTGCCAATAGGTCTTAGCAAAGGACACTTACAAGGGTGTAGCTGGGAAATGGAAGACTTTTTTGGTTGTTTTTCTAGTACATCCTTCAAGCAGCTTTAGGTACAAGCCTATTTTCACTTTCTGTCACACTCTTTGGCTTGTTTTTTTTTAAATTAAAAAGGGAGTTTAAATCTCAAATCCTAGTAAACCTTAATGATGCCTCTTAACTCTTTTCCTTCCCTTTGCTTTGATTACTGCACTTGTCCTTTATCATCAAGAGGAGAGTAGACATTCAAAAGCTCATGTGGAGGAAAAGCCTGCCTCTGCTGAAATGATGTGAAGTGCAATGCTTTTCAGTGAAGGGAAGTCCATGGGTAAAGATCACTCAAAATATTGCACCTGCCTTCCCTGGCACTGCACCACGTGTGCCAGGGAAGGGCATTTGTGGTGCCCACAGAGTGCCTGTGAGAGTCAGGAGACAGAAGGATGGGCTCTGGCAGGTGTCTCAGTGCTCAGCTCCTGCTCTCCTAAGGGCATAAGCGCCCTGCCCTTAAATCGTGTGCAGAGTAAGAGACTAGCCAGGAGTGGGCAGGGAACAAGCCTCCCTAAGAACACATGATGCTGAATGAAGTATTTAGGCAGATAAAGTGAATTCTCCCTCCTAAGAACCCGATTCACAAGGGAAAGACACCAGGATTTGTTAGCTTGCTTTATAAACTCCCTTGATAACCATGAAGGTGTGCTCTCATTAAGGCAGAAATCATCCCTTTTACCCAGCAAAAATCTGCTTTTGCACGAGGCTCATTATCCGACACACTAGAGCTCAGCCTCTGCCACTGACACAGCCCTGCAGCACCTGCTTGGTGCCAGGGGCTGCTGCAGGGTGTGAATGATGTACCAGCTTTTCTCCAAAGCTGTAAGAGACACCACAGTGCTCCTTCAGCTGTCTTACAGGCCTTGCTAGCACAGCTGTGCTCAGCATGCTGTATGCTCCCCTCCTAAACCAGCTTTTGGACATCCAAATAGAATTACCTGCATCAACCTCCCTGACCTGAGTTAAAGTAACAGAAGCTTTTTCTTTCAGGGCCAAAATACAGTGGCATCTAAGGCTTAAAAGTTCTCTGAGATCTAAAAAAGCCTATCTTAGCGTGGCACATTCTAGACGTGTAAGCTAAGTTAAAAATACACCTAGTTCATATTCCTTGCTTTCAAATTAACATATGTCATTCTAATGATTTGTCAATTAAATTAATACAGAGACAAGCATTGTCTTCAAGATTGTATGAAACAATGGAAATGAATCTTAGATGGATAGGATTGAATAAAAAGTGTTTCTTAGGTGTATGGACATACAATTTTAAATTCAGGATAGAAGAAGAAGGGTCTAGAATATATCCCTTCCAACTGGAGATATTCTATGATATTCCTATGAAAAGGAAAGGGAGACTTAGAGACAAAAAAATTACTGAGACTTTGGTTTAGCTATTGTTATTTACATGAAAGCAGATCTTGACTTGTGTGCAATAAGGACTTAGGAGTAATGACATTCTTCCTCACCTGAGATTGCTGGAAATACCAAACATTAATTTCCTCTTACTGTGGTCTTGAAATGGATAAAGAAGCAGCTCTGGACCCTGCATAGGCAAAGGTAGGAAATGAGTAAGTAATTGAGTTCCTATGAAATCAACCCTAGACATTTTACTCACTAGGACTGCATGCCATATTCAAGACCATAATCTTTGTGTATGAGCAAGGAAAGTTGGATAAAAACACATGCCCACACATTCTTCTCTGCTTCCTTATTTACACATTTTGTATGTGAACCAATAAACCACACATTTTTCATCCACACTATTCATATTGAGCAGAGTCATGACAGATTATTGCAGACTGGTAAAAGCTTTCTGCAGAAAATTTTAACCCATCTGGAGTGTTGAAGATCACCTGATTGTTTCAAGATATTTTTAGTAAGAATGATAGTTGGTCTTTAAATTAAAAATTAAAAATCTCCATCCTTTGCCAGATGCTTTTACTAACTTGTCAAGAACTTCGCATTTTTCCCTGTTGGTGATAATCGGATAGTTTGAGGCTTAAGTGTTTACTGGAAGACAAAATATGGTTTATTCTGTGCCTGATAGCCAGTTTACATATACTTCTCCGTCTTGATGATAGCTCTATAAACCACATAATTTGGTGAAATAGGAAAAATAATCTGATTTAGGCTGTAGCAAAGCATGATATCATTGTTTCACACTGGAGAAAATTATGGAGTCAATATATGAAATTTTTTCTTTTTTATATTCTCATCAGTTATTGTTGCTTTTACCTGCAAGGAAACTATCCTGTAAGAAAGGATCTAAACCTAATTAACATTAACCAGTACACAAGTTAAAAACTATACAAAAATGTACTGTGAAACCCAAATTTGTTGTCCTATTTTTTAAAATTTCACAACTCAAACCTTTAGTGATCCACAGAGATGGGCCATGCCAATGTGAATTCTTTCATATTGGTTTCCCACTGTTGTTGTGAGATTTCAGCACCATCAGTGTCTGGCCTAAGTGTCTCACATGCACTTCACCTGCTGAAGGTAATGGCGAATCATCAGCAGGATGATGAGGCACTTGTGGTTTTCATTGGGTAGGTGCCTACCACAAGGATGTATCTTATTTCCAGTGAATCCATTATAATAGTCTGTGGATAATGCCATCCTGAAAGGATTACACTTTGCAAGATGTGAGGTGTGGTTTTCATTTCCTGTTCCCATCTCTACTGACCCCTTTTTTCTCAGCTCCTTTCCATTCCTTTTTTATGGTTTTTCTTCTTTAGCTCAGTTTTAATCTAAATTTCCCATTAATTCATCTTATCTATTCAGTGTTCCAGGTGTCCTATTCCTTCCTTCCTCACTAGCCCTGTTCTACCACGAGTTCATTGAACACTGTCAGGTGTTCCAGAGAAGAGTTGGCAATAAAGACTTGGCAGCAAAAAAACTTAGTACTTCTGTACAGTGACCTTTAGGCACCTCTAATATGTAGTCAAATATCAGAAATGCTCATTAAACAGTTAAGAAAAAACATCTGAGGATGCAAAGCTCCTAATGTGGGGCCAGAAGGTGAATCAGAGGCAGAGCTGGGAGCACCCCAGGCTTGTGTGCCTTGCCTTCCCTTCAATGAACTTTCGCTCCTTATGTCTGCGGTGACTTTCATCTGGAAAACTCAATATACATCCAAGTAAAGTGCATGCTTCTAAGAAGATGAAGGCATTGCATTTATCTCTGTCTCTATCTCTGCTGCATGTGTACAGGACGGTTCATGACTTGGATATATTATATGGGCATATTCAGAGTCAATAATAAGCAGCTCCCTTAGTCAGAGATGTCATGATGCTTCAGAATACCATGGTTTGTTTCTTCATTATAACCTTGAAATCCTAGATACATAAAAAGGTTCCCTCAAATTTACCTAAGCCAATATATATTTACACTGACATAATGCATAATGTGTGATAATTTGCTTCTCAGAGCAAAACTGAGGCCATAACCCAAGATCACCAAATATAAACTTTGTTTTGCTTTGATTTTTATAGAAACATCCAAAGCTTCCAGCACACCCATAACAGGTATTCAAAGTAAAATCCAACAGCAATTGTTTGCACACATCTTTTCTAAGTAAAACTGCAGTCATTATGCAGTTCTTTTTCTGTTTCTTGCATTATCCTTTACAGTGTATTGTCTTCTTGATTCCCTGCTACCAGCTGTACACATTCGTTGACATTCAAGGCTTCATACTTAATCCAGAGGGTATGAGTACTAAATCTGTACCATCATGCTGTCTGAAGCAATGATAATTAGAAATTAATCAATTATTTTTAGCCTAACTTTAGCATCAATAATAAAACACAAGAAAATTTTTAAAAATTAAGCTCTCAGGAAACAGGTCTGCTGCAGAAAATTACTGTAAAAAAGCTAAAGGAAGCAATGAAAAATGAAATGCTTTCCCTAGTGTTTTAATTGATGTCTGGAAAAAACATAATCTTTTGTAAAATTGCATTTAAGTTCATTATTTCATTTCCCAGTTAGTTTTAAAATGCTGTAGAAAGTCTTGTATTTTCTATTATATCCTGCATAATGATACAATGTATCTTACAAGGACAATTAGCAATCTTTGCATATCAAAATGCATATCTGAAGGAATTTTTATCTGATATGCAGGTGTCACACAGATTGTGGAAACAGTAAGAAAATAGGTACGTTTTTTATTTCTATAGGAATAGATATTCTGCTGTCCCATATCTGCAAAGCTAAAAGGATATTCTTTATCTTTTCAAGCATTAAAGAAATGTTGAATAATTCATTTCCAGAAGTATTAGCTCCACAAAAAAATATGAAAAAAAATCTCTTATTAGTTTTCCAGTTTGAAGACATTTCAAATCTTTCTCAGATACTAATTTTACAAATGTAATGTCCTTGGGAAATGAAACTCAGTGCCTGCTTCTCTAATCAGACTTGACTATGTTTACTTTATGTGTTTCTGCCTATTCTGTCATTGAGAAAAATAGATGGAATTCCTGAATAGTAGCAGAATGGTAATTATTAGTGGCTATTATAAGAATTTAAATCACTACTGAATTCTTGGATTAACTTTAAAGTATGTTTAAAAACATTAGTGCGGATGAGAGATGGGAAAGAGGGACAGTGGGGCGTTAAACTATTTTTTCTTCAATTTTAAATGTAAAGTTATTTTAAAAATGAAAAGATGGAGGGGAGAATCTAGTTTTTGTTGCTTTTCCAGCTAGTCTACATCTTGGCCAGTATAGATAGATTCATCACTAAGAAGAGACTGAAAAGTTTTACCTTTGCTCTCCTTTTATGATGTATTTCTTCAAAAGACCAAGTCACTTAGGAAATGAAAAATCATCTTTGCTGAACTGGAATAACAATTGCTATTTATTTTTAAGGTATTCTGAGCACCTTCTTTGACTTACTCAGCATGCTGGGGTTTGAGATGAGATTAGGGTACTTGCCACTAACCAGGCATGAAACCCCCAACCTGGTGTGAGGTGAGTATACTTTCTTCATTCCAAAGCTCTGGGAGAAGGAACAAAAAAAAAAAGAAAAAAAAGAAAAAGAGGACAGCAGTCACATAAGGAATTTTAACAGATACAAGGCCGCTAATACTTAAAATAAACTCCTGATTTGAGCTCTTCATTCCTGTGGTGTTTTTCATGCAGATAGAAGTATTTCTCTGCATGTTTTAGGCTTGCCACTTTAGAGAGCAATGTCCCCAAGGCACAGACAGTGGGGGGGAAGAGTGCCTGCCTGTCCCAGTGAGGGCCTGTGCTGTTCCCAGCTGGTCTGCAGACACCAGAGCACCCTCTGAACCACCACCTCTGCCCACAGCCCTCCTGATGAAACCTAAAAGCTTTAAGCTCACTCGGGGAAAAGATGAAGTGAGACAAAGGAAAAGAACTGTGCACGAGAATAAACATGGCAGAAGCAAAGATGTTAATTCATACTCTCTATTGATTGCTTTAAATGAAGAGTGTGTCAATAGACCAGAACAATATAGAGAAATAGTGAAAGACTGGGAAGAAAATAGAGGGAAGGGTAGAGAAGGGACATCTTGGTGCCCAGGAAGCAGTTCTCACTTTAGGAAGGGAATAAATTATGCATCATAATCTCATCCTCACCATCATCATCATCCTCATCCTCATCAGAGAATGCTACATTGGATGATCTGTCAGTAAAAGGTACTGAAAGTCTGTAGCTGAAAACAACTCCTGGCTGGCCAGAAAACAGGTGTAGCAAAGTCAGCAGTGTTGTGGCAGCTCTACTCCATCTCCTCTTCATGCTGGGAGATTGAGATTTAGTTTGAGTGGGAATTCCATTCTCTGTACCCAAAGCTTAGTGTCTCTGCTGGAATAACCCTGGGGTGCCACTTCAGCTGGTCCTGGAAAAGCAAAACACTGGAGTGCAACCAACAGTCCTTTTGATAAACAACACTGAACATACATTGAATGGTATATCACAATTTTCAGTGGCTGACAACCTGAATTTGATAAAAGTCAGTAACTTAGAAGGAAAAGGTACCATATCTTGTTACCAATCTTCTGAACCAGGTCCCCATCTGTTTTTATCTCTACTGGCTGCTCTGCAGATTAGTAACTGGTGCATCTCCATCCCTCCTTTTTCATTTTCTACTTTACAAACAAGAGGAAACTCCCTGTCAGTACTCATGTCCCATGGGAAGCTGCAAATAAGAAACTCATTTTACTGTTTACACTAAATTATATAATGCAGTTATTGCCCTATTTGTTTTCCTTCTGTATGTTCATCAATTTTATAAAGTGAAAATATATTGGCAGGGAATAATTCTAGTCTTGACACCTGACTTGTGCAATGTGTCAACAAAGAAAGTATGAATTGTTTTTCTTTTTGAAATAGGTATTCAAAATGCAACCCACGGGACTCAGGATACTTTCTGTTTTGGAGATGTATAGAAAAGACATGTGGTTATTATGCTTTATTGTGAGATCAAATATGTATATTCAGATGGAAGAATGTTTAGCAGGCAGCAATATGCAACTAGTTATCTGGAAATATATGAGAATTTTGTTAGTTTCTTTTACTATAAGAATTATTATTAGAGAATTTATGAGAATTTTGAGAATTATTATGACTTTTTTCTGGTTTATCATGATATCAAACTGCACAGTATTATCATCTTACTTTCCAATATTTCTAAAAGTATAAATAGTAACTGAAAGAAGTTCTTATTGGAGGTAGTCTCTGTCCCTGTCCATTTTAAAAGCATACATCATTAAAAAGCTAAATTATATATATACCTGCAGATCCTTCCTGCTATATTCTGTAAGGCTCTTTTGAAAATGGCCAGTCTTTACTACTGGAGTATACTTTATTGCTGGATTATCTCCATCTGAAGCCAAGAACACTAGGGAACAGTTTTTCTAAACCACACTTGAGGTTAGAAGGCTTGTCTCTAAACTGACTAATGAGATCTGTGTGATGTCTGGTGCTGGTTGGCAGCAGCAGCATGGTGAGGGATGCATTTGCTATTCTGAGGCACTGCCCACAAGAGCTGGGCTAAGGCTGGAATTCCTGCTCTACCTTTCACCCCAAGGAATGCAAAATCCTTACAGCTGGAAGACTCCAGGTAAGGGGATGAGAAAATTATCTGCAGATTTAAACAGAAGACATCTACCCCATGTGTTCTGTTATTGTGTGTTTGTGTAATGGGTGGCTCAGAGGGCTCCTCCTGTGCTGCCCACTTGGAATTATTGAAATGCCACATGAAAAAACCAAACTCATGGACTCACTTTGGTTGGAAAAGACCTTTAAGGTGTGCACATGCTGTTGTAGATGAGGGAAATTTTTTACATAGACACCAAAGCAATACTCGCTACTAAAATCCTTCTATGGATTAGTTCCACATCTGTGGAAAACAACATTTTTGAGATTCCAACTAAGTTTCCACAGCTTTTTGTACAGAAGAACAACTTTTTTACTCATACCAGTTTCTGCCTAATTTTGTGCCTGAAGAATGGTCACTGAGCCCATCACTGCAATTAACTAGTGTTCCACAGATTTATGAATTCCTTATTGTGAGAGAAGGAGGAGTTATAATCCTTCCTCTCAGAGGGGAAGAACTGCTGCTAAAATCTCAATGTTGAAATCCTCTGAGATGTCTGACCTGTGTTTCGGAAATGAATGGAGGTGAGGAGTTGCAAAAGAGGAGTGAAATCCCTCAAAGGCTTTTCTACCACTTTGCCTGGACCATGGCAAAGCAGAGAACTAAACTGAGATGCTTCCACTCTGTGCCTTAGCCAGTAGGCCATCATTTGTCTGTAACAGTAAAGGGGATGAATTGGATCAAGCAGGTTATAAACCAGTATTACAACCTCAGGCTAAGTTATAGGTCAACATCACAATCAGCTCAAGGCCAGGATTTACTTGGTGCCTTCCTCATGTGTCTGGAAACTAGAACAGAAGATAAAAATACAAAGTTATGCTGGATTTTTAAACTTTTTGTTAAAATTACTCAACCTGCTTTACCACTTCTAGCGATTGTGACTATACTGCTGAATTAAAGAAAGACAAAAATCTCAATGGATTTATTGGAAAGGAAACTTCCTAGTTAGAGACTGGCTTAATCAACTGTATTCTGGATTCAATTTTATGCTTATTCTAATAAGCTTCACAGTGACTGGAGGCATATGGCATTTTGTCAAACCAAGAACAGTAGAAATAATGTAAACCTATTTTTACTCCTGAAAGTACAAGACTTTGGGTCACTTTGTCCATAGACTTGGCTAGAAGCAAAGTAATTATGCCATTTTCATATTATAAGACACATCTGAGCCATGCCTCTTTGCAAATGCAGCCTGGAGGATGATGCTTTCTCTTTAAAGGAGGATATTGCAAGAAACAGGCAATGCCACTTGCAAAAGAGGCATCTGCAGAACTCAAATGCATCTGCATTATGGAAGAAAAATCACTCCCATTTGCTCGCTTACTTCTGTTGACTGTGCTAATTCTGGTCTAGCCCCTAATCTTTCGGACAAGCTTTGTGAATTACAAAAAAAAAAAAAAAAAAAAAGTAGGTTGGAAAAGACTTCTAAGATAAACAGGTCCAACCATTAACCCAGCACTGTCAAGTCTATCACTAAGCCATATCCCCAAGTGCTACTTCTACACATCTCCAGGCTCCACTACTTCCCTGGGCAGCATGTTCCAGTGTAATATCCAATCTAAACCTCTCCTGATGCAACTCGAGCCATTTTCTCCTTTCAGGTGGTTGTAGAGAGCAATAAACTCTTCCCTGAGCCTCGTTTTCTCCCTCAGCCCCTCCTCATAACAGTTGTGCTCCAGACCCTTCACCCCTAATGCAGCTTTATAGCTAAAACTTTATACTTATATGCAAATGTGATGACAAATTTTCTAATTGTCCTTAGTTCTTGTGAGGTGCTGTGTTCACAGAGATGATATGACAGCAACAACACAGCTCCTGAATGGAAGGGAGCTACAGAGCTGCAGGAGGAGAGTTTAACCAACACTGAGTTTTGGAAGCCCTGGTACAGACTATGACAGACTCAGTTAATGATTTGGATTCTTCTGCCAGTGCCCGGAGCCTCCAAACCCAAGTTTACTTGAAAACATTTTTTCACATGTTGACAACATTCTCCCTATATGCATCCAGCTGGTTCAGAACTAGGGATGACAGATTGCTGATGGTGGCTCCTGGTCATTCAGGAATTATTGAGTCTGAACACTTCATGAACTTCAGCTGATTCCCTTGTTACCTCCTAGGCAGATTTGGAATCTCATTCAGACGGCTCATGTTCCGTGAGGCCAAAGAAGGTCCTACCCCTTAGTTCTAGCCTTAAGACCTAAGCTATGTATTTCCCATGTTCTGAGGGTAAGACTGAACGAGATAGTGTGGCAGGAAGCCTTTTGTGAACCACATATGTTACTGCACTCACACTTTTAACCCAGCCCCATCCTCTGGCTCTGAGAGAGAAATGGGCAGCTGGAGAAATGGACTTCTGTTCTGATCACACAGGTATTCCCATTTGCTGCCTGTCCCAAGAATGAGGGCATCAGCCACAGGCTGTGCTTCACTGGCTGCAGGAAAGTCACCTCCCATCCACTCTCCAGAGATGAGGTCAGTAGATAGATCCTCCTTTGGCAAGGGTGGGATTTTGCAGCATTTTGATTGGCTCAGGCCAAGCTGGTGCAGGCTGATGACTGTTCACAATAGTTGTGAGATATTTACAAAGCACTTCCAGGTGACTGTGTTTCTCCTTGTGTGTCTCTGATGAGACAGTGTAGTGAAACACATTGCCCAGGTTTCCCTTTGTAGGTTGTAGTGTGGCATAGTGGATTCTGAGGTGTCTTAAGGCTGTTCAACCAGAGGGCAGAGACATTTTGGGCCTGAAAAATCCCAACCATTTCCTCTTTCCTCTTGATTCAAAGGAAGAGAAGGCTTTAAATTATGCAGGGATGATAAAAGTACCTAAGAATGCAAAGGAAAGGAGAAGGTGGCTTAAGCTATGTCTGATTCAGTGTCCCTCAGCTCCATTAAGGGTACCTTGGTGGCAGGTAAGTTTGTGACTATTATCTTGGCCACTTTCATATCTGTTAATAACAGAAGTGCCATGAGAACAAATGATCTTGTGACAGATGCTGATTTTAAGGATGTACATTCTCTGCAGTATTAGATGGGAACACTAGATACCAAAGTCAGCATTACCTGATGTGCTATTGGATTTTACTTTTTTACTCTACCAGATGCTAAATCAACAGAGAGATTTTGCTTACCAAAGCAAGCTGACAAAACAATGTTTCATAAAACACTTAGAATTGTATACCTTGGCAAAAGTTTCTGCAGTGGAAGACGACCAAGTCTGACTTCCTTCTTTCATAGATTGCCAGGTGGCACCTCCCACACATTCAGTCTGGTCACATTATTTGAAAATATTTTTGAACAGAAGAAAGATATTTTTTCTTTCTTTTAATATCTTTATTAAATATTGTCAAACAGCCGTAGTTTTGCTAGCACAATGCAATAAGGGTTACTTTTAAAAATTAATTCTATAAAAGGATTAATTTCAGAATTTCATGAAATCCTGGCTAAGAAAGATAATTTATACTGCCCAGAAAAGACTCCATTACAATAAGACTGCAATTTTTCCCTGTATTGAATGAGCTGCTGGGGGTAATTAAACAAAGCAAACCAAACCAAGCCAATCCACAGGTATCTGCCTACCCCTGGAAGGACATATTGAATGTAGCAACCTGGAATGGGGAAGGAGACGAGGCTGACAGAGCCTATACAGAATCAGTGCCTTTGCCTATGGCTGGAGAACCACCCACCACAGCAACCCCAAGCCTTTCCCTTCTCCCAGAGCCAGCTCAGGCAGGGAGCTGCCCTCCCTCACTGTGCTTGCTGGGCATGCACCACATCCGCCATCAGCCCAGCCCTGGCACTTCTCTGGGATCCTTCGGCATAGCTGAGGTCAGGACCTTGTGGCAGGAGGGCTGGATGGGAGGTGAGTGTGTGAGGGGCACAGGGAAGCTGCAGCTCCCAAAGTGGGAATTGCTGACTGCTGGGGTGATGCTATTACAGGGCAACCCAGGAGGTTTCTGCTGTGAGGATATTGTGCACAATCATCAGTACACCAGGAACAGTAACCCATGTTTTTATTCCTTCAGGATAAATTATCCTCAGAACTCCTGCTCTGTGGGGTGTAGGGGGGAGCAGAAGAGTTGATGGAACTCTGCATTTACCAAGTCACTATGGAAATGGTAAATTCATAAACCTAATGTTTTTGGATGGGAAGATCCATGGGTGCAGTTATTGACCATGCAGGTGTTGAAACTGAATCAAATAGTGAGCAATGGAATGAGCCAAAAGCACCTTCCATTGATAAATTAAGCAATTTAAATTTAAAAAAAAAAAGCACTTATAATAAAAGGAAGTAAAGATTGATGTGTATAGAATGTTCATCATGGTTTTTCATTCTTCCCTTCATTCTTCCTCTTTCCTACCACTGTTTATTGTGATCCTTTTCTATGCTAAGCCCAGGTTATGCTGTAAGATCTTTTAGTTACTTAAGATGTTTAGTGTGGTATATAAATAAATGGAGAAGACTTACCTGGGTCAATAGTTGGTGCTGTCCCAGTGTGATGGAAAAGAGTAATTTGATGTGGAAGAGCACAGGTTCAGAGGCCTGGAGCCAGTAAGGCTATCTTCCCAGGGATTACAGCACTTCTGATCGAGACACCCACAGCCCTGCCACAATCAACAGGCGTGTTACTCCTGTAACAAATGACAGCACAGGGACAGTTGGGAGAACCTCCTGTACTCAGCATTGGTGAGGCTACACCTTGAGTCCAGTGTTCAGTTTTGGCCCCTGGAGTGTGTCCAGAGAAGGACAATTAAGCTGGTCAAGGCCTGGAGCACAAGTCATGAGAAGCAGGTGGTGGATCCAGGGCTCTTTAGCCCAGAGAAAGAAGGCTTAGGGCACCCTATTGCTCCTTAAAGCTACATGAAAGGGTGTAGCCAGGTGAGGGTTGGGTTCTTCTGCCAGGTAACAAGAGAAAATGGCCTCAGGTTGTACCAGGGGAGGTTTAGGTTTGATATTAGGAAATATATTTTTCATGGAAAGAGTGGTCAGGCATTGGAACATGCTGCCCAGTCAAGAGGCTGAGTTACCATCCATGGAGGTTTTAAAAGATGTGCAGGAGGGGCGCTTACGGACATGATTTAGTGGTGAACTCGGCAGTGCTGGGTTAATGGTTGGACTCAATGATCTTAGAGGCCTTTCTCAACCTTGATGATTCTCTGAGTTTCTTTCTCTAGTTAATATTTATCTTGCAGAGATGGTGGAACATCTGGTTATCCAATTATTATAGCTCTACAGCTCCAGGATGCTATTCTTCATTGTCCTGGAATAAATTTGGCTGGGTTCAGTGGAGTTATTTTTTATTTTCACTGCCAAAGCAGTACCACTCTGTCTCTCTCATTTTCATCAGTTCAGTACCCTCTGGATTATTGTGGACTCATGCTTCCCGTCAAAGTTTAGCAAGAGCCCAGGGTTTTTTTTAAAGCATGTCCCATCAACTTTGTGGAGATTCCCAATTCTTTCATACATAATTTGGAAGAGCCAGACTCAAAAGGCTTCTGTGCTGTTATAAACCAATATTTTTAGAGACAGTTGTAACTTAATGTACCCATTTGGCTGCCTGTCACTGTTTCTCATGTTGAAACCATCTTGAAATCCACAAACCTACTTCAGTGCTGCAGCTGCTGGTGGATGGGAATAAAAGAAGTTTTGTTTTCTTTCTCTTTTCTCAGGTGTGTTAGCTAACAGGTTTAAGATTCCTGTTATCAAGAGGATAAATTGTACTTTAATATGGTTTAGTTGGCTCATTCCTAGGACTCATGTACACTTCATAAGGCATATTAAAACATTACTTGCTAAGCCTGCACCAGAATATATAATATAGTAGTTAAAATGAGTTAGCTAACACATTTTTGAGAAAAATGCCACTTCTACTGAAGCCAAGACATTCTGTTAATGAGTTGAATATTCCTTCTAGCTCTTTCTGCAGCAAAGGGAAAATAGTTTTTACATTGTCCAGACCTCTGGCATGGGCTCACACAATAGGAGAGGCAAGAAGACTGGCCCATGGGACTGTGTGAGGAGATGGAGTGACCCCTGCCCTGCAGGGCTCTGTGCTGGGCCGTGGCTGAGAGCTCGACAGCAGCTGAGCCTCACAGGAGGATGGAAACAGGGCCAGGTGCCTTTGGCTGGAGCCCTGCCACCCATGGGACCATGCTGGCTGCAGGGCAACCACCTCTCCCACCGATCGGTCCGACCCTTTTTCTGGAACACCAGGAGAAGCTGAGGCACAGCACTGTAAAAGCACCGCAGGAGGACAGTGATGGCCTGGGCATATTAGGATGGTGGGTCCTCCATAAAATGGATGAAACACAAGAGGTCTGGTTGTCAAACCTGATCTGATGTCTGCTGAAATTGCTAGCACAATGGCATGACCTGCCTTGGTGAAAGTGGCAGTGACTGTAAGGAACCCAGTTTGGACGCTTTCTGTCAGACCTGTTCCCCCAACAGCCCCCACCCATGAAAGCCTGATTTCTGGAACCTTGAACAATGAAACCTCATCATCTTCTGACATTTCTACTGCTCACCAACATCTTGAGACCACCCCCCAACCCCATAAGTCCAACTGACCTCTGGATTGCTTGAGCTCCCCTCAAGAAAAGGTGTTTGTTTGCAGGTTTTCATATCTAGTGAAAGGGTCCTTGGTATTTTCATCATTATGTACTATTTTACTTCAGGGTTGGTCTGTTGTTTTTTTGGCTATATTTACAAATTCCAGCAAGCTATCCTTAAGAGAAAGGTGCTTTTTACAAGTCTCCCATTCAGCATTCATGGCACAAATCATGGAAATTCCTTTAGGCTATGCTGGTGCCAGACTCTGTGCCTCCCACTTTTATGTACGCCTAATGAAATGGATCTATTTTCTTATGACCAAACTATCTTGGTTTCAGTCATATCAGGGCTGAAATACAATTGCATTAGTAATCCCATATGTGCAGGGCTTGATCTGTTTCTCTCTGTTTCTTTAGGATCTTTTCCTGCCTTGATGAGGAACTTTTTTCGTTTCTCTTCAGCTGCTCTTTTCTCCCTTTTTAGACTTTTTCCTGCTGCTTCTCCCTCCTTCTTTTCCCCTCCCCCATTTACACTTAACCTTCTGTTTCTCCTAGTGTCCTGGCAGGAAGGATATAGTGCAATCGCTACTATACAGTGACAAAAGTAAATATGTAGCTCTGAGTGCAACAGGGTCGAACAGCCTTTTTGCAATATGATCCCGCATAATCTGCTTCCCTTCTAGAGATAGTTGCTTGAATGTTAAAGAGTTGTAGCTCCACCGCCTTTACAACTCAATAGTTTTTAACTGTACTTTTCTTTTGCTTTGCATAAAGCAGTTCTTTTACTGGGGCTGGTTCTGAAACCATCTCCCAGATTAAATCTGAAGTGGGAATAAAAGGCATAGGTTTGTGTTTCAGATGATTTGCTCGTCTTTTGAATATCCGTATGTTTTTCCGCACGTAGGAGGAAAAAGGAAAGCTGGATAATTTATGTGTGGTAAAGCCACACGCACACACAGAGACACAGGAAGGCTTCTAATGCTGAATCCTTATGACTAAGCACCCAACACAGTAAGCATTCTTTTTAAACAACTGCTGGTGGCATGTGGGCTTTTTAACTTTCCCAAAGAAAATAATAAAAAGTAAAAATTTTCAAAAGAGCCTACATGACTTGGGGGTCTACATTCCATTGAAAATAAATGGGAATTCTGCATCTCAAATTCCCTGTCGCTTGTGAAAAATCAACAACACTGAGTGGTGCCACTGAAATGTATTTTATGTGTCTCCTACAAAGGAGTGCCTTTAATGTGCAACCAGAAGTTTAAAAGATGGTTGAGCTATTTTACATAACCAGTTAAATAGGACTAGTTTCATTACCTGCTTTACAGAAACAGATGCTTTGTAACACCAGTGAATTTCATGCATTAAAGGTACATGATGACTGGTTCAAATTCACCTGAGCCAGGGGACAGGATGCGGGTGTGGGCACATTTTCTTTGGCTGTAAAGTGCCTTCCAAGATCACCTCCTGTGCCCTCACGCATCCCCCACACCACAGTTCCCTGTTACCCTGAATTGTGCTGATACAACTCTCTGGATGGCTGCACTGTAAACTCGCCATTAAAAATTATCCTCTAAAACACTCATATTCTCTCATTTCCTTGATCATTACATGGCACAGTCTCACAGTTTTACTGGCACATGTCAGAAAGAGATAAACAGCAATTCAAGAGCAGGAGCTTATGGGAAAACTGGGACTGGCAACAACTTTAGTCTCCTTCCCAGTCAAATAAAATGTAAACCATGGAACCCCACGCTGAAGTCACCACTGCATCATTATTCCTCCAGCAGCAGTACTAAAGAGGCCCTCCTCCCAGGTTCTAATTACTGTCTCTTTGCTGCTCTTTCAGTTTGCCAGGCTGTGTGGTCACTGAGATCAACCAGCTAATCCAGGTTTCAAATGTATAAATAAAGAAATTATATATTATATGTATAAATAAACAAAACAAAATAAACAAAGAAAAATGGATAAATAAAATAAAAGTAAATGAGAGCAAGTAAAATATAAATACTTATACAGATTTTACCTACTTCCACTGGATTTTTTTCCTCTCAGATGCAGCAAATGATGGGGAAGGGGAAACAGGAGTGGCTAAGCCAGCATTCTGAGTAAAACATAAGTCTTCATAAAAGTCACTGATGACAATTCATATTGATTTTAATGGTACAGGCTGAATTCCTGCATTTTGCAACCTTTGCAATATATTCCTGGGAACAGTGGCAGAAGGAAGAGTTGTGTGAATATGGGAGCTAGAATAGCTGAAGGGGAGGGAAGCAGAACCCTGAGATTTCCTAAGAGATTGTATTGGGTTTTATCTTTAAAGGGAATATGCTTTCTGAAATACAAGCATCTAAACCACTTCTACTATTCAGGAAGCATCTGAATTTACATGACAAGGAGTGAAGTAATGTCTTAAAGCAAAATAAATGTAAAGCAGCTTAGACTTTCAGCAACTTCTTTTCTGAAGATGACACTATACACTGAAGTTGATCAAGTGCTGAGGAAGACAAACTTTTAGTCCATGTTGATTTGCACAGATTTAACAGCTGCTGCTGTGTACCACATCTACAGAGGGTCACACATACCAGAGAATAAAGCAAAAAAAATTATAATCCCAGGAAACAGAATAGATCCAAATTCTGCTCTAATGAAAGTGACACCAAATAACTCTCACCTAGTAAGCTAAAGATGAAACCCTATAGACAAGAACATAATTTATGGGCTAAGAGTGTCTCCTCAAAGCTCGGATTTCTGTGACACTGCTTTTGTGAAAGACAAGATCTGCGTTGTGTAAGCAGGATTAGACCCAGGGCCTCATTTCAGCAGATTCATAGTTCTAAGTAATATGGAGCTATTTCAAAGTTCAGGCCCATAAGAAATTCTACAAAAGATGTAATCAGATGCAGATGCTAAAATTTTCAAAGTTAAATCCTTTGTCACCAACCCTGAGAGGAGCTTTAAGTATTACAAACAAGCACGATAAAATAATAAAAGCCACAGTTCTTGAATTCACATGGCACTGTGAAGCTCTCATTTGGCAGTAAAGGCATTTGCTCTCCATCCTGGTTGTGATGAAAAAAATCTTGAAAATGGGACTTTAAAGAGTGCAGACTCTGCAAACAAAGCATATTATGGAAAACAGAACTAGCTCTTGTTCAAGTTCGTTTTAATCTCAAAATTCTTAAGCCAATCTCTGTATTTTGTTGATTTGTGGATTTTGGACAGATGGAGTTGGAAATGCCTAGTCTGGCATCAAATCTTGTTAAAAAACAAAACAAAACAAAACAAAAAAGGATCATTACTAGGGTTTGATCTGAGGATCTTCTAGATATCCACAAAAGTGTAAACATTGAGCTTTCTCTTTGGTATGCCATTTATTTAGATGCTTAAATATGCATTTCAAGATCCAATGTAAGACAACTGAACTGCAAATACTGACTATGGGTAGCATAACACAATAGGATGGGAAAGAATGGATATTTTATACAGTTTTTTATTATATATATGTTTTATTAATCTGATGGCTATTTGATTTATTTTAGATATACCCTCTTTCAAATACAGCCATAGAAGCCACAAAGTATGTTCTGCAGTGAAACAGAGGTTGGAAAAAGAGACGTGAATACAAAAATTATCTGGTGTGATAAAAAAATAACAATTGGAATTGGAATAATGTGATGTGGCAGGTTCTCTGAGGCTGGAACGTTTCCTGTGTCACAAACCCAGCATGTTGTGGCTGCTACCCAGGAACAAATGAGGGAAAAGCAGAACCAACCAAGTGGGGAGGAAAGACACTCCAGGCTTGCAAAGACTGTGACTGTACAAAGCAAAGCATCAGTGGTTGGTGCAGCACTGAGGGAGTGGATCAGAGCCAGGGCTGGGGCCAGCCCCAGGAAACAGGAGCAGTGCTTGTAGCAACGGCACAGGAGATCTGGGAATGGGGATGTGTCCCAGCAGCAGCAGGTGAAGAGCCTCCTAAGTGCAGGGGAAACTTAAACGAAGTGAAAAATGGATGAGTGAAGATGGTGTTGGCACTTACAACAAGAGAGACTTTCAAAGGTATAAAAGTAGTGTAAAGTGTACACAGAAAAAATTATATAAGAGGGCTCTTATCTCTGGAACAACCAGAGCTGTCTGGGTGTTGTTTTTCTGAAGTCTTCAAGTTTAGAAAAAAAATACATTGGGAAACAGAGAAAAAAGAACTTCATCATGCATGAGAAGTGACATTTATTTATTTATTTTTATTTTTAAAGTGTTTGATTCTGCTGCAGTGATTGGAGCTGTTGGTTTATGACCTAAATTATTTAAGCAAAGAATTGACCCGCAAGTAGCTTCATACTATAGTCATATCCTGTTCTGAAACATTGGAATCCTCAGCAATAATTCCATGTTTTTTTAAGATACAAGTAATTTTATAGGCAAGGCACCTTTTCAGAGGCAGAACAATGTCTGTACATGTGGGTGTGTAAAGGTGCTCATTATTTAATCTCAGGGCAGTGTTTTGCAAATGTACAACACTTCAGTTATTGGAGATGCAAACTTGAAAAGGGCCACCTTCTTTTTTCACCATATGCTCCAGCAATGAGTAAGAGAAACACATACAAACAAGGTGGAAGAAATGTGACTTAGAAATATCACCTGCCAGCACACTACAGAAGGAAAGAGAAGGGGAAAGACAGATAAGAAGTGAGAGACAGCATAAGCAAATAAAAAGGCTTACTTGCAAAATAAAGAGATGAAGAAAGGTACTAAACAAATCTATGTGCTACAAGGCAAGTTAATGCGACTCCTGAGGAGCTTTATTTACGTGATTGGCCTTTACATGCCAGCTAATCCTTCTAGACACTGACCTTGTCAGCAGTGTTTGTGTACTTTGAATGAGAATACGCACTGTTCTTTTAAATAATATCTCCAGCATGGCTAGATGAGAGTGTTGCATGAGTGTTGCACACATAAATGGCCCAGGGCACGTTGCCCTTCCCACAGGGGGGTGCAGCCCCCTGTGCTCATGCTGCAATGCAAACAAGCCCCCTCTGACTCCGGAGGGCTCTGGCACTGCAGCACAGCTTTTGGCTCCCAAGACATTGTGCCAGAGAGGATAGGTACCAAAACAGGCAAAGAACTTCTGTCTCAGGCAGCTGGAATAAAATTACACCTAGGAGTGTGCTGCAGACCTGTTTTCACAAAGCATACTACAACTCAAATATTTCTGCGTGCTGGAGACAGCCAGGACAACTGCAGCACAAGTTCAAATCTGAGCTCCCATGTGATACAAGTAAAGAAAGCCCCATAATACCCTTTTCCTCCAACCTGAGCAGGAGTAAAGCTTTGAGCTTGGAAAATCAATGTCAAAGCCCAAGTTATATGAAAACAAAAAAGAAAAAAAAACCTAAATAAAACGCCAAAACACCAGAAGAGCTATTACCAATTAAATGCTTTTCAAACTGATCTTGGAGCACAGATCCAGGCAGAAGAAAAAAGGACCTTGATGTTTGGAAAATTAAAGATGCTCTAAGGAAGCACCGCACAAAATGCCTTATACAGACATTAATAAATGTTAGTCCAAAATGCCCATAAATTGACTTTCTGGGCTCTTAAAAATCCACTCTGACAGAGCAATGCCAACCAACAAGGCATTGTTTTAATAAAAGGTAATAAGCCACAGCCTGTGGAATGTTTCAGATATGAAGATACTTGAACTGCTCATGGAATAATATAAAAAAATCCACATTGTATGAGTGCCTATCCACACACAGTCACAGCTGTTACTTGACCATAGTTTAATTTTATTTTTAAACAAGCTGAGATCAGTATAAGTTTACCACATCCCAAGCAAAAGAGCAAAAGCACAGTTATGGTCTGAAATATGTTTTCTCCAAATATCAAAATGTGCAAGGGGCTAGCTTCTGATCAATTATTGCTTTTCCAGCAAATTATTTCCTCTGTGATAATTACTAGAAGTAGAAAGACTAATTTTCGCTGGAAAGTTCACAGAATCTTACAGAGTTGCAGCCACAGTCACAGCTAATTTGAGGCAGAGAAAGTTAAAACACTGTCAAAATATAAATGCTTCCTTCAGCTGATTCATTAGTTTGCATATCATAACAAGGACTTTGTGTTCTTGGGTAAGGTTAGTGCCTCGAAGACATCCTGCAGATGTGTGCATTCCCAGTCTGAGTTTCTTTAATTTGTTATGCAAACATCAATTCTTTCTAAATACTGCAAAAGGGAGGACTTTTTATTGCAGCTAAAAACCATCAGCATTAAAAATAGCTATTCCTGTGATGCTGCTTTTTAGGAGGAAGGAGGACACCATATTCTAAACAGATGTTAACTCATTAATGAATGGTTTATTTCTCATTAGGAGAGGTTTAATTGGCAGACAAACCCTGACAGCTAGCAAGTGATGTCGGTAAGTCCTGCTCCAAGCCAGGAACCTGGCATTTTTGACACATTAACTATTTTTCTCCTCAAGGAAACTGTTAACTCTGAAAACCCTAAGGAGCCTAAGAGCAGAAAAGTCTGAGGCTGGCTTATTCTTTCACTTTTTCCCTTTTTCTTGTGCACACATATTTTAAAGGCATGGAAGAAGGACAGAACTAGCAGCGGAGGGGTGTGTTTTGGCAGAGCTCAAAAAGGATGAAATTTTGGATTTTTTGCCTTAGAATGGCAGCTGTCGCAGGTCCCCTGCAAGCAAGGCAGTGCCCAGCTATGTTTTGGATTAAGCAAAACTATTTTGGTGGTCAGCTTGTCTGTGTCACTTTACCCAGGCTGTCCTGCCGTGCGTTTTTCGTTTCCCTGAGCCAGGCAGGAGAACAGAGCTGAGCAGACAGGCACACCTGGGAGGCTGCAAGAGGTGCCTCAGGAGGCTCCCACCCCAGCCCCCTGATTTCCTGGCCTCTCTCCCTAAAAACCCAGCCACTGGCTTGCTGGGGGTCACTCACAGCTCCCCACCACCCCTTCAAGGCCCCCAAAATTCAGAGAGGGAGGAGAAAGAGGGGCAAGGATTTCTTTGATGGCCTCTGGGGGCGTTGCTTCAAGCCAAATGCTCTTGCTCTGCTTTGGGTGATGTTGGCAGGGACTTTTATTTGCTTTTTGTTGAGGTGCATGAAATGTCTTCCCCACCTGGTATTTAGTTTCAGATCAGCAGGATGGATCAGGAGAGCAAGCCCAGTGAGGTTCTGGGGGAATTCCAGATGGTTTTGGGAGCTCTAAAAGCCATTGGTCTGTGGGGTCCTGATCCCTTTTCCCAGCCCACGTGAAGAAGAGAACAAAGACAGTTTGGTTCTCTCAGGGATTAATGTTGTGTCACTGAGCTGAGCTCCTCAGCCTGACTGAGGGACCCTGAGTAAGTGCCCTGAGGGCAGGACCTTGTCCTCTGAGCTCTGACTTCAGTGCCCCTCTGCCCCCTGCTCCTGCACCAGTGAAAACAGAAAGACTCTTCCCCCCACCTGGGTGCTGTGGGCCCTGCTGGTCTGTAGGCCTCATCCACAGGGTCTCCAGGCCTCCAGATAATTTGCCAGGAAAATGAAAAGAACCCACAGGGGCTGCCAGGCTTTCTGCTTCCAAGAGAGCCAAAGCAGGTGCTGGTTGTCCTGCTCCATGAGCCCTGCCAGGCACAAGCACAGTCAGCTGATGAGGGGGCAGTGAGGAAGGCAAAGAGCCCACACACCCAGCCCTGACCCGCCATGCGCCTTCTCCTTGTCCTGTTGTTCTGTGGACAATTCCCTGCAGAGGCAAGGGAAACAGGGGTTCTGCAATAGGCAGATGCTATAGGAATAGGAAGGGTACTGACAGGAGCTTGACAGGAGGAGTCTGTGGCAGATCTGAAGAAGGAGGATGGATGCAACAAGAAGAGTATGGAGATGCTCTAAGAGGCCATAGTGTGTTCCTGGACTGGGCATATTCCTGCCTCAAGACACACAAGTGCAACAATCCCATTATAATACAGCCAAACTTCCGCATGTGAAAATGGAAGATTTAATTTCAGAGATTCATGTCATGTATTTAATGATATTTTAAGGATAAATCTGTTAAATTTTGTGTAATACTCCTATTTTATAGCAGGGGTCTTCTATGTTTCTTCTGTGTTTCAGAAGTATCAAGCAGATTCCAGGGACACACAATCTGCCACATTTATGGCACCTTAGAATGACTCCCTGATCAGTGAACACTGTCCCAGTGAGGAGATCTAATTAGTTTTGGAGTCAGTGAACAGTGACAGGCAAAAGCATGCACTGAGCCAGCCATACACCAATGAGCCCAGCTAAACCCTATATAAGTAACCTGTAGAGGACAGTTTTATTTAAAGAATGATGAATTATTCACTGTTATCTTTTTTCTTCCCTTATGTCTCCTGGAAATGCAATTGCAGAAATACAGTGTTTTGCCCAAATCCCATGATTCTGTGAGTGATTGAACTAGATGATCTTCAAGGTCCCCTTCAAACCCAAACCATTCTATGATTCAGTGGTCTGTGCTGTACTCTGGGCTCTGAGTGTGATGTGACACCAGGCTGGCCATCAATACATGCAGCTCACACTGGCTGCAGGTCTTCCAAAGCAACTTGTGCAATTGTGAATAGCTGAGACACAAAAGCCATCTGGAAAGAGTCTTATCATCTCAGCTTAGTCCATTAAGTGGATATAGTGAGAGATGTATATATATACATACATACATACATGTGTATATATATATATATATATATATATACATACATACATACATACATCTCTATAGTGGTGCTACTGCCACTACACCTTGTTTAGGAATTGATTTTCACTTCCCTTCTCATGAAATCTTTGCATAATTGCACTTATTATTAATTTCTTTGACAATTTTGGTTAACACAGGAGACTAATTTTTCATTAAGTCAAATTTAAATCTCACTCACATGAAGGATTTGAAAGTTGGAATAAAAAATAAGGGTAGAAGGCAAGCTTAATGGCACTAAATCTGAGGAGTAAAGAAACTTCTACATGAGGCTGGTTAGCTGGCTATTTCAAAAAAGTCTGAATTAGTAAGGACCGGCAGACAAAATTATATCCTTACCATAGCAATTGGCCAAAATGTTGGTCTTCTAAAATTGTAGAGAAGTAGAGGATCCTAATAAACATTTAAAAAGAAAGACTTCTCATATTTCCTTTTTCTGACTCTAGCATGTGCTGAAACAGAAATTCTTTTGCATTGTGAGTAATTAGTAATATTCTTCCAGTGCTGTAAGAATAAAAAAATTAAGTATTCCCTGGACATAGCACAGCAGCTAGAGTGCAGACTTGCAGTTTGCAAGACTGATCCTAATCTGATAAGGCATAAATAGGAATTTGGCCCTTACCAGTGTCACCCAGCAGTACCCTTCCTGTGCCACCACAAGGCTGGCGTGGCACAGAGACCCCAGCACTGGGATGCTTCTCCCTTCTTCAGTGGTAGATCAATGCTGTTCCACAACACTGACCAGCTGCTTTCTCTGTCTGAAAAGTTTTTCTTCAGTGCCCCAAGCACTCTCCCAAGGCACTGGCATAATCAGAATGACTCCAACTGCATCTTGCAAGACACCCTATCCTTCATATTCTTCTTCTGACAGTTGATAATTGGTGTTTTAAAATGCAGAATCATTCTGCAGTCTGTGCCTTAGAGAGCCAAACATTCTCCTGGGCTGGGAGCTCCCACTGCTCCACTGCCGCTCCATTGATGTGTCTCTGGGAATCAGCGTGCCAGGCTCCTTCAAACCCGAGCTCCCAAACACATTTTCAGGAGAGAAGGGGAATACAATGGCTGTGTTCCTACAAAGATTAAATGCTTTGAGGAGGAGCATTTTCTAAAAGCTGTAGACCCATTAGGTATTTTACAGCAGACAGAGCCGTTGGTTTTTGTGGCAAGCATGCAGAGAGAGATCAGGAAACCTGGGATTTTGGGATGTCTCAGTTTGTAAACCATATCTGAAAAAAAAGTACGACTTGCTTCTCCCTGGTTGTTCTTTTTCTCCTCACTCATTCTCTCTCATTTCCTTCCCACAAGATACAAAGATCCAAGGAACATATCATATGCTGCTGGAAATAACTGTAAAACTCCAGGACAAGACAGGTGTGAGTCAAAGTATTCGGTAGATGCTCTACAGTGCTGCACAGCTGATTTAGAAATAAAACCTAATGTACAAGTTTGCTAGCCATATACTGAGATAGAAACAGGGTTTTAAGATAATCACAGCTCAATACTTTTAGGCTCAGGATGGAAAAAAACCCTTTTTTCTTTCCATAAAAACTATGTTTGCAATTTTTTTTCTTCCCATGGGAACTCAGTTACAATACTATATTGTAACAGGTTAGTGTTAAAGCCAGGTAATGACAGTGCAAAGGCAATTTTCCTCTAAGAAATACCATCCCCTGCATCTCTGTGAAACTACATTATCCAAGGGACACAAACTCTGATATTAATATACTGTCATTTAATTTAAGAAGGGTCTGATGGGCCTGACACAACCCCCACCACAGTCTTTCCTATTAATGCAAGATATTGCCTTGAGAAAAACACTTACTGCAGCATTTTGAACTCTGCCTGTATTATTTTAAGGCAAGACAGAGTATGATTGTCTTTCAGTTAATGATGTGGCAGGGGGTGGCTTTTTGCCAAGGTTAGGTTAGACTCCTTTTAAGTTGGAGCCTTTAAGATCCACCTGGACAAGCAATAATTAAAGGGAATAGCAAATTAAGTGTATTAGGAAGGGGAAATGATTTACTAACCAAGGGGAGAAATAATTTATTAGAAAAGAAAACTTTTCCTTTAAGCCGAGAGAGTCAAATTACCTCTTTCACAAATCATTTGCCCTGTTGTTGGTAACTCAGTTTTTTAGCTTTTCCTCCTCCACAAAAATCCTCCTGACCCACAAGTCTGTGGCTACTTCTTTCCCTGGGGCACTGTTCCCTGCATACAGAGCCCATCCTGACACGTGATTTCTGTGTCGGTTCAATGAGACTTTCATTTTCCCTGCAGAACTATTTTGGGACAGGGTGGAGAGATGGAGAAGAAAGCTGGGGAAATCATTTTTGGACAGACCCTGCATGCTCTCCAGTGACAGAAGTAGTGAAAGAAACCTAGATAGAGCAGCCTGATGGAGAGTATTCCCCTGAGGCTCCTGTTCATGCAGCAAGCCAAAAACATAGAGTTTAAGTCAACTGACTGAAACTGGAAAGCAAGAAGTCAGAAATCAAATGGGGGCAGGCTGTCATACTTTTCCAGCAGATGAGCAAGCAAGAGCAGTATTTGAGTCATACCAATCACTGTTTATTTCTTTTAAAACATTTTGTCTGTAATGTATCATTGGATCTTGCACCACAGTTACAAGTGAGACCCCAGGATCCATAACAATTAATAACCCCCGCGTTTATTAAAATTCAGCCGCAGTGGCACAACATAGCATGCAATTATAAACACAAAACAGATGCAACACCATCTTCTCTATAGTCAGCGAAGATTACAATCTGCAAAACCATGGAAATTTGTGTCCTTGATTTAATGGTTTAAAATGCAGGAAAGCTGTTTACATTCACTGTCAAAATGTTTGCATTACATATGCTCACTGCCCCTGTAGTGGAAATATTTTTCCACTAGCACTGCAGAATAAGCACAAAATGAAGATGCACCGCTCTCACTAACAAAATGCTGGCATAATGCAGTTTCACCTCTGCTAAAACATTTGTTAGTGACTCATCACACTGCGTTATTTGTTCCCTCTACCTTGGATAGACTTCCTGAGAAATTTACTGTTATGCACATATTTTCAACACTCCACTGATCAGATAGCCTTCTGTACAATGCTGCAGACACTGTTTTTGTGTCCTAAAAGCATTAGCAATAGGGATCATTTTTTAAGCCCTTGATTGCAAACTTTAGATTACTCAACTAAATATGGAAAAGGTGCAGCCACCTTTCCTGACACACATTTAGGAGCAATAAGGTAAGCTGGAAATTTTAATTTCTACCTTCAGTTAAAAGATAATGACGATTTTCAATTCTGAACTCTAAAATCAGTCTGTACTTTGGAATTTAGGAATGCAAATCCCAAGGAGATTCATGGCATTTTTTTAAATCTCCAGCTAAGATATCAGTGGACACACATTGAAGACATATAATATTCTGCTACCAGAAAGTCTTTTAAATGCATATCTGGACACACAGACAAAGTGTTGATAATGCTTATGTTAATAGCTATGAAACCCAGAGTTTCTCATAAGTCAGCAATAATTCATTTAATTTACATTGGCACTGTACAGACTTGCCTATCTTTTCTCATGTTTTCCTCAGTTTCTGTGGGACTATTCCCAAGATGAAGTCCATGCCCAAAATCAAGGTCATAGTGTTTCATACTAGCTGTAGAGTGTGATTCAGTCATTGTTACTATGTGCCTGATGGCAAATAATTTCTCTCTCCAGGTAAGCAATTGGTGTACCAGTACAACAAAAAAAGGCAGGTATATTCCATGCAAATCATACCAGAATAATTTATTTTTGTTAAGGATCCTATAGCAGCATTTGCTGATAAGTTTGATTAATCTTGTGCAACTAAATAAAATGTATGAAATACATATAAATGATGAAATATTATGCAACAGTTTTCCACTGTTGAACCTTATGGAGAAAATTACATTATTTATTCAAATGCACACTGTGAAGGATTTTTTTGCAGTTGTTTTTGCTTAGCTTTTTTTACTGTGTGGTTTCTTTGCTTGTAAAGAAAAAGAAGATGACTTACATCTGAGCATGTTGAGTGAACTCTGCAGATATTTTGGCTGCACTAAAGGTTTCTCTTGACTATGTTAAAAAAGTTTGTTGTCAAGAATATTTACTAACACGCTCTCAAGCCGCCATCCTGCAGCCAACCAGCATCTGTTAACAACAATTTGCCTTTGGTTAAATGCAAAAAAAATTAAGCAAACAGTAATTTTTTCTAGTTAAGGCAAATACTGCTTGACTGGGAGAATCTTTCCCTACCTGGTTCAACCTTATAAAAAAAGGGTCTTTTGCCTTCAGCTTCAAAAATTTGCATATAATTTTAGGGACTTAATTATGCCACAACAATCTGCCACAACAACATTACGACATGCCTAAAATATATTATCTCCATCAGTCAAAGTACAAGATGGCTGGGATAAGGGAATGGTTGTTATCCACACATGGACGGCAACATGGATTTCTTCCACAGCTCTGTTTAGCAGGAATGAATCAGGCTTTCTGTCTTTACAACTGGGCATCCACAGTGTGTGTTTTCACTGTGAACAGATTCAGTTAACAACTCTAATCTGTTCCTTGTGGGGTAGAACAGAATATTTTGGAGGCTTTTATACTCCATTTCTGAGGATGTCTAAACAATGTTCAAACACATACATATGCAAAAGTGCATTTTTTTCCTATTTGCTGCTGCTCACATGACATGAAGATGGCACACATGTATTGAAACAAACGTGACTCATTTTGGAATTGCACGTACACTCGGAGTAACGTATTCTAACACGCTAAAAATGCAATCCCCAGAGACAAACGTGCTGAAATCGATCTTCAGCTGCTCACAACACAAGTCAGTTCTTCTACATCCAAGTGAGCTCCGACCTGACTGCCTTCTGACATTGCTGGTGGAACAGACTGGGGCGTTTCCAGAGCGTTAGTACTTCTCCTGTATTCAATCATTCAAGACATTGTCTGAAAGAGAAAATACAATTTATTTTTTTTAATTATTCATTCATTTCTCATACTGAGGTGTCCTAAATTATAGTACAAACTTGGGATTACTTGTTTAATTTTAGGTTAATCACCTTCTGACAGATCACAAACAGCCCTTTTCAAACAGTGTATGCCTATTTCCTATTTGTTTACTCAAAGCTTTTTCTCTTAAATATTGGAAGATGCAGGAATACAGTTAAAGAACATGGGTAATGTCTAAGGAGACCTGCACAAAAAGTCTAAGATGAAAGCTAATTGGTTAGCAATTTTGCTGTGAATTCAAAACTTAGAGTAGGGTCACTAATTCTGTGGCCTTTCAACTCCTCTCAAGGTGATTTATGGGTTTGTGCTGAAACACTATAGCAGATTTAATGGTTTTGCATGGTTGAAGCATGAAATAAGGTGTAACCTGAGTGTTTTCACTGGATGTAAGTTTGTGTTCGGGAAAGTTTTTGAGTCCAAAATTTCAGTCAAATTGCTACATTGTAAAACCTATAGTCACATGAGAACTCGGGGGAAAAAAAATCTAATTAATGTTTTTTCTGTGAATGCTACAAACTCATCAACATCAAAACATTTTTTTTTAATTTAGATTGATTGGCCATTCTAAAAGGAATTAAAAAACATTCAAGTCAGAGTTCTTGCATTATAGTGACATGGAAACTATTCAGTTGTTATCTACAGCTTGATGGTTCAGAATATCCTTTACAGAGAGTGTTGTCAATTCAAGAACTTTCTAATCTAAAATCCCTTTTCCTTTTCCCTAAGTCCTCCAGCCCACTGAAGGCTGCCATGGTCACCTTCTGGAGTTCAGATACATAGACCTTGGACACCTTTAAGTCTTGACTGCTACTCATTCAGCAGCATGATGCTGCAGGCTGCAGATTGCATCCTAAATACAAGAAGGAGACAGCATTTAAGATTTCAGTTAGCTTTAGAATATAGAAAACATTTCCAGTCCCTAGCTGGAGTTCATAAACAGTTGTGAACCCTAGGAATATCCTAGGAAAGTACTCACTGTGAGGTGCTCCAACACTTACCACAGCAAGACCAAGACTTTTTGTTAGTTTTGTTGGTCTGTCAGGCTGTTCTCAGCTTTTACCTAAGCAAAAAAATCTTTTCAATCCCTCACTTGAAGATTAGTAAGTCTCATGCAGCTCTATTCTCACCCATTTCACATCCTTCTCTCCTTTCCATGATTCTTAAGAAGTACAAGACTTTGCAAGAAAAACAAAGAAAATAGCAAACTCAAATTCAGTTGAGCTCTGGGGCTACAGAACTCAACTGAGTTTCCTTAATAACTTCATATAAATCCATTTTTATAGTTGCAAAATTCTATGATATTTAACCACTTGCATATCCCTGAGGGTTTTATGTACAGACACACCAAGGTCCTCCAGGCAGCATTTGAGAACAATATTTTTCCCTCTTTCATTGCTAGTAAAGATGAAAAAGGTTGCTTTCAGATCTCTATTCCAGCAGTCTCCTCAAAACTCCAACTGAAAAACTTTTCTGACTGATTTTTCCTTCTCCGTCAGCCTAGTTTATATGTGGCAAATATTGCATTTCTAAGCAAACCATAACATGCAATCCCTCTGTAAGCTAATGAGGAAGAGAAATTTATGAATTTCATATGCTTAAGTACATTCATAAATAAAAATCCATTTGTAATGCTCAGACAGATTTTTGCTGAGAAGGTTTTATGCTGTAATGCAATTTTTAGTTACCCTTGGAAGTTAGAGCTTGTTAAAATCCTTAAAGTTTACTGAGTCCAGACTATAATCAAACTCTAGCCATAATGGTGCTTCACTGGTTCAATATAGGAAGAAGTAAGCCCTCAAAATAAAAATTCCCTTTCTTTTCTCTCGTCAAAAAATGTTTAAATTTACATAAGCAACCCAGCGCTTTATAGAACAGAATCTGGGGATCATACAAATAGCACATGGAGAGACAGTAAAGACAGAGGCTATGTGTGTTTTAAAAAATTAGAGACAGAAAAGAAACAAACATATATTTAAAGATGTAACTGTATTTATTACTTGATAGTTCTGCTTTAAATGTTTTCCTTTGCACTCTACATAGCAACAACCTGAGCATTCTCCCTTCTGTCAAGATGGTATCCAAGTGACAAGCAGAACTATAGAATTAATAAAAATTAGATAGGGACCTGATTTAACTATCTCACTTTTGCCAGCTAAAATAATTTCCTTCCAGAGCACAGAGTGGTTATGATGGATTAACTTTTCTCTAATGAAAGTGGAAACTGTATCAAAAACGAAATAAACAAAAATTTACTACTCTGATGTTTGTGCATAAAATTAAAAACAGTGATGTGAATTATTGATCTGACCTGTTAATAGCAAATGTAAATTTCTTTCAGAAGAGCATTTCTGGAAAAAAAAACCCCAAACCTTTCCTTCTTTACTACTATCTTTTGAAACGTTCATTGCAAGGATAAATTTATCCTAACCCAAAACAATTTTATGGGTGCAGGGAATTTGGGAAACACAAAGCAGCTGGCAGGATGGGGACCTCTGTCTGAACTTCAGAACAACTTTGTCTGGTGAGGTTTGAATATCAGTTTGATTTTTAGTTTTCATGTCAATAAACTGTCACTTAATGCTGTTTCATTTCTTTCCCCACTTATTTACAGGATTCAGGATGACCTTCAAGCACTTGGTGGGACACACAGACATACACACACACACAAACATTAGTATATTGGTGTGTTTCTTTGAGAAGTGTAGGTAGAGATATGCCAGTTTCTATGGTAACAACAAGATTTTACATTAGTAACAGAAAAATAGGTGTTGAGATAACCTCTTAGAAATTGTCAGTGCTTTAGTTACCTCCAGTGTCAGACACTGCTTTCAATTAATACACACTTAATTTGTAAATAAGGGTACAACCTTCTTTAGGAGTTAAACACTTTACTGGTGTGTAACAGGTATGTGTTCAGAAAAAATGCTGCAAGGCATCAGAGGAAAAATATTCTGCAAGGAAAGATTTCTACTTGCTGCGGGATTCTCATGGTATTATTTTTGTAGCATGGTGATTAATTTGTCATTCATCAAAAGAACTCACTGATGAATTGAAACATTAAGGAAAGTTCAAGCAAACATAATGAAACTGCATCTTGATTCCTGGCTATTTTTTTAAATTTTAATTTAACGTTAAGAAATCTACTTTTGGCAGGTTAAGAGCTATCATGACATGCTATTGTCATTATTTATAGTTAAGCCTGACATTTCATAGGCAAAATAATTTGACCAGGCAAAGCTTCTGTGTGCTGCCTGAAATGGGTACAGGAGTTCTCCATGGAGGAAGACCCCAGCTGGAACAATTCTCCCAGATAGAGGAAAAACCAAGAAATTGTTTATGTGCCCATCTTTTTTCAGAGAAGCTCACATTTTCAACCAGCTCTGCAATTGGTGCAGAAGCTCCTGTTTCCACAGCCCACAGCCCAGAATGAGTAGGAAAATGGGCATGTTGAGACAGAGGAGGGAGTGGTTGCAGCAATCTGTACTCTCTGTATTGTGGGTTGCATGTCCCTCATAAATCGGGTCAGTCCTTTCTATCAACTCTAATTCATGTAAGCAGGGCACGCTTGGGTTCAAAGCAGCCCAGGAATGACAGATAGGATGATGACTTAGTGGTTTTCCTGAGCTTTGAGGCTGTAATGTACCATTTAATCAAATGTACATTACAGCTCTCTTAATCAACAGAGCCCAAAATGTAACCAGACTTGCAGTGATTTTGCTCCTTCTTCAGGCCCACTGATTTGAGCAAGGCTTTGTGCAGGCAACCTTGTAAATGGTAAGAGTCTGTACCATCTCAAGGTTGGTCACTTGCCCTTTCTCACAATCTTGCAAATAACAATCATATCTTACCCATCTTCTTTTTCTTTAGAGAAAAATATGACAGCTCTTTTGCTTCATAACAGAAAGGAAGTTCTGCTCACTATAATTGAAGCAATGCCAGCTGTTTGGAGCTGCTGGAAACAGTGAACTGAGCAGCCATTATTTCTCAGTAAAAAAAAAAAGTTTTTAAAAGTAAAAGCCTCTGTTTATGATGGTACCTTTTCAGGCCTATTTTAGTGCTCTCTGAACAAATCATACCTTTCAGTGTGATAATCTCAATTACAGGTAAACATGGTTATTTTATAGGAACTCGATCTTGCAGACACAGAATTGAGATTTTTTTGGTTTGTTTGGTTTATACTACAGAATTGTATAAATCATCCTACTTATGCATCCACACTTAATTTTGAAGCCAGATAATATCCTGAACTTCTGTCAGTCAGGTTAGACCAGTTCTTCCAAGAATACAAGGCCACTGCTATCATGCCTGTGTAGACATTACCTGTCCCTCTACAAGCAGTTTTTCATTAAAAACACTACAGTTACACTCTTGCTTTTGCGGAATTTCACTGGTTCTACTTTCCAGCTTGAAGGTTTGGGATAGTCACTATCAGTTTGGCTCTGAATACCCCAGTGTGGTTTCAATCTTTGTGAGCTCAGAGGAATCATCCATGCACAACAATTTGAACCTGAGTATTTGCCCAAATCAGTAAAATAAAAAAACACATAAACCTCTATCTAGACCCTTAAAAATACACTGAAAAACATCAAAGCAAAGCTGGAAGGAAGAAGAGGAACTACCACTGCAAATGTATTTGATGATGTTTTTCAAGCCCACATGGTACTCAAGGTTTGAAATTCATGAGATTTTAAAGGAAGAAACAAAAATAAAGTGAATTATACCATCAGTAAATGAACTAATGTTATCCAGCTTCTCTGAAGCAAGATGAACTCCTTCAAAATACTATGAATAGAAGTTTGCAAAGGGTGATGTACATCAGTCATTATGTTTTGTGGACAGTTTCTTATTCCTAGTATCTTCCAGGCTTCAGCATCCTATACTTTCTGCTAAGAATGATGGCATAAACTGTAAAACTGTCCTTTTCATGCATGACCAGTGAATGACAAGGAGTACTAGGAGTAATTACAATGATCTCTGATGCAGATCAGAACAATCAGAATTTTGCCATTTTTAAAAAATTAGTTTGTTGAAAAATGGAGTTTCACTTTGGTATATAGACAAGGTGGGGTTTTTCCCTTAAAACCGAGAAATAAGTAAGAGATAAAATTAGCAAGAAGAAGAAATAAAGAATAGTTCTATGAAAATGCAGCTCCTCACTAAGATTAATAAAAGTTCTTAACAGTTATTATTGGTCACATTCTACATGTTAGGAAAGCATTTTCTGCAGTCCAGTTCTTCTCACTGCCACCATTCACACAGGATGGGAGGTTTGGGCAAGTGCCTTTGTGCTTATATTTCCTAAATCCTTCTTCTTCCACCTAATGGGATTTGTGTCCTTTATAAACACTCATAACCATTTTGTTAAACAACAATCAGCAGTCATAAGCTTAAACCTTTAGAGCCCACTTAACATCTAACCTAATCATGTAGTTTCCATGACCTTTTTTGTCTGGCCACCATACTTGCTTCTACTGCCTCTCATCAGCAGAGAGAATCATTTTTCATTACAGACCAGGTCCTAATGAGTCAGAAGTGAGAGTCTTTTATGCAGAGGCCAAGACCTTAAGAGCAACAGCATTGCAACAGCATCTAAACATCTGTAGGCACTGACAAACATAAAATGTCTTTTTTTGACTTTTCAATAAGTCATGCAGCTTCCCAGATTAATGAGAGAAATACCCTAATGATTCATCAGTGCCATTTCTGTCTAGCTGCTCAAAAGGTGAAATGAAAAGGAAAAAAGAAATCAAAGTATCTCCTAAATTCTTACCTCAGGACAGTTGACTGAATCAGTCAGTGACTTTCAGTCCTTTCAGTTCCCTGAAGTCTTAAAGGTCTTGTGTATCTCAGTGATGTCAACATTTTCTGTACTTTTTCCTCAGACCAAACAGATTGACAACCTTCAACCTTGCAACCTTCCTCCCTCCCTTCCTCACCTCACTGCCTCTGCACTGAAACCTGAGCCTTGTTGGGGTGTTTTTGGGACCCAAAGAAGCTGGGCTGGGTCCAGTACCCAGTGCTGGGAATGTTGCTCTCCACAGCTCCCACCCTTGCACCATAGACTGCATGGGGCTCTTCCCAGCATCTCCGAAGAGCTGGGCACTGGAGCAGCCAGCTCCTGCCTGGAACACCCTCTTTTTGTCAGTGTGACATGAGCAAGGGGACCTGAGTCTCTGTCTCCAAAACCAAAAAGGTTCCACTGATCCTTTCCTGAGTAAGGGTACAGTTTATGCTGTGTAGGGTTTCAGATCTGGGTGGAATTAGGAATGTGAATGAAAGGATTTGTAACCTGACTCAAGGGCCCTGCAGCTCTTGCTAAGAATAAGGTTTCCTCATGGTGCCAAGGAATACTTGCTAGAACTTCCCATGGAATGCTAAGGAATACTTGCCAGAGCTCCCCATGGGAGCAGAGACAGTGGGAGGGGAAGGCTGCAGCATCTAACCAACATGTCAGAAGGATCACATGCACATCAAAAAGGCAAAAGCCAAGCAAACCAACTACAAAGTTAAAAAGTGAATAAACTTTTAAGAAGAGACACAACCAGCAAGGCTATATGCAAATTCCAGTAGAGATCCAAGCCAACATTTTTAGGCTCTAGACACATCCTTGAACTACTGTAGCAATAGTGCCAAATCTCATAGGACTGTTGAGTGTAAGGGCCTTTAAAGGATGAAAAGCTTAGCAAAAAAAGGGCATGAGGTTCAGATTGCTGCATTCATCATGAAAAATAAGTGATGATTAATAAATAAAGGCAATACATTTTTACACTGTAAAAGAATCTCCAAATTTCTCTTGCAAGAATTTTTGTGGTGGTTTGAAGACATAACTGACTTTCTTTCATGCTTACCTTTTTTTTTTTTTTTTACTCAAAACCACTTACATTCCTTGTAAGTTGCTTGGAATAGAATTCATATTATTTCCAGCTTAGGAACTGGGGCAAACTTTAAGTTCTGATCCTAAAGATCCTTCTAGCTTTAAAAGCATGAGTGGAAGTTCTGTTGGCTTGCAGGAGGTTTAAATAGAGGTTGCATAAGCATATAGGTAATTTTATCCCTCTGTGAACTGAAAAGATCTGTTGCATCTTTTGAGGTTAGCCCACCTATAATAAAACTGAATCATACTCATCTCTTGGTCAGCTGTGCTGTTTAACAGCTTGTGGTGCATGGGGATCTCATGATAGAATGTGAAAACCCTTTATTTCTGTCACAGTCATTTGAACACTACATTCATGAAAAGGGGGTTAGTATGTCATTTTGTTCTCTAGTTTTCCATGGGTCTTTTACCAGACTGAAACCTACACCTTATTTTCCTCCATTGTCTGGATGCCAAGCTGAGCGAGGTTAATGCTCTGAATTACACGCCTACTAATCATTTACCATCCAAACTGGTAGCATTGTGGAGGCACACAATGTGGTGCACTGCAGGTAAAGTATCACCAAGCTGTCAACCACTTCTTAAATGCATCTGCTGTGGTGGCATTCCTGTAAGATGGCCACAATTCCTCTTTGTGAACACAAGCAATTTCATGTGGAGTAGGAAATCCCTTGTTTTCTTTGCTCTTGCAGTTTCATTTCATTTGCTCAAAACCTACTCATGACATCATGTAGAAACAGCAGTTGGAGAGGGTTGAATTTGTTTGATGTTTCAGGCAGGATTTTTGGTTGCATTGATTAAAAAACAAAACCTAGATGTTTTAAGGGTTTTCTCATAATTTCCAAACCTGTGATGGTCTTTCTCTATTGTTGCTTTTCAAAAATGTGCTTTCACAACTATTAAGTATCAGGAAATGTTGTTGTTCTGAACTTTGCTAAACTCTGCTTTTAAAATTTAAGTGTGAACCCCAAGTGCATTACAATGGTTGCACTCCCAAGGAGCACAGTTTCGACGTGCTTCGTTTTCAAATCCCACTTGGTGCTTCTCTTGACTTCTCACCCCTGCCTGCAAGAACCATCCCCTCAAAAAGCTTTGGGTTTGAATTAATTTTTCTCCTTCTCCGAAAAGCTGCCCTGGGCCGTGGCTGCCTTCAGGAGATCTCCCCAGGGTGGCTGCCCCTCCCTGGTCAGCAGATGCAGGGGCAGGCGGGCTGGGCTTGCTCTCTTGCAAGTAACCAACAGCAGAGATTTATTTGCATTATGCTGACCCAATAAATAAAACTGATCTTGACTCTGTAATGTGGAGTGAAGAAAAAGCAAGTAAAAAAATGAAATGTACTGGTAAGGAAAGAAACCAAACACCAAGCAGAGAAAGGTACCAGAACATTTTTCTTGCACGATTTGTTAAAACAAGGGGTACACCAAACAAGTGGTAAATTTAGTGATGATGAAAACTTCCTCAAGCGCCACAGGGCATTTCTGCAGCTCTTACTCAAGCAGTTAAAATTTGTCTCAATATGGAATCTAAGGAGAAGGAGAACTCAGTTTTTATTCTGAATCAGTTTTTCAAATTATTCTGACGGTTTCAAGGAAATTTTCTGTCAGAATACTAGAATGGTTTAAGGCAGATTGAGAATAAACATCCAGAAATGCACTGGTTTCTCCCTAAAATAAAACCAAACAAAGAAATAAAAGAGTAAGGCTTTCTGGGTGCATGGAATTTGACACAAAAAGCAATTGAAAGTATGTCCCAGACCTCAGCATTAGCTCTTGGCTTCTCTGCACTGAAGAAGAAAATTAACTGGTTTAAGAAACGCATATGAAATTTCCCATCTGGCTGACAACATGGATGTTTCTGCTCACTGTGACAATCTGAAAACGCTGCTGAGATGTTTTAAAGTCAGTGTTTATATCTAAAAAGCCAAATCTTCCACAGCTAAGGTGGCTCTCCTTGCTTCCCAAAGATATAAATTAAGACAATAAAGTCCATCTGAAACTCATTTTTAAAGGTGCACAGCCATGATAAGTGTGCTTTGATTAGTGCTCTTTAAAATTCATCTTCTTACTCTGAAGCCAGTTTTTACTTTCAAAGTTGTTTTTGTCCTCCATCAAGGAACATTTAATAATTGGGTTTAAAGCACGTACAACTGTAGTTTGTATTTACTTGCTAATCAGATTAGCATTGCTAAATACATGTGTCATGTGAAGGTATACTGCTACACTCCTCAACTTTCAAAGGCTTCAGGTACTTTGGAAAAGCTGATGATGTTATGACAGACAGGTAAAGAGCACCATAAAGCTGTCTGCTAGATACAGCGTATGCAGAAGCAATTTGCCTTCTAAAACTCTGAACATGATATTCTCTAATATTTCCTGGCAGATCTTCAGTAGCTAGAAAATAAGCATTTCCATATGTAAGAAAATATTCCTTTGAAATGTAGATTTTTCTTTACAAGAAAAGAACACAGAGAGAATTGCATTTTTAAGCTAAGGGTTCATTATTATTTATTTTTCTGCTTTGAAAATTGTTTTGTGTTTCCCATAGAGCACTTAGGTGGTAATTGCAATTCTAGGATCAGCTAAATTACTGTTAACAAACCTCCTAGCTGTTTTTGTCCACTTAGGAAAAATCTCTAAATAAACAAATTTTGGTTAATACATAGCTCCGCGCCAAATACTTAGGTAATGTTAAATTTAATATATGGCAGCAAGCATAACTGCATTTATCTAAAATTTAGAATGTGCTCACAACACTGCCTCACTGTTCCACTGCTTTAGCAGGGTGTTTTCCCCTTTAAGGAAAGCATTTTAAAATGGTTGCTAGTCATCTCAGTTGCTGCAACCACATGATGCAATCTATTGTCAAATTAGTGGGTGGCAGCAAGTGGAAACAGATTTCACCAGCAATAAAGCCCATCACATGATTTCATCTGTTCACAGTCATACAATCTCTCAGCCCGTTCCTCCTGTTTGATCTGAAGGCTCTGTCCACATGGAAGCTGATCTTTGCTATCTTGAGCACTGCTGCTAAATAACAGACCTTGTCTTTGTGGATGGTTTTCACTAAGTGGTATTTTGGGAGTGTACAGGGAATTAAACCATTTAGCACAGAAAAATTTGCCCGTTTTTTAAAAACTGGGCTAAACGCACAGATGTTTTGCCCAGTCAAAACTGAACTTAAAGAAAATAGTAACAAAATATTTGCAAAAGAAACCAAATCTAATCAAAGTTGTAGAAAAAGTTATACTTTTAAAAGGCTGGGCATACTACACATATTTATAAATGAGATGAAAATTATATATCTGAAGTACAAATAAATCAATCTATCTAGTATTAAGTTAGTGGTAATCACACATGAATCAGCAAAAGTATGGAGGATGGGGCAAAGGAGAAAATTTGGTATAAAAATAGGTACAAACTGGTCATGTACATGGAAAATCAGAATGTTTCTAACCAGAAGTACTGTGTTTTTCTTATGGTACTGTGTTTTTCTTATGGAACAGTGTCATGATACTTCTAATTTTAAATGCCATTAAAATCACCATCACAAATTATAAAACCAGTCAGGTGTTCTTGGTTCTTTCTAACTTTGTGAAATATCTTCAGCTCTGCCTGGTCCAGGACAGCCAACAAACTTCAGGTTCCAGGGCCAAGATCTTGAATTTCCACATTCATCTTGTAATGATAATACTAAGAGGAGTGGGGGATGGGAAGCACGGGCACAAAAACAAAAAGCTTGGAAGAGAATCACAGTGTGGATCCCAGAAGACAGAGGTTTGCCATGCCCTTTTTATGCTGTACCTGAAAGCCAACTGCAGCAGTCAAAAGAACCCTCCATAACTAATTTTCTGCAATATTGCTCCACAATAACTGTCTATCCTAGTTTGCAATGAGGACAAATGCAATGTTCTTCAGACCCTGGACCACCAGCTGAACATTGATTATTCGTGAATAATGTGATTCCCGCTTCATGGGCTGGTCAGTTAAATTAAACATTAGTATTTGTGCTGTCAAATAAAATGCAAAGGCCAATGAACAAATTTTTCTGGAGAAGTAAATGTCACAGACTTCATTTTTGGAGAACTGCAAGCTAATGTGCAGATCAATAGGATCACCATTTCCTCAATAACTATGGAAATGCTAGATACAGTGCATGGCATGTGTTTGAATTTCTCAGCTCTTTCTCAGATGAACTTTGATTACATAAGGAATCTGGCTATGAAATATATCAACAAAGGGGATTCTCCCTGACAACACATAATGCTGCATCCTTTATAAACTATTTCCATTGACATTTGGTTCTCTTGCAGTGCAGGAAATCAGGAAGCATAGAAAAACATGGAGCTCTGGATCTAAATGCTGGTCCAATTCAGAAAAGCATTGATTGATGCGCTTAACCTTGCTTAAGCTTCAGTGAAGGTAAACATGTGCATAGCTGTTTTATCAGTGTATTTGCTGGCTCACTGCTAAAACTACTCTATTAGTGAGTTAATTTCACAGACAAAAGGAAAGACAGTGGTACGAGACAGAAGTCCCCAAGCTCAGAGTTAAAGGCTCTCTTTTTCTTTTTCTATATAGTCATTCGTGTAAATAGACCTGTGCTTAATTGTATTTCATTTAATTTCAAACATATCTGTATTTTATGTAGTCATTCTTGTAAACAGATCTGCTTACAAAAAAATATTTATGCAAGAAGATCAAGTACTTGCACATCTAAGGACCCATTTTGCATGGGCAAATAGTTGTTTACACACACGGATGAAAAATAGGGATACACAGATATGCAAGTGACTCTGAAATCTTGACACACATCGCCTTACAGGATGAAGCTGGAAGAATGTCAACAGGCAAGAATTATCCAATTAGAAGTCCACAGTCATGTATGCATTTGGAATTAGTTCTAAAGGCTTTGCAGAAAGAACGTACTGCAGTAAACATTTCATCGTCACTAATTCTGTCCAGATTCATTCAAAGCACATCCCCTTCTGAAGATCCATTAATACATTTTTGATTTAGAAAAAAGTCAGCAAACCATTTGTTTCAGAAAGCTGCCAAAATAAGATTGAGACACGTGTAGTGGAAAAGTATCAGGACTTTATTCACTCCCAAGAAAAAAGAAAATCAGAAAAAAACCCAAAACTACTGGGGATCTGAGAACAAAATCTGAGTCTGGTATTTAAAAAAAAAACTGAACATGCACTGGTTGCTATAGAGAGAATCTCTTACTTTCAACCACAATTGCAGATGTGGTGGTCTTGAAGTGAGTATGTATGTCCTATAATATTTAACAGCTATGTAAAAGATGCATAAAAGTGATCAGAGATATTTTTTCCCAAAAAGATATTAGATAATTGTGAGTCATGCACTGATTGCCCAAAGGAATATAGGAACATTCCACAAATAGCTGAGACTTAAGTAACCCTAGACAAAACATAACAGTTGGCCAAAGAGTAGTGCTTGTTTACTGATAACACATTAAAAACAGTAAAATAAAACAGGCATTAAAAAATAGTAAAATTTAAAGAATTTACATAGTTGCTCGATCTTTCTGTGTGGAAAACGATGAAGGAAAGTCTGGAGTCACTAATGAGAGGTAAAGAGGAGTACATCTTACCACTAAGTACAGTTCACTGCCAGAGTATCCTCATCTCACTCTCCACCCAGATCAGTGCCTTTTCGATCATCTAAAGCCCCTCCTGACATAAATGAAGCTTACTGCACTGGCCTTTCTCAGTACAACAGATAGTGCAGTGTGGTTGAAAACTCCCTGCTGTTTGAAGCTATTAATACTTGACTCTCAGATCACAGTAGCACCAAAAAGCCACTGATCAAGGCCACATGATTCTACATTTAAGGCAAAAACAGAGGAAGTAACAGTCTGCCTCAGAGAGCTTAAACTCATTGTTATAGCCCCATCATGAAATTTCTGTTCTATTTTCTAGATTTATCTTCTAGAAAATACAGGCTCCAGTTCATTGTCAAAGTGCTATTTTTGCAAGCTGTTTTTATGAGGGCTTGGGTTTAGAATCTTAGAATCATTCATGTGCAGCTTGTGCCAACATTTGACAACCCTTTTAATAAAGAATTTTTTCCAAATATCCAATCTAAGCCTTCCCTTGTGCAACTTGAAGCCATTTCCTCTCATCCTATTGCTCATTACCTAGGATGAGAGGCTGACCCCCACCTGGGCACAACCTCCTTTCAGGTATTTGTAAGGAAGGATAAGGTCTCCCTTGAGCCTGCTTTTCTCAGGCTAAGCAACCCCATGTCCCTCAGCCACTCCTCACAGGACTTATTCTCCAGTCCCTTCACCAGCTCTGTTGTCTTCCTCAGGACTTGCACCAACACCTCAATGTCTTTGTTGTCCTGAGGGACCCAAAAGTGAGCACAGGGTTTGAGGTGCAGCCTCAGCAGTGCCAAGTGCAGGAGGATGATCCCTCTGGTCCTGAGCTGGCCTCACTCTTGCTGACACAGGCCAGGGAGCCATTGGCCTCCTTGGCCACCTGGGCACACTCTGGCTCTTGCTCAGCCACTGTCACTCAGCTCTCCCAGTCATTTTCACCAGCAGCTTTCCACTCACTCTGCCCCAGCCTGTGGCACTGCCTGGGGTTTTTCATGACCCAGGAGCAGGACCCAACACTTGGCCTTGTTGGACCTCACAAAATGGCCCCAACCCATTGATCCAGCCTGTCCAGATCCCTCTGCAGAGCCTTCCTGCCCTCCAATACATCAAGACTCCATCCAACTTGGTGTCTTCTTACTCACTGAGAATACATTCAATCCCCTTGTCCAAATCACTGTTAGAGATTAAGCAGGACTGGTCCCAGTGCTGAGCCCAGGGGAGCACCACTTTTGACTGACTGACTGCCAGCTGGATGTAATTCCATTCACCACTGCTCTCTGGCCCAGCCATCCAGAAAGTTTTCTATTCAGAAAAGAGTGTACCTGTCCAAGACAAAAGCAGCCAGTTTGTCCAGGAGAATGCTGTAGGAGACAGGGTGAAAGGTTTCACTAAAGTTCAAGTAGACAACTCCCACAGCTTCTCCTTCCTTCACTGAGTGGGTCCATTTGTCATATTCGTCCAGCAGGACCTGCCTTTCATAAAGCCATGCTGGGCCTGATCTCCTGGTAGTCCTGCGTGTGTCATAGGATGGCACCTAAAATGAGCTGATCCATGGCCTTCCCTGGCACCAAGGTCATGCCTGTACTTCCCCAAATTCTCCCTTCAGTCCTTCTTGTGGGTGGGAATTTCATTTGCTAACCCGTAGTCAGCTGGTACCACCTCATTTAGCCAGAAGTGCTGCTAAGTAATGGAAAGTGTCTCAGTGAGCACTTCTGCCAAATCCTTCAGTACCCTTGGGTGGATCCCAGCTGGCTCCATAGGGATGTGAGTGTCCCAGTGGTGTATCAGATCACTGATTATTTCCCCTTGGATTGTGGGGGCTTCATTCCCCTCCACAGCTCTCTTTTCCAAAGAGCTCAGGAAGCTGGGTACTTGGATAACAGCTGGTCTTACTGTGGAAGACTGAGGCAAAGAAGGCATTGAGTTCATCAGCCTTTACCTCATCCTTTGTCACTATGTTTATCCCTGCATCCAATAAAAGACAGAGATTCTCCTTAGCATTTCTTGATAATGTAATTATAGAAATATTCTTTATCTTTTAGAGTAGTAGCCAGATTAGGTTCTTGTTGGGCTTTGGCCTTTCTAAATTTCTCCCTGCTGCCTGCCCCTTCTTCCAAAGGTCATAAACTCTGGGTCTTTTCCCCTGAATTTCATGCAAAGCTCTGTGTTCAGCCAGGGCAGTATTTTTTAGCTTCCTTCTTCAGCACATCTTCAAGGCCCTGATGCTGCCTGCTGGTGAGCAGGAACTGTGGGACCAGAGCTGGGCTGACTTCCAGAGAGAAGATGCGCTGGCCATGACGTGTGGGCCAAGCAGGGCTGGCTCACAGGACCAAAGTCAGCACACACACCTCCACACAAAGATATGCACCCCAAGTTTGCACCGCTCTGGCTAGTGGGGGAAGACTTAAGAGAACACAAATATATCTTTGTAAATTTGCCATGAGGATAAAAATCAGAGATGAAGACAGGCTACAAAAGCTAAAAACAACTTAGGCACAAAAAGAAACAGCCAGGGGATTTTTAATTCATTTCCCAGCCATTAGCATACTGAGGTTTCAGAGTAGCCAGTCTAGAGGAAGAAAAAAGGCGCAAAATCCTTAGGTATTCATAAGACGAAGCACAAGCTGTTCATGAAAAGCACACTATGCTGTGATCACCTGGAACAACAGAGGACTGGCACTGATGAGTTTCTAAAGAGTTTCAGGTTTCTAAGGAGTATTTCCTACAGCATTCATGTGTTTATCATTTTCACACAATCCAGGATTCACATGATGTTGACAACTGTAATATATTCTTTGTAAATTGCAATTGAATCTTTGAATCTCCTGACAGTTGAGAAACTACTTTCTCTCACCTGTTTAATTAACCATGCCATGTTTTCCAAAGAAAATTAATTGTCTCAGTGCAGCAGTAAGGAAACTCAAAGGTTTGAAAGAAAAATAAATATGAGCATGCAGCAGAGTAAACATTTATCCAATAAACATTTTCACAGCTGAGTTTCAAACTTCTCATGTTCCAGCTTCTTATATTTTATAATCTCATCCCACTTGGTCCTGGCACCACATCTCTTTGAGATACGCCTCATGGGAAAACACTGCCTTGGTAATCAAAACATTTAGACTGCAGAAGAAATATAAAACAATTCTCAAGGAAGTTTTATGGTGCAGCAACTGCTCCGAGATCAGATTGTAACTTTTTCCTGCCTGGTCCTTAACAATTGATGAATAGAATTGGTTTTGCATCAAGCGAACTCTACCCTGATCAGTGTAAGTTTTGGCAGATGTTTCCTCTGAGTAGAAGCCAGTAACGCTCCTGGTGACAAGTGTAGTGTGTCTTCTTCCTCACTCTTCTGCTCCTATCTGTTGCTGCTTTCCATAACTAGAGTTGACCTTAAAAGTTTCAATTTTAACCAAATTGAAATAGCTTTTTTTTCTTTTAAAAGCTTTCATTTCTGCTTTTACCAACATTTTTAAAAAAACATTAGTCTCAGAATGGAGCAAACAGTTGTACGTGAAAAGGAGAAATGAAAATGGTCTTCAGATAATTGTTCCTACAGCGGAAAGCATTTTTGGTGTTCAGCTGTGGTAATGATGGAAGAAAATCTTCAGAGTATCTACCAGTTGGATAAAGTGGCAATCATTGAAATAATAATGTTAATCATTGCCATTTCAATGCTAAGAGGGCTGAGGTCTTTTCCAAAGATTCTGAAAGTTTCTAATTCTCTGTAACATGATTCCACACAGAATGTTAAAGGAAAAGACCAGCATTTAGTTTTATAAGCTGAGCAACTTCTTCCTTGAGAAAAGGAATCTGGATGAGTCATGAAAAATATACCTGCATTTCAACGAGAAGAATTTCAGTCAGGGCAGGGGGAGGTAGGAAGTTCTTTCTATCTTTGGAAACATTCTAAACATTTTGCAAACTTAATATTTTGACCCTTTAATATTTCTTAGTCCTTAGAAAAACTGTTGCAGTATCTGCATTTAGAAACAGGCTTTAATGCCCGTGTCCTCAAAGGCTTTTTAGCTCTTTAGGTCAGATATTAAAAAATCAGACCAATATAGCATAGCTTCAGTGAAGTCAGTGGAGAGAAGCCATTTATCATAACCAGCTAAAGGTCCCCCTTGGCATACTTTAGCTCTGAAGAGCAGTAAATCTCACAGAAGAAGCAGACACCATGCCGTCAGATAAGTTTTTGAAACCCAGTGATATATTAAGTATGGTTTAGATTTTGCATTAGTCAAACAAAACTGAGAAACACTTTCCTTTGATTTGTTCCATTTCTGAGTGGTTCAGAGTAAATTTTAAATGAGTAGTCATTGCTTTAATAACTCCACGTCTGCATGACCTCGATCTCGGTTTAACTTTTTCTTTCACTTCTGCTCTTGCATGTGCATGTCTGTATTTGAATGTGCTCATGTCCTCACTAGCAGCATTTCTGTAGCTGCACTTTCTTGGCTCTCTGATGCATCTTGGAAGCACCTGTACAGTCCTGGGTGTCCAGCCCTTCTGAACTCAAGACCCAGGAGTTAGAGGGACTCAGCAGAGGAGCAGGCTGTATAGATACTCTTGAAAGACCCAGCCCTGTCAGATTAACAGAAACACAGAATTTCTCTTACTATGACTATCGAGGGAGGGTCAGAAAGTGCTAGGAGCCAGCTGATTTTCTCTGCTGAACACCACCCCAGTGCTTGGAGCAGCTCACCAGCACATTTCAAAGTGCAGCACAGCTGTCTGCAAACCAGCCCCAGTGGGCAGTGTCAGAGGGAAGTGTGTTTACCCCACTTGAACCACAACAAGTGTGGTTTGCCTGCTCTTCCTGAAATGTTGTCTGCAAGAGGCAAGATGGGGACTGCTGCTTGGTGAATACCTGCCCGAGCAGATGAAGGCTTTGAGCTTCCTCACCTCCCCCTCACTCTCACACCTGCTCCTGGGCAGCCACAGTCTGGCCATGAGTAAAAGCAATAATCTCTGCAGCATGAGAAGCAAGCAGGCTGCTGAGCCTCGTGTGTGTACCAGAGAGGCATCACGAGAGACTGAATAAGTGATTTTTTTAAAAGACGTGCTTATAAATCATTAAAGTGACGTAGTATGGGTTTGGGGTTTGTTTTGCAAGCTAGAATGGGAATTGTGACATCTGTATTTCAAAACACATACTCACCCTTACACTTCCATTTCCTGTGGAAGGCATCCAAATTTAACCTTTCATTTCTTGAAGAGCAGTTTCTTATATTTATTTGTTAGAATCAGCAAACAGCTGACTACAGCGAATCCAGGGAGCTCTTCTAAAACTATCCACAAACATCAAGATAAGTGCATTTCAAGCATCCCCCAGGAACTTTAAAAACACACCACTCACCTGCTGCCAGCTGTTTCATTTACTTTTACTTTAGTGAAGCTGGCATAGGCTTATCCCAATCTGCTGTGACCCCCAAAAGTCTGAAACTGGCTCCACCTCTGCTGTGCCAAATTCAGTGGAAAAAAAGGCAGGCTGAGAGCAGCCTGCTGCCAAGTTAAGATCACCCAATGTGCCTTTGAGGGGCCACATTATCTCTGACAGGCACCTGAGCACACCAGGCAACTGAGCACACCAGGCACAATCAGAGTGCCCACCTGGTGGGAGATGGTGTCCCTGAAGCAGGACAGATGGTAAGGCTCAGGAAGGGCCAGGATCCCAGCCACAGGATGGGTGATCCAACAGTGCTCTCTCACAGGCATGGGGACTCTGGGTTTGGGACCTGCTGCCTAGGGGAATTAAGGTAGTTTGGGTGCCTCTTGGAGTCTAAATGCATTTAGGTTCAGGCTCCAGAGACGCTGCTCACAGCCACAGGAAGTCCTGGGGGAGGTGGGCAAGTGTGCCTGGCTCTGAACAGCCAAGCCTTAGCTAAAAGTTGGTCACCATGAATGACAGCAGTAACAAACACCATCTTTAGGGACACTTGCAGAGTGACTGTGGGAATGGCTCCAGCTCCTGTGCTCCTGCGAGGGATGGGGAGTGCAACCATGCCACCCATGGCATAAGGGAGAGCATATGCAACCCCTGGTAGAGACTGATCAGAGTTATAACCCTCTTTAATTTGTACCCCCTCCATACACTCTCAGAAATTAGTGTGTATGTTGTCTACAATATAATGGTCTGGACATGATGAATCAGGAGTTCAGTGCTCAGGAATTTCCTCTGAAACCTCACACATGCCCCTGTGATCAGTTTAGACCTGACCCAGACTGCAGTCAAGCTAATCCCTCAGCTGTGATGTGTGGTGAAGATGCTGGTTGCTGCAGTACCTGGGAAACCAACTCTCAACTATTTCTGCTTTTCCTTCTGGCTGCAGTTTCCCTCAGTGACTGAGCCCATGCACTGCTTTCCCCACTGCAGCTCCCTGAGTCTGGGCTGTCAGCAGGTGGTGGCTGATAGATTAGATTTTGGTTCTTGTAGCCCTTGATGCTGGTCACGTTGCTTCCCTTTTAGTGAAGGTATTTTTAGTTCTATGTATGTAAATTTGAACATGCAGGCAGTGTGTCACAAATCACAATGTCCTGGTTTCCATTTACCACAAAGACCTACACATGGGTGTGTCAGCAGAAGGAGCAACGTCTGATGGCTTCTTCTTCACTGCCTCAGATTGCACTTCCAAGATTTGGGATTACCACAAGAAATTGATGGAAATTCTTTTCCATCCAGGAGTTGCAGGACTTTCAACAATCTCACTGAAGTGCCAGAGAATGTTTTTGTAGAAGTTTCAGGACAGGCCCCAATGCTTGCAAAGGCTGCTTGAACAACCAGGGGTTAATAAATGCTCTATTGATAAATCTGACTCTGATGTTTACCCCAAGGGTTTTGGAGGGTGGCAGAGCTGAGGAAGGGAGAGACTTTTTACATTGGTAGGCCCATCTGAGAACTTCTTAATCCTTATTACAGTTACACTTTTCTGTGCTTGCCAGCCCGCAAGAAAGTTTGAAAGTCAGCCTGACCTCTTGTGTGTCTGATCTAGGTCCAAGGGGGAATGAGATCAGGGAGCTGTGAGAGGCAAGCTTAATGGGGAGACTGCTGCAAATGTAGCAAAACAAATAATAGAGGCTCAAGTTTTTTGTTGTAGAAAATACAGTGCTATGGCTTTTGGGTGCCAAGAGGCAGTTCTTTTAATAGCTACATTCTTTGTAATGCTGATGAGTGGCAATATAGAAAGATGAAAGTAGGAGGGCATTGTATTATGGTCTTACATGTATTATGCCACAAAGAAAATGCAGTTGCTGGGTGGGGATTCTTCGCCCTCCTCCTGCTGAGCTATTCATGCAAACTCTCCTCTATGGATGGCAATCCCCATTCCATCTCTCCTAAATCCCAAAGGGTTTGCCAACTGACTTCCAATTTTTCAAGTGGAAATCGCAGGACTGAATGGTGCATTGAAGAATTTCCTCCTACACCTCACCGCTCCTTTAGGAAGTGAGCAGACATTTTTTTCCAAAAGATGTATGCCATCTCCTGGGAACAGTAGAAACTGCAGGCCCCTCGCATGGAAACTCCCTGTAAATTGTATTTGCCTCTTCTCGGAGGGCATTATAAAGCCACCAGATAAGTTCTGTGTAGCTAGGACTACCCTCCACGTCTAAATTAGTTGAACTTTCCACAATTTACACCAGAAAACCTCAAATTACATCGAAAATGTCATTGTTTACTTTGTGCACCCGAAGATTTGGATGCATGCCAAGTAGTGTGACAAGATAAGATTCGTCAATACGTGATACTAATCAGTCACAGAGCAGTAGTGGAGCTTAGCATGCACTGATTTGATGTTTTAAGTCAATGGTATGAGTCTGAAATGCAGCCCATGACACTGCTCTGATGTGTCTTTCTTGTCCCCCAGGACAAGAGAGAAGAAATCCAGAGATTCCCTTCTTAAAACACCATACGATCCCTTAGCATACAAGAGAAGATATGTTTCTCTTAAGTCCTAAACTGCAACTTGCATATGTCAAACAACAGACTCATCTCCTCATCACCCTTATGCTTTTTATTTGCTACTGACATGCCATTCAGCTTTCTCCTGTCAAGGAGATGTAACAGGGAATAAAATCCATGGATGCAAATAAAGGCAATTTTGCATATTGAATTAATAAATATACAGGCGAATTAAATCTTTGTACTGGTCTTTAAAACAAGTTAGTTATATCATATGGACCAGTCCTTGAAATAATGTAAGCATAGTTTCGAGTATTAAATGTTTTTCTGGGTTATGTCTATTAAATATACCAGAAAAATATCATAAAAATATCTTTTGTTTCAAAAAGGTAGATCAATACCTACTTTAAATAATTAGGAATGACATAATCTATGCCCATGGAATTTGCTTTTATGTATTAAGCAGCAGATTTAATCCTCTTAATTTATCACTTTTTTATAAATTAATAATTGATATTTTTTAATCACTTTCCATTTCTTCCACAGACCTGATAATCTTTGAACAAAAACTGAAAGGGAACTTTTTTTTCCCCTCCAAAATATCATAAGAGAAGAAACTTTATAGAATGGCATCAAAAAGTAAGTAAACAATGACTCAGGAACAAGAGAAGACAATGTCAGGTATCCACACTGACTAGTGGATGAGCTTCAGCAGAGGGCATCTGTTAATTCCCTGAAGTCAGGATTGTCCTGTCCTTGCCACCAAATTCCCAGTTTAATAAAAATTTTGCTTCAGCGTTTTTCTTCATGTTCCCTATCCCAAGATCTGCAGATTGTCTCTAACTACCATTTGGGCCATGCCCCCTGTGCATGGGGGTGAGTGTAAAGGTGGGAGAAGGCAGGGGCAGGTTCACTGCAGACAAGGTGCTGGAGAGCCCTTATTAGAAGAAATAGGCTTTTCCTTAGGCTGGGTCACAGTCCACCTACACACTGGTTTTATCTGACCAGTTCTTTCATTTACATCCATTGATTAATGAAATGAATTCTAGATCTCCAAACACACAAATAAAATACAGTTATGTCACAGGATTTGTGAAAGTCTCCACCCAGGGAAGTGGAGGTGGGACATCACTAAATCATCTAGTGACAATGATCTGTCAGTGATTTGTGTCCCTGTTGCAACTACTCAATCCCCTCTGCCACCCCCAAACCAGCAACACAAGCTCCTACCACTTAACCCTTGGCTGAGTTAAATCCCTTTGGCACACATGGGTACTCACACCAGCATGGCTCAAAATTTAGGGAGAAAGAGGGTAAAAAGTCTTTGCATGAAATGCATCACCTATTAAAATGCATAATTTTAATATAAAAATCCCTAATCAAGTCAAAAAACCTTCAAGCACTACAAAATCCTTTAGCTCCACACTGACGCAAAGATTTTTGAGTTTGAGCAGCCAGAGCTCTGCCATAGTTAGATGCCCAAGGAGGAGGTACCTGGCTTGCCCAGAATCTGCAAATCTCCTCAATATGTGCAGAGTAACTGCACATTTCTCACAGTTTTGAAAATCTGACTGTTTCCTTTTAAGCCTCTTAAGTATGGTATGAGGAATCTGCCTGTAGGAATCAACGCTTCCAAGATCTGGGCTTATACAAGGGAGTACCCGGCTGACTGCTTGCTTCCTCAGGAAAAGTGCAGAGAAAATTAGTGGAAAGTCAGTACCATCTAAGTGGATTTCTGCAATGTGTTTGCTGTGTGCAGGAAGAATTTGCTTGTCTTTTGAGACCATTAACTTTATGTACTTGGAATGATTAGAGCTGAGACAAACCACTCTTTCATAAATCATCAGCACAATGCAGGACACTGTTCCACAGGTTCTCGCTATAAGGTCTCCATTGTTTGGGATGTCTCAGAAGTAGACTTTTGGAGTGAGGCCAAAACCAGAAGGAAAGTATATTTCTAAAGAGATATGATTGCTATGCATACTCTCTCTCTAACCTGGACTTTTCTTTCATTGTCTCTGAAATTACTTCTCTCAACAATGCCTATGTTTAAGATTTTTTAATGTTTAAGATTCTGTGTTTATGTGGGTGGTTACTGTATCAAGTTTAGTATAATGATTAGAGAAAGGCTATTTTATCCTGTTTAAATTTCGTTTTCTTTAACATCCATTTCTAAACTCCATCTGACAAAAAAATAAAAACTCTTTTTGAAACTTGCTAACTCCTACGGTTAAAATTTCACTCTGCTCTGAGGCAAGCTGTAGAATACTCTGGGTTCCCCGTGCAGTCTCCTGGAAAACTGAACTTTTTCGGGTTCTTTTACTTTGGAAAACTCAATATGCAACCAGCACCACTGATTCTGTTAATCTGGGAGTATCAGTGGATGATGGAATCCTCATGTAGTATGAATTAATTTTTGTTATTGAAATAAACAAAGTACAGAATAAACAATAAACAAAAACCTTCTAAATATGTAAAGAACTGATGGTATGGAGTAAAAGGGCACTGTTTTTGTACTCTCAATGGATTTTCAGTCTATGTGGGGACCCAGGGCAGCCAACACACTAGAGTTAAGCTCTGCTTGGCACTGAAGACACACCATCCCTTCTGTCCCCACAACATACTGCATCCCTGACAAACTGAAAGATAAAAATATCAGATAACCTTTAAAAAATATTTTCAATTTGAAAAATAAAATCAATGAGTGTTCTGAGCTGCTGCCAATATTAAAAGGAAAATAAAGAGAAAGTCCCCTGACTTTATATTTATATTCGAGATAACAAAAATCATCTGAAGGTATTAAGATGATATTAATACATTAATCATCTTAATGTATTAATGTATCATGTAACAACTGCTCAAGCAGTTGTTGTTGGGGTTTTTTTCTTATTGTTTTTACGCTTCCTGTTCAATTCCCCAAGCTGTTGATTGCTGAGCTCAGGCTCCTCAAGCTGCTGTTGTAAAAACTGTCCTACGTCACTGCAGAAATCTCCCTTCAGTGGTCAGCAGCGCTTGGACTCACCCAAAGTTACCCAATAAAGAAACTTCTGTGTCCCTCTCATCAGTGGGAAATGGCAGGACCCAAGAGGAGGAGGGGGGAAGGAAAATTTGAAAGATTGCAGGCCACTGAGATAGATACAGAGCACTGAAACAGAACATGTTTTATCTATTTGCAAGGTCGGTGCCCTCAGCTGGAACAGAAGTTTTGGAAGTGTAGTAGAGGAAAAGTTTCATCTATCACAAGTGCTAGCTAAGGCATGTTTAAATTCTGTTTATGAAGCAGTTTAAGTAAATTTGGGCAATGGGACTTAGGAAATTGTAACCACATTTGCCCAGTAGATTGCAGAAATAATAGCAGCCCAAAAAAATTCCAACAAATTTTGCTATAAAGTTACCTAGACAACACTCAATTCCCATGTCAGGTAAAATGCTTATATTGACTGCTATGAACAGTGATGTAGATGAACTTGACTTAAAACAACTATTTTCATATGCCTTTAACTTAAACCTAAAACGCCTATGAAAGATACAGCAGTCAGGCTTGTCACAGAAATATAAAATGAAAGGCACTAGCTCTTTGGCACGTCTTTGATTTCTTTCTGAACAGCTTGGTTCAGTCAGATAATTCTGTTCTTAGTTATATCTATTTAGGCTTGGAGTAATGCCACCAAATTCAATGGTGTTACATGGATTTAAATTGCTTAAAGGAGAAGAAAGTATATTCATTACATCTCTGGAGTTACTCTAGCAGTGCATTTAGCCTAGAATGTGCAGCTAATGTGCTAGATTATTTAACTGTTACTGAGATGAGACAAGCACGGGGCACAGTTTCAGAGGCCATAATGTAGCAAGTATCATATTGTTTTAGTTTTCAGCATTTCCATATGATCTGTCTCTCTCTTCGCACACATGTGGGTGATTATCCTTGAGGCCACAGTGCATTGCACGCACACAACATACGCAGTAAATGCTTAAGAAGTTTAGGGAGAGGGTGTTATTGTGTGCTCAATAATAAAAGGAGAAGTGGCACTTCAGCCTGATGGTTTTGCAGCATTCCTTACAAACTCCATTATCTTCTTCCTTATGCAAGTAGGCACAAGTTGTTCTTACATGCACACACTCACTTTGGGTGTCAGCTGGTTAATATTGTGGGCTCTTGACAACTACAGCTTATCTAAGTGCAAATAAATCAACGTGAATTATGCAAATACAACAAACCAAGAATGAATCCACAGGTTCTGAACAGTATGGCACAAGCCAGGTCAGCAGTAATAATTTATTTAAAGAGTGCCATGATGAGGAGGTAAGAGGAGAGTCCTCCTGCACTGGAAGAATATGATGTTCATACAATGGCAGGTATCTTTTCATTAGAAAGATGTTCTTGTGTAGAAACACTGACCAGTATTTTCAAAAGATGCAGAATGAAGTAATCTGAAATTAATCTGATGAGTCAGACGTGACTGCTGAAGCACATCTAATCCTACAGCTATTAGGTTGCTGGTTTACAGTCACTGCACCTATGTGCAAGTGTAGGTGTAGTGAAACTAGAAGAGGTCTGGAATCATCATGACAATACTAAGTTTTCGTTGCCTTCCTGGTGAAGGAAATTGGCAAAAAGTAAAAAAGCCCCTTAGGGAAAAACTGGGAGTTTCAATAAGATAGTATGTTATGGGAATTCTGTAAGGTAAATTGTTGGCATGAAAGATGGTGTGTATGAAAATTGGAAACCCTGGTGTTTACTTGTATGTATGAAAAGAAATAGGTCAGTGACTTTGTTTCCATGGTGACCATTATTGAAATAAAACAAACTGACACCAATGTTGATTTATTTCCCTATTCTGCACCCTTTTAAACAATTGCCTAAATCTGAGATTGCTACCCAATGAACAGGATATCAGAATGAACTTCCACAGTGTGACCTTCTCAGGGTTATTAATGAAAGAAAGGTCTAAAGAAAAGGTCTCCTTCAGAACAATTGGCACTCTGAGCAAGTGCCAATTCCCACTATTCTGCACTAACATGGCTGCCATGCTGTAGAGCAGGTGCTCTTTGGCAATCATTAGACAGAACTAATTTCAACAAGGTAAAAAGATCTTCATCAGATCTACAGCATTTCCCAAAAGGATAGTTTGATGACTATGAATCACTCCTGGGTTTGCTGGTGGCTCACCCTCTGCTTTGAGTCAAAGGGATGCTGTAGTTACCGGGGTCTGTGATTTGAGGAAGACTTAAGCATCTAAAATTAATTTATGTGCTCCTGAGTGCAGGTGTATTTTAGTAGCCTTCATAATCTTGGTTTTATGTTTTCTCTTGCTTTTGGTCTTGCTTATGATGCTTACTTCCAAGTACATAAAGTGATAATTATAAGAGTTTTCTACTTCATAGAGGCTCTGGGAAGTTAAATTCATTTGAGATTTTGAGACGGTCCAATAAGAGCTTTATACAGACATGCTGGAAAGATAAATCCTGCAGGTTCTTGACATAATCCACCAGACCAAGGATATCAACCTTGTTATCTTACCACAGCACATTAAAAACATGAGAGATAATCATGTTTGTTTGGCAATGTTCGTTGTATAAGAATTGCCACAGATACAGAAATTAAGAAAAAGAGCATGATGTAATAATACTTGTGACAACAACATCAATATTTGGTAGCAGCTGAGTGTACAATTTATTTCCCAATATCATTGTTTTGATCTGTTATAATCATAGCCAATGCATTTATTTAGGTGAGGAACCAGTTACCCTGCCTAAATAAATGTATTGGCTCCGATGATAAGATAATTGTTTTATTGTTTTTATCCTGCATATGATATTGCAGCAGCCCTGCTTTTTTCATTAGCACTTGAAGGAAAACAAAAGATGAAGGAATGCATGAACTGTTTTTAAACCTCAACCTGTGAAAGCAAAGGAAGTACAATGAGATGTGTTTATCAGAAAATGCATGCCCATCTACAAGCATGTAAGTCTCTAAGGAAACAGAAGCACAAAGAATTGAAACCACAGCTATTAAACAAAGTCAATTTCTCTCTCCCTGTTTGTATGATGAAGTCTGTTACTTCAGTGGAAGCAAGATTAGACTTTAGCTATTTTCTTTGAAACAAAGGCAATAGTATCCCCCTCAAACTGAGCCCTGAGCCTCAAAAATGCTTTACTGATATTTTTGGTTAGGATAAGACTTTAAATCTCCTTTCCTAACATCCTTTCAGTGAGTTTCAAGAGGAGATTTGGATGTCATTAAAGTAAAAAGCAGTGACAGATGTGGTTGCTCCTCAGAACTGTACTGGCAGCAGCCCAGTGCAATCTAATTTTTATTTTTGGTTGTGATTTCTTACATTATGGCTTTGACATTCAAAAATCAGTGATAGGGACTTGTGGCTTCTCATTATCATCTACAGCAAGGTGTAAGGAGGACAACCATCAATTATCACATATTAACTTCTAAACAGAAGAAAATATAAGGTCTTTATGTACTAAACTGCATCATTCAAGACACTGAATTATTCTTAAAATTATTCTATGAGTACGATGATAACAACATCAGGATTACAGGAAGATTCATTTTTTATCTTAATTCAATAAAAAGGCCAGTAACTCAATGTCTTGAATGCTTCATGCAGTGCTGTGATGATTATCTTCTTACTCAACAAGGCCTCTTCTCCCAGTCAATTTTTTTAAGATTCACCTAATCCATTTTAATTGTTTGGAGTAAAGGCAGATTCCTGTAAATGACAATGATTTTTTGACAGCTTTTTTGCCGCTAATGCTAAGTTAGCTCTTATTCTTAGGTCTTATCTCCTAGACACATACTTTCACCTCTGAGAGATGTGACCTCTCTGATCAGGGAAAAGATACCTTTGTTGATGTTCACCTTTCTAATGGTCGCTGCTTTTTCCTTATATTTAGGCTCACTTTTCCCCTCTACATGTCCATCTCTGCTCAAAGCTTATGCAAAGCCCTCTGCTTTTGTTTCTACATGGCTTTAAAAAATTCTGCCTTTGATATAGCCATAAACAGAAAGGAGTTAGAAAAGATCAGTCTTTGCTTCAAATTCAGCCCACTGAAGTCAAAGGTCTTAAAGTGAATGGCTAGTTCTGGTCCATCACATAGTTTTCACTAAATCCTGCCTTTTGGGCATGCAAGGGCATTCCTTTGAATTCCCAATGACTGTTACAGGAATATGAAACTATAAATGTCTACCATGAATGGATATATTCAAGACAAAATGTCAGAGCAGTGAAGAGAAGCAGATGTCTTTTTATCAGGGATAGCTTTAGAAAGATTAAATCAAATTTACCACAATACCAAAACATGGATGACTCACCAGTGGTCATATGCAAATCTGAACATGCAAAGTACTAAATTATTTTTGTATCATATTTTTACGTTCCCACAGTTCTTTTTTTTTTTTTAATTTATTTAATTGGCCTTTCCAGGACAAGAAAAGTAGTAAACAAACCAAACCTCAGAAAATTATCATTTTTCTTCATTATTAAAATCTCTTATAAAGAAGGCAAAGGTCTTGACAGCTGAGGAACGTTTCACTTGATTCAAAAATAGTCTTTGAACCATGAAATGGCAGTGGTACAACTGTTACCAAGATCTGGATAATAGTTTTCTGATATGTTTATCTGATTTTCATGCTTACATACTACCTCCCAGTGAACAAAAAAGGTTCGGGGATAACTCTAACTTGTTGTCAGGACTCTTCATCTATTAAATAGTGTGGCTCAGCATCTCTCTAATGATAGTGCACTTTTTGTTCTCTCATCCAGACCAAATGTCTGTAAATAGTACAGGAGTACACTTTTCCATTGTTAAAATTACCTAAAGGGGAATCAGGTTAAAGAATTTCACACAAATCACCTAAAATTATAGAAAGGGGAGTTTTTTAAAAGGCATTTTTCCTTTGAAAAATACATTTGAGCTGCACAAAATGTAGGGAACACATATGTAAGCTGAGCCATGAAATTTGCCCAGAATACAGTGTGCTTTGTGTTCTAGGCTTTAAAAATATAGATGCATTAGGTTCTAGGTAAATGACATAAGATGCTTTATCTCTGGAAATTTTTGACTGCTTAAATTTTTAGGCCTCCTCCTTACCCAGAGGAAAAAAAGGCATTTCTTTCACAAACTTGCCCTCAAATAAACTTTGGGCAGTAACCATGCTATCACAACCATTCTATTTACATAAAAATGGAACACATACATAGCAGGTGAAAATGTATTTAGCAGTATTAAGAATATATGAAAGGATTCAGTTTCCACTTTTGTTCATATTTGGCCCAAGGGAAAAAATAATTCTCCTGATGTGCAACTTTTGGAAGAAGATGTGGTATGGCTGCTTGGGCACCCCGGAGCACTCCTTGAGTCAAACAAGCACAAAGTAGGGCAATATCTACTCTCCAAAAAAATGTGATTGAGTAGCCAAGAGGATGCCTAAGCAGCTGTAGTATTTCTGAGTTTCTGCACCCAGGTACGCCTTTGACAAGGTATGGAGCCTGTACTGAGATAAGACAGGGACCTCAGACTCTTCTGGTTTTGTTTTTGGTACAAAATTCATGTTTCTGGGCCAGAGGGAGCCCTGGGAGTTTGGTGAGTGGCATCTCTAGGGTTTCTTCTGGCAGTGCATCCCTGTTGGTCCACCCTGCACACCCCAGCTGCATCTGCTTTCCCTTAGGTTGCTCTGAGAAAGCAAACTGCAATTCTTCATGCTTTTGTTGCAAATGCCATTAAGAAGGCTGTGAGGTGAATTGCAATCTGTTTTAGAGCTCCTCTGCTGTAAAGAATTTTTGACTTGAGGTAGTTTTTTATTTAGGAAAAGAGCCCAAGTAAACAGCAAATAAAGGGCATGTGTTCCCGAGCATGTAAACACACATTAGGCAAATGCTCACTAGAAGCACAGCACAAATTATGACTGCTGAGGTTAATTAATTGATAAAATCACTTGTATAGGGAGGGGTAAAGTCTGAACTAGGTCTTCCTTGAAAATCCATGCCAACTCAGACAGAGTAAATTGCTGGATGAGGTACTTTGGCCTCTGTTATGCAGCATATGTTACCATAACCTAATAACTGATGAGTGGATCCCAGAAGGAATTATGGACTGTTCCTTCCCACTTTGCAGTGGAACAACACTATATAATCTAAATAATTTTAGGTATGCAGACATACTAAAGAATGCAAGTAATGATATCTAACATTTTTAGACAGCATATAAATATGCTAAGAGATATTCAGTAGCAACAAGTGGCTTGGATTATTTGCAAATTATTGGTTGCTTATACTGCAACTTTATATTCTGCTAACCCTACAGTGGCTAATAGGAATAGGCTAGATGTATGCTAAAATGGAAAGAGAGAATGGAAAAGGGGTTGAAAGCAGCCCTGAGGAGTAGAACTTTGGGGTGTTGGCTGACAAGAACCTCAGCACAACCTATTGTGCACTCACAGCCCAGAAAGCCAAACCTATTGTGAGCCGCATCAAAAGCAGCATGGCCAGCAGGGAAAGGGAGTGAATTCTGCCCCTCGGCTCTGCTCTGATGAGACCCTATCTGGAATGCTGCATCCAGCTCCAGGGGCCCCAAAACTGAGGACATTGACCTGCTTTAGTGAGTCCAGAGGAGGCCATGAAGATGATCAAAGGGCTGGAGCACATCTCCTATGAAGACAGACTCAGAGAGCTGTGGTTTTTCAGCCTGGAGAAAAGAAAGGCTCTGGGGAGACCGTACAGCACCTTCCAGTACCTAAAGAGGACCCTAAGAAGGTTGAGGAATTTTTTTACAAGGCCATGGAGTGATAGGACAAGGAGTAATGATATTAAACTGAAAGAGAGTAGATTCACACTAGATATTAGAGAGAAACTTTCTACTGTGAGGGTGGTAAGACACAGCAGCAGATTGCCCAGACAGGTTGTAGATGTCCCCTGGAGTGTTCAAGGCCAGGCTGGATGAGGTCCTGAGGAACCTGGTCTAGTCAAAGATGTTCCTGCCCGTGGCAGGATGGTTGGAACTGGATGATCTTTAAGGTCCCTTTCCAATCAAGGGCATTCTATGATTTTATGATTCCATAATTCCACAAATCTGTGGTACCATCAGTTGTTCTGACATGACAGGAGAGATCTTTGCATGGTTTTCAGTTCTGCCTGGTTTTGGTTTTTTTTTTTTCCCTCTTTCTTTTCTAGGTCTTCTGTGTAAGACCCTGATGTTGTGAGCAGTCAGGATGACTAGCTAAGAAACATACGGGATTAACATAAAAGCAAAGAATGAAAGAGGCTCTTCAGGCAGCAGGTGAGGAGAGCTTCACCTTTTGGTGAGTTCATATAGCAGTCAATCCCACAGGTGATGTCAACCATAGTTACAAAAGCTGGGTTGGAACACTTGGAAATTTCCCACCAGTCATAGTATGGACTGTTCAGATTGCCAGTCAGCAACCTTAATGTAGCTTGTCTTCAAAATACTCATACGGACTCCTAATATTAAATAGAAATAGCAATACCTAAAGCTACTATAAAACTGCTTGTGGGGATGCATTTTTTTCTACTTTAAGATACTAGGTAGAGAATACTTGTTTCTATGAGCAAAAAACAAGGCTTCAAAAATTTAGTGGCATTTTAATGGCATGTGGTGCTTTTGAACAGTTATGCACCTGAGTAATCCCAGTCTGGTCTCAGTAAGGCTGAGGTAGGAAAAGGTGTTCTGTTTGTTTTTTTTTTTCTTTTCTGTGAATCTATTTAGAACATCAGCCCACAGGGACATAATTCAACCCTTTGGTTTCAAGTGCTTCTTTCCAGTGTGGTGACTTCTTTGTACATAGTTTACTTTCTTCTGTATGCCAGGTGCCATCTCTTATTTGGCCCTGAGGGAAATGAGCCGAATGCAACATGGATGACTCACATGGACCACAACTCAAGTTGAAGAACCTTGAGCAAAAAGAAACCTGAAAATAAATCTGGATGTGTATACACAACAGATGTGTATGTCTGCTGCCTTATGTGATAGCTGGAAAGCAGAAGGGGATCCTTTAAACACACTTGTGGCGGTAGGACATGAGGCCTAAGGCAAAGTACTAAATGATTTAGCTCAGACACCATTTCATCAGGGAAAGCCAAACTACTACACTATAGGCCATGTGAGCTGAAACCCTGGGCCTCAGATCTCTCCAAGGCAGTCAGTGTCTCAGGGAGGCAGCAGCACTCTCTGCCTAACACATCCAAGTCCTTGTGGAACAGCTCTGGCCTTCTCCCTTCTGCTCTCCCTCTGTCCTTGGTAGCCAGGAGCAAGGATGGGACCCAAACCAGTCTTGGGCTGCACGTCTTGCTGCTCACTGTGAGTCTTCAAATGAGACTGGAAGAGGGTCCTGTTGCATGGGAACAGCTGAACAGCAAGTGCTGGGTATGACCCTGGTGCAATATTTGGAGTTCTGAATAAATTCTGTTCCAAAACCCTGAGGTACCTGTCAGCAACACCAAATACTGTAAGGGTGCTAGACAGGAGGAAACAGCATGTGTCATTCCTTCCTACTGCAACACTTAGCTTTGTTTTTATTACCAGGCTTCACTGATAAAAATGGGCCAGGCATAAGTAAAAGAATCTCACAAAAATTTAAAACCTCCCTGTAAAAACTTTTCCTACTTTCATTTTACTTTTCAACTTATTTTTCCAAACAGACAATGTGTCCCATATTTACAGAATTTTTACTGGAGATCTAAATATGCTTTTTCAAATCCTAGTTTATTTCATCTCAGTATATCCTTCTGAAATAAATAAGAATTGTTTTACAAATAATAAAACTGAAGCACATAAAGGTTTAGTGACCTATTCAGGCAGAGAAGTGCCTGTCAGAGCCATGAAGAGTAACTTCCCTGATATCAGGTACTCCATCCTAATCAGAACAGCACTCTTCTCTGCATCAAACAAAAAGCAGAAGACAGGTTTGTTTTAGCTGAAAATGTGCTTCTATCTACAGAGAACAGATATAATTTTTACCATGTCTGAATGATCAAACTACATATTACACACATGCTGTCTCTTCTTTTTCTTCTGACAGTTTTCACAAGAGAGACCAAACCAAATATATTAAATAGAAAAGACTTTAAAGCAACATAGTCCTGTTTCTTGTGGGAATATTCTGTAGTGATCACATATACTGGCAGAATCCTTTGCATATCTTAAAAGCCAGCAATGAAAAATCTTTAGTTGTTTAGAGTTTTTTAGGTTTTTTTCTTTGTTTGTTTGTTTTTAATTGGGGGGGAGAAAAGAGAGGGGGGAAATACTATTGTTGAGGTAAAAACAGGCACAAATGTGTGACTCATCCACTCATTATCACATCTATATTCACACTCCACACTCTCCCTAAAAGGCTCCCTGAGCAAGGAGGTCATGAATTTGAGTGGGGTAGCTGTTAATTAAGCGGATACTACACAGAGAAGCCAGTTTACTAATTTTACTGGAAAAACAATATTAGTGAAAGATGTGATTTTTTTTTCAGGCTGGAAAGAGGAGAAGAACTAAAACACACAAACAGTTAAGGTGCAATTATAGTGGTTTTAATAAAATAGCATTTTACTGGAACTGGGTATTTCAGTTCTGTTGCTACAATGAAAACTGGGACAATTGCCTCTATATAAAACTGAGAATTTTCTACTGCCTTGGTATTGCTAAATCAATAAGAGAGACAATTTATTCCTGGAACTCCTATAGATGTTTCTGAATGATAATTTTGTTCCATTTGGGAGAAAGCAGAGTGCACCAAATCTTGTGTATTTCCAATATCCCCGCTGGGGCATAAGACTTCAGGAACAGAACTCAGGAGCAAAATACGATTTTTTTTTTTACTCCACTCTCTTTTACTACAATAAAAACCCAATGCAGAACACCTCTAATTTCACTAGATATTATAGTATCACAGTCCATGAAAATTGCACGCTCCACTACAATTTTCAGGATTTTGCCACTGGATTTCCTGTGGCTGTTCAGGTGTGTTGGCAGCACAGCATGAGGAAAGCCACCACAGCCCACCCATCCTTGCTGTTCTGTGAGCCAAGCAATCCTCAGGCCCATTTGATTTCCTCATTGCTTCTACTTAGAGGGGAGAGAGCTGGAATTACAGCTGCTCACTGCTCAAATGGAGTCAAATCCTTCTGGACATGTGTGTAGGGCAAGGCATAATGTGGCATTAAGAGGTGGCATTAAGAGCTGGCATTTGCCTTCCTCCGGTTCATCTTGGAGCTGGGGACTGAGGTGCATCAGCATGGAATTTCTCATTAGCAACCACACTGCTGCTGTTGTGTTTGGGCTTACAGCGTTGCAGGGAAACATGCTTGATTTAATATTTTTTTAATAAGGTTTTTACCTGCAATATTTAACAGACTCTCTTCACATCAGTCATTCAAAGGGAGCTGGCAGCTGGTGCAAAGGTGGGTTTGAGCTGAGGAGACCAGAAGTGGGTCAGTTTGCTGATCTGAGCTGGAGGGGTTTTGGGGGGGATTTTGGCTGGCACGAATTTGTGATTTCCAAATGAACTTTGCAAATCAAACAGAAAGACTAGACAATCAGATTAGCAGATATACCTATTTCTCTGAAAAGAATGCTGCAGCCATTCAGCTGCATGCTGGCCATCTGTGTGACTGTTCAGAGAACATTTTCTCAGGAATACTGTCAAATATATTTGAATGGAGAATACAAAATAAGCATTTCATATCAAGCTGCCATAACTTTTCTTGTGCTGTGGTAGGTTTCAAGAAAAATAACAAAAAGTGGGTGGAAAAGCAGAACCCTGCAGTTTTATTAAGCATGAATGACATTAAGTGTTGGCGTAAACCACAGGGTGAGTCAGTGCTGTTACTGTGAAGCATTATGTCCGTCTCGCAGTCATATGATAGAGAAGGAATGCTCCTCACAGCACACACAGAAATTACTTGTCTTGGCAGCACCAGCAAGCACACAGCCCCAAGACATTACTGTGTAATAATTTCCCTAGCAAAGGAACACAAACTATGACTGAAGCTTTTCCTGACCTTAGAAGTCGTGTCAGTTGGTTGAAGCTGACCTACTTTGGACTTACATTTTCAATTTCTTTAACTAATGGTTGGGGTATTTTTGTTCTGTGACACTGGTTTTAGGTTTGTTTTGTGGGGTATTTTTGATCCAGGGTGGAGCAGTAGATCAAGGATAAGGTTTTCAAGTACAGAGGGAGATAACCAGAGAAGATTTTTCCTTTACAGTTACATGTTTTCTAATAGCATCTTTATTTGCTACTGAATTTACTCTAAATCTGGCACACAACACATTTTCTTTATTACCCATCATAGATTTTGATGAATCCTAATATCTGTGCGTGATTCCTTAAGTAAAGAAGAAAGAATTACCTTAAATGTTTGTGTCATTATAGAGTGCCTTAGTCACCAGCAAGGCATTCCACAAACACCAAAGTAGGAACATTGCTTTATTTTCTATAGATTTTAAACATGCTGAGAAGAAATGGGGATTTTATTATTTACTCTTTACAAAAGGTAAGATTCAGTGTAGCTACTCTGTACAGTACAAAGTAGAGTTAACCTACTTTTTCTTTTGCTAACCACCCAAGGCAGCTGCAGGCAGTCAGCTTAGCTACAACAACAGGGATTTTCACAGAGCTACAAAACTCCCTCCCTGGCTAGAGACAGAAGACAGAGTCGAATTCCTCATCCTTATGGGTGGAACCTCTACAATTATCCAAGGGAATTTCTTTGCAACACTACCATTTTGCCCTTGGAAAAAAGAATATTTATGCTTTGGGTATGAAACTTGTTCACTATCCCCTTCCTCTCACTCTGGGATTTCATTTATCAAAAGTCAGTGTTCATCTCACTGGCTGCAACTGGAGCTAAAGGACACTACAGGGATATGCTGCATAGTGACCAAGATGCAAATTTTGGATCCCTTTTAAAAGGCACATCCTTCAGCCTCATGCCAGTGAATCTCTTCTTTTAAAAATTTGCCATTTTCCCCAACCTACTTAGTTAACTGTGACTGAATAATTTATTTCCCATTCTTCCTCCATAGTTTTTGGTAATCAGAAGGCACTCCAGAAATTTAGACGTATTTTTCATATTTACACATACATCCTCCTGCATTGCAGTGACTTGATTTTCCCAAACACAGAGCAGAGGCAGATATAAAGCCCAATACCTACTTACCACCATAAATGCTGGACAAATATTGCTTGTTTTAGTGCAAACAGACTATTATATATTATGAATATAAGGCGGGCATCTGAGCATGAAAATCACATAGGCTGCCAAAGTACAGGGAGAGCTGTCATCTAGGCATAGAAACACTGCTAAAAATGAGCACCTCTGGTCTCCTTTTCATGGTAACCTCGGTTGCCTTGAGCAACACTTGAAGACACTATACAAATATTTCTGTTTGCAGTGCACTTTGTATATGCTAGAAGTCTGAGAAAGACTTGGATCCTGGCCATCAGGGCAGAAACTCCGTGCCACAAGTGGAGCAAAAACTGACATTAAGGGTGCAAACTCGCCAAATGATGTTTTCTCTGCATCCTTACCATCCACCTTGCAATTGCTGGCAGGGAGACAAGAATCTTATTGGGTGCTGTTATCAGCTCAAGGCAAGGCAATCAACAGCACCAAGTGCACCAGCTCTCCCCAAAGGTGGCTTTCTGCAAAGGCAGTAAATCCACTTCCATTCAGAGGGAGCTGCAGTAAGCACAGGCAAGCTAGGGCCATGTTTCAGGCCAGAAGACAGTTTTGTTTTGTCATAAGTCTGAATTATAATATTACCTTGGATACTTAGGCAAGAAACCTTCAGAGTGTATGGTGGTGCTAAATTAGATAATCATCTTGCAGTTTCCTGTGGGACTATTTGAGAGTACTAAACCCATGTGCAATTTCACCAGGTATGAATTAAGAAATTAAGGGATGCAAACCAATTTGCACCAGTTGAAGAAAACTGGAGTAAATACCTTTTTCAAAAATCTTCACTTTTCTCTAAATTATGCGTGAAGTTATAAAACAATGATTGCTTTTGCTTTATCCTTCTGGAGATAGAGACATTTCAGCAAGTCTCGACAATCTAGGATCTTTAGAATAGCACGGAAAGGCATCTTAAGGGCTTGATTTAGAAACACTTTATTTCTAGTGTTTCCTTTCCACCAAGGATGGAAAAAATGGTAGAGAAAAGGGTGCAGTGCTTCCTAAAATATGATTTTTGACTGATTCTGGCTTTATTTAGCATGGATACTATGTCAGACATCCACCAGATGACACCAATGCAGCATTCACCATGCTAGCAGAGACTGGTTTGTTTCTATTGTAGAAAGAATTGAGACATTTCCAAAAGAATCGTTGTTTTACAAGTAAATTCATTTCTCAAGTTATGTTAAAGATTTGTATTCTCACTTTCTGCATTATCACAAATCTCACTGATTTAGAAAACCTGAACTGTCGTGCAATTTTGTGGGGGTTTTAGATTTATAAACAAGTAACACTGGAGATGTTCCTGCAATCTTTTTGTTCTGCGCAGGCTTAACACATTTAGTGTCCCAAGTTTCCTCAGCCTTCACTCCTGTGGGTCATGACATCAGTGATGTTCCTCAAATGAATTAGCCTTTGTGTGCCCCAGAGCCTTCTCTAATATTGTATGTCCTGTATCTCATGAAAGAAATTATAAAAAATAAGAAGTAACAAAATACAGTTGTAGTTTTTGTAAAATAACACAAATAATTATTTGACTACATAAAAAAACCTGCTGTGGTTTATTTTCTGTCTTCTTAGGCACAAGTATCTTCCACTGCATATATTTTTATTTCTTAAGATATAATTTTTTTATAAATCTGTACTGAAATAGCCAGAATAACTCTGAATCACTGGAATAAATTCTACTCTTGTTTAGTTTGATATTAATTCAGCAATGTAATTCAGTGTTGCAGAGATCAGAATTTGACTCAGAATTTAATATTTTATCACTCTAAGAAAAAATACAGGTTAACATTAATATACATGCTAAATTCATTAACATAGTAATTAAAAATCTATATAGAATATTAATTCCATTCAAATTCCAATATTAAGTAATACATTTTTAAAAACCGTATATGTAAGTAACATTTTGTACATCAGCAATTTTTGAACCTGTTATTCAGACAAAACTGCTTTTCTTTTAATGCTGAGCCTACCTTTGCAAGGCAATAAAAATGATGTGGTCATGCTCTATGTTGTCATCTTGTAACCTTTGAGTCCCTTTTTCCAAATTCAACCTGATTCAGTGGCAAATAGGTGCAGTATAGCAGTGCCACAAAAATAGATGGGGACATATAAGCAAGATTCCATTGCTTATGGAGAAACATGGAGTAATTTAGGGTGGAAATGACCCCTTTGGACAAAGCCCTTCTCAAAATGGGCTATCTAGGCTTGCTCAGGAACTTTTCCAGTGCAAAGCACATCTCTGTGAACTGATACTTCACAGCTTCTCTGGACAACCTGTTCCAGGCCTCACCATTGTCTCTGCAGAAACATTTCTCTGGTAAGGCAAAAGATGGTTATGAACTTTTTAAACATTAAAAAGTCTGCAGTAGAAATGGAAGAGCCCTATTATGAATAACCCTAGCATGGAAAAAAGCTTTGAGTCTGTTTGGTCCACGAAGATGCAGTTGCAAGATACAAGTCTTCACAAATCAAGCATCACTAATTTGACTTCTCACAATAAAACTTGTTTTTTAAGGAGTTTTAAATTTTAGCAGATGTATTTGCCTACATTATAAAACTCCTTGAGCAAGAACAACAGGATTTAATGATTTAAAATATGACATAGAGAATTCTGGGAAGAAAGTACACCCCTAGTATCCTGCCAATGCATGGTTGTGACTGTGTTCACAGGGGTTCTTGCATGAGGGAAGAGATGAGAATGTTGACTCCATGTTCAGAAGGCTTGATTTATTATTTTATGATATATATATTAAATTATAACTGTACTAAAAAGAAATAGAAGGAAAGGTTTTCTCTCAGAAGCTAGCTAAGCTAAGAATAGAGAAGAATGAATAACAAAGATTTGTGTCTCGGACAGAGACTCCAAGCTATCTGGTCTGTGGTTGGCCATTAATTGTAAACATTCAAGATGGCCCAATCACAAATCCACCTGATGCATTCCACAGCAGCAGATAACCATTGTTTACACTTTGTCTCTGAGGCCTCAGCTTCTCAGAAGGGAAAATCCTAAAGACAATATTTTCACAAAAAGATGTCTGCGACACATGGTAACTTAATGCGGACGGAGGGTACCAGGTATCCACACGCTCCTCAGCACACAGTAAAAGAGGAGAGGCAGATCCTGCTGACACATTATGCATTCTCCTCATGCAGGCAGGCAAGGGCAGGCAGATAGAGATTCAGGCTGGAGAAAGCTTTGCCAGAATGCCAGCACACTGCTGGGCTTTGCACAGAGCTGTTTACCCTTTCCCTGAACTGCACGGGAGCTGGAAGGGGTTTTCCAAGGGGAACACAGCACGATGTTTCTTCTTGCCCTGAATGCTTTCTGAAGTCCAGAGTGATGCATGTACATTGTGTTGTCTCCCCAGATGGTGGGGCCAAACTTGTGCATCCTAATATTTTGCAGGCTGAGATTACAATTCCTATTCACAAAATCACTTAGTCACAGAATGGGTCAGGCTGGGAGAGGCCACAGAGGCTCATCTGAGCCACCCTCCCTGCTCAGGCAGGGTCATCCCGGAGCACATGGCACAGGATTGTGTCCAGGCAGTTCTTGAATATCTCCAGTGAAGGAGAATCTACAACCTCTCTGGGCAATCTGTTGCATTTTTGTCCTTTCAGCTTTGTCTTTGTGGAAATGAAAGCACAGTATGTGGCCTGGAAGTTGTGGGGGAAGGCAATTACCAGCTTGTTTTCCAATTTGGTGAACTGGGACAAGCACAACTTCCACACAGCTTGGATGTCACTCCTGTAACCCTGAGCATACACTTGCTTGCTCAGACAATGAACAATATGTTTCACCCATCACTAATGCTTTATTTAAATTCTCTTTTCCTTTTTACATTGAAGTACATATATTTATACACATAAAAGGAAATAAAAATGTATTTTTTTATTTTAGGGATGCAGGGATAAAAACTCAAATACTGCAAAACTTATTGCTACGCTGTTCAAAAAGGGGTTTTTTTAATTGCAAAAAATCTGTTGCTTTATCTCTCTTCAGTACTATCTATACATGTTTCACATGCCAAATAAAAATTTTAGCATATTATTGTATAATAACCTTAAAATAGATATTTGGTGTGGAAAATTTAATTTGATTGGGAAAAAATCCTTTTAGGATGTTAAGCAGTAAGTGTGTGGTGGCCTTACATATCTGATTTTACACCACTAGTAATTTTTCAAATGGAAGACTCACATTTGCAGATACACTCTATAAAGACTGACAAGTAATACTTTGTTTTTGCTTTTCAGCAACAAGTGCTTTCTTTATTGCCAAAAGAGAGAGTCACTTCAGAGAATGCAAATGAAATCACAGAGTAAACGTCTTTCATCTTACTTCATGTTGGAGGAAAAGTGAGGGCTTTTTAGAAAATATTCTATTTTGGCATCATTTGAAAAGAAAGCTTTAATTAATAGTACGTTCAGTTTTCTGATGTTGAGTACTATTCAGAAATGTGGGCATCTGCAGCCAGCTAGAGGCCATTAAACATGCTTTTGCACTCTGTTGACAGGATTTTGCCTCAGTACAAAAAAAAAAGCTTTGACAAAAGTCTCTCCAGCAGCTACAGAAAAGTGAAAGAGTAGAAGGAGCCTAGGAAAGCATGTTAATACATCAGATAACGCACAGAAGGCAGAAAATGAAATTGTGAATCTGTATATACATGGAGTGAGATGTTCATGTGAAATGGGAGCTGAGTGACTCATTTCTTGCTTTCCTGAATGAACAAGTTTGCTCCAAAATAAATGTTACAGGGTTGTTATATGTGGGATGCAAAGGCAGAAAGCAAAATGAAAAACTGTAAAAATTCACCTCCTCTTGTAAGCAAACTAAAATTGCTGATACATAATTTTTCTGAAACATAGTATTGAGGGGGAAAAAATAGTGAACACTACTACATAACGGACAGTTCATTCCTTGCTGATCTTTTGCACTGGCCACTATTGGAACAGGAAAGTTAAATATACTGTAAAACTGATCTGTAAGGTCCTTTTGTCCCTAAATTTGAAGTGACCCATGCAATCCATCAGAGTGAGAGTATTCTGAGCATCTGCTGCAGGCACTTGCAGAGTTGCATAATCCTCAGGAACAGGATCTTGAAGGGAAGGGGAAAATCTCCAAGCTATGCATTCAGAACTGTGATTTCTAGTTGTTAGGGGTTTTTTTAAGAAACAAAAAATGAATGCGGTCCTGGAAGCACCCTTTATCTTGGTATCCCTGTTTGCCAGGTGTTTCCCTCTGTTCCAGTGAAACGCTTCATGCACCAGGCGCTGGAAAACTCCCCTGCAGGCTGGACTGATGCTGCTCACGCTGATGCATTTGCTCAGTGCCGGGCTGGCACACAGTTGCTAGGATGCCCCGGAGCAGCCAGGGATGCATTCACAGGATCGGATCGCTGGCTGCGTTGCCATGCCTGCCAACTAGTGGACAGACCAACAGGGAGCCCCTTTTTCAGCAGAATCCATGTTAGGGGTACATTTTCTCTATCTTCTTTCGGCACATGCCTCAGATTGACACAATACAGGTTAAAATTGTCTTTTCTTTGTGTTTTCTGTCTCGAAGTTTGCTGCCTGTTCCTTGCTGCAAGCCTTCTATTGACTTTGATGGAAGCTGCAAGTACTTAATTATTTAAAAACCTGGCCATTTATTTAAGTGCCTGAAGACAGATTTAAGAGTGTAACTTGGAATAGTGATATATATTCCAATATTTTAATTTTAAATTTACATAGCAAAAAATGGACATGTCATCCAAGCTTAGAAATAAACTCCAGGCATGCTGATCTCCATAGCGATCATAAACAATTATTCTAAAGCAGATCAGGTGTCATAACAGGAGTCAGGACGACTGTGTCTACAGATGGCCTACAGTAATTCTGTTCATGCCATCCATTCTTCCCAAAACACCTATCTGGAAGCATTAAGGCAGGAACACAGGGGTCAGAAATGAGACTGGTTCCAGAAGAGCTGGTTTTTCAGCTGGGGTCATTGACACACGTGCTGTGGACAGTGTGCAGGATCACCCTCAGCACTCACAGGCTTTGCCAAACCTGCCATGATCTGCAAATACGACTGCAATCACCACAAAGAAGAGTAAAGAGGTCTCCAAACATCGTGAGTCTCTCTACTTGAACCCAAATCTTCCTTCTTTTTGAGGCTGTCACAGCTTTTAACACAAGAGAAAGAAAAAAACCCACAAAGCTGAGTTTTTGTTATGGCAAATGTTAACAAAAGAGCAGGGAATGCTGAAGAAGGCAAGGGATGCCTACCAAATGTACCACATGGAAGCCATCACCGAGACCAGTCACTTGCAGAGTGCAAATAATGGCACTGAGAACAATTTGGAGAGAGCAATTGTAATGATTCAACCAGAGCACATAGCCCTGATTGTGTCCTGAAGGGCAGCTTAAAAACACAAATCTCGCAAACTCCTTCCGTGGAGCAGAGGCTGCACCTATCCCGCTCCCTGCAGCTCTGAGCACTGGAGATCACAAGGCTCTTTTGGCCTTTCTTCCCCACAGACAGAGTCCCTGCTGGCTGCTGGCACGTAGCACACACCTGCAGTGTTCCAGGGAAAGGTTAAAAAAAATGTAGGAAGTACAGAGCAAATCCACTACGGCCAACAGTGATGAAATTCTGATATATCACCACACCTGTTTGGAATAGTTGAAGGATGTGGAAAAGGTGTGTAGGACAGTTTTATGAGCATGTCTGACTGTGTGAAAACTGAGAAAGTGGCCAGATAAGTACAGATGAGGTGACTTACTTGGAATGTAGGATGAGAAGTGGCTAGATCAGACAGCAACTGGCTACACTGGAAGCTGACCTACCTAACAAACACCAGATGATGACTTCTTGAGGATATTATTGCATCTCTTGGTAACCATCTACCATCTAATTTCCCAAAACAGAGACTAAAAGATTCATGTTGGGGTTTTGTTATTCCTGTTTGGGAGGATGCATACGATGATCACAGACATGATGCCTTGCTGGAAATATTCTATTACCTATGGTGTGAGTACCAAGTCTCTGGTAATTTTCATTTCAGGTTGACAGGGAAAGTTGTTTGAAAAATGATCCAATCTCCCTCAAGGAAAAAAAAAAAGATTCTTGGAATAAGCATTAGAATTAGGTGTCTATGACACATGCCTTGTGCTTAATTTTGTCACTGCAAAAAAATTACATCAGTTAACACAAGAAAATTTTTTTCTCTGTATCACATCTAGTAATTTTTGCTTTCTCTCCTCTGGACAAAATATTATTGTCACTTAAACATATCAGGTAATGCTATTGCACTTTGGCTGCACAATAACTGGAGTTCATAAACTAATACCTATTTTCCTGGATCCGTTCTAGGCAGCATGCCATCCAAACATGTGATGAATGCCCCTAGCCAAGGAAAGTGTCACAAATCTCTTCCTGTGATCATACATTCATTTTTCTTGGACAGCTGACCCCAGAAGCCCTTATTTGAAGTCAACAGGAATTTTCCTAGGGAAAATACAAGAAAACAAAATTTGCCCAAAGCAATTTTTTTTAAACCCAGAAAGTTTTCAAAAATCCAACAAGCAGCCCAATCTTTATTCAAGCAAAACGTTTAGTAACATCACAAGAGAACATAAAAGCCATGCAAAGAACAGCAATAAAAATAAGAAAACTGACTTATCACAAAGGCAGTTATCTGCCACATGAATTACAGCAAGCTAAGCGTGCTGTTCCTGATAACACAAACAACACAGCACCTTCTCATTAAATATTCTTTTAGTCAATCTGCTAGTGGGTGCAGGTGAGGATGGCTTTCTCCAGGAATTTCAAATATTTGCAAAAGCTTGAGAGATAGACAGAAGAATCTGGGGAAGAGCAGTGGCTATAAGAATTTGTATAGCTGGGGGGGTTTGCTGCTGATCTGCATTTAGAGCAGATTAAAATTGTTTCCATGGCAGAAAGAAACAGTGCCTTCAAACAACTTGCTTGGAGAAGTGTAAAGCACTCTGGAATGGTCCCATCCTGATGGACAGAGGACCCTATACTACATTCAGATAGAGACAGACCCCCAAAACACACACCCCATGTTTCTTTTCCTCTTGAAATTCTGGATAGAATTTCATTCTGATAAACTGAGATTTATGCCGATGTAAATTACACATGCAAATCTTCCATATGTCAAGACGGGAAAATTTACCACTTATATTTTGTACTTTATATATCTTACTTCTGACTAAAGTAATTTTATCAACATAATACAGGCAGTGGGGCAACACTTCATAAGCCAGATGTTTATTGACCTATGTGACCCTCCAAGTGTTTTCCTCCTGATTATTTGCAGTATGAACATAACAGACAACATCTGAAGTAATGTGGGAAAATGGGCCTATAAAACCAGTCACTTTTGATTTTTGTTTCAGCTAATTTTGATTTCATTTGATTTTGTTTCCTCCAGGTAAGAATTTAAGGTGATAAAAACCAAGAAAACAATTGAGCTAGCTCTCAGTTTCGAATTTCCACCGTCAAATTCTGTAAGGTGGATCTGAAAATAGGATTACATGAGAAAAAGGTCAATTATTTGATTCTACAAGAGAATTTATACAGAAAAATAGATGCTATGTTTATAATTAACATTTTAGTACTATCTATGAAGGGCACTACATTGTCATATTAAAAATATTATGTGAAAATAATTATTCTGAACTTAAAAAATTGGAATGTTAATTGGTACAGTGCATCTGAAGTGAAAGCTATTATACAAGAATTTAAGGTACACTAGAAGTTAAAGATGTGTAAACAAACAAGATAATGCTTTGGAGAATATTTTGCCAAAAGCTAATTAACTAGGACCAGATAAATTTTTTTTCTTTCTGGATGGCATCTGGATCCTTGAAGTTTCCTTATATTACACAACCCCAACAGAAAGTATAATGAAGAGAAAGGAATTACAGAAAAGAAGAGGGATGCTCAGTCTCATCTGCTTTTTCTAAACAAGCAGCACGGAGCCTTTGGCGAGGAATTTCCCAGTTGTGAAAAAAGCAATTATTGTAGAAATCACTGTAGCACCCATACCTCTTCCTCTGTCCACAGGTATTTTAATAAGCTTTCAGCAGAAGATTACTGGCCATACAGCTGATTTAATTAAACTATTTGGGTATGCCCCTCATTCTCATCATGTCAAGTCACCTGGATGCCATTGATGCCTTGAGAGGCAACCTGGAACAGAGGCTATACAGAGTTAAAGGAATAAAGTAGGTATTTATTAAAAAGGCCTTCAAAGGATACACCTTGGGCAGTACAAGAGCCTGGCCAAGACTACACCTAAGATGGACAACGGGTCATGAGTTTTCACGCTTTTATAAGTTTTGGTTCATTTACATATTGAGGTTAATTGTCCAGTTACAGCTAGGAGTTAGCACAGCCCAGCTGTTTTTTTCCTGATATGTTCAAGGCAGTGATTTAACAGACTTGATTCATCTGTCTCAGCTGAGGAGAGAGTAATAATGAGCAAAAAAGATGGTGAAACTCAAGCATTTCCAATCGTGATAATTATTTTTGAATTTTGCCTGACCTCACTAATTTTTCTCTCAAGGTCAGAGAAAGAGACTGAGGACAACTTAATGTTATTTGGGGGATGGTTGGTTGCAGGACAGAAGTGTCTAATGCAATTACCCTTATGCTCTTTGTTCCTAATACTATTTACAGAAAAGGAACTTCTGCATAATCTTTCAATGCACAAATTACATTACATGAATAACTGACTTGTCACTAATTTCTGTTTCATATGAAAAACTCAACTCCACAGCTCTGGATTTTGCTACTACTTAGCAAAAGGAGACTACTCTAGATTCTTGCCACAGATTCAGAATTCCTCATCATCATCACTGAAGCAAAGTGTCCTCAAACACTCAAACATTTTTCATTACTAGAAAACCAAGGATTAGACTGAACAATTTCATTTGCCCTAGGTCTCATGGAAAACTTGTAAATTGATAGTGGACAAACTGTCCTGATTGTTATATTACTAGAAAAGGTGCAGATGATTACTTTCAAACTGTATACAAAAAGTACATCCAGATTTACAAAAGTAGTTTCCAAGGTAGGATTCACTAAATCTAATACTTTACTTTTCTTTGAATGCCACGGGTCCCATGATTGAACTACTGTCTTTCATTAAATACAATGATAATGTTTGTTGTTCCATTACATATTTTGACTGCTAGTGGGATTTTCTGAGAACTAATTTTCCAGTTCACTGTCATAATGTATTGCCAGGTTTGCCAAGCAGTCTGAGCAGGAACTCTCCACTTTTAATCAGTAGCTCAGAGTCCTCACCCAATATGTGCTGCTGGGTTTGGAACCACGTGCTTCAAGCAGCAAGAGAGAGCCATTCTGATGTGAGGGAGGACATGAATAGGTTACACAAGGTGAAGCAGGGAAAATGGGGCTATGGAGGAAGACTCATGCTCAAGCAGCCCCAGAAGTGATGCTTAGGCAGGTGGTGAAGAGGAGTCAGAAGATCTAAACCAAGTAATGTTCGTTTGCTTATAAATAGGGGAACTGAGTCAACTACAGGGACCAACAGCACCAGCTCCCCATCTTTATTTACTAAAACTTTGGTTTAAATTGTTATTCTGGACAGATCAGGCTTTAAACAGTGTAAACTCAACCTCTTTATCAATAGCTGTTTTTTATTTCATCTTCAAATGCTTCAGACATATTACTAGTGTTTGAGTCTTTGATACTTAAATTGGATAGAAAGAAGCTGTGTTAACAAAGCAACAATTTATCTCAGGTAATTTCCACAGATCACAGTTACTAATGTTTCTTAAATGAAGCATTAGAGAACTTTGCCTGGGGTATTTTATCTATAAACTTTTTTTTTAGCCAATAAAGCTAGGATTGAGAAAGCTCAGAGTGTATAAATAGAAGTAGTAGTTGGAAGCCTTATTTTAGCATAAATGTGTTTGAAATTAGATTGCAGATAACATGCGGAGGAGTACAAACAGAGAGCACTTCTGTTGCTGTGTGTGCGTAAGAGCACGATGGCCGCTCGCAGCTCACAGCACACCCCAGCAGCGCGGCGGCCTTGTAACAGGGGTCTGAAAATGCCAGATGGACTCCAGAAAACTGATCTTAAAAAGGATTTAAGTAGCTCTGGGGGAGGGGAGCTGTCTAGTGGACAATAACAAAGCCTACAGTGCTGCTCGGAATTGGACAAAGCGTCAGCGAGCTCAGCAAGCACAACTTTACCTGCCAAAACCCAGGATGCAGTGTGCGAGCAAGAGACCAACAATAATTTTATTCATATGGAAAATGTAAAACTCTGCTGTGGTTACTCGTGGAGAGAAAACAACCTTTCCTTCCCTCTTTCATGTTTCAGTTTGATGTCAATTGTTTTGAACAACAAAAGAGAAGGGAATCAAAATTTGGACTGAAGCCCATTTACTGAAATGTATGTGTAGGAAAGTACCAAAGATGCCATACGGGAAGGTTTGGACTGTGCTTTAAAAAAGCTGCAATGACAGAAACTGAAAAGAACAAATGACAAGGAAAAAGCATCTTTTGATTTCTTTCAAAATTTTATGACAACGCAGTAGGATTTAGATGTCTATATGACATATATATCACCTATCTGAATGACAAAACCCCCCTTATTTATATTCTACTTGGGTATTTAGTTTAGAAAAAGAACACAAAATATTATTGAACAGTGATATGCAAAATATATAAGCAAGTAATTAACTATTCATTTGTACAAGCTGGTATGATAGCTATAAATTAAGAATTCGTGGATTCCCATCTGTGTCTGTATTTATTACAAGCTTCCTGAACAGGGAATACAATATTTTGTCCATCCCACAAATAATCTACTGGGATGTTTGTCTTCATTTAACATCAGTGGATTAACTCAGCTCTGACACAATTTCAGTCTTTTCAAAAGAGTTGCATCAGTTATATGAGGTCTGAACATGTGATACTCTCCTAAACTTCCCTGAATATTCCTCTTTGCCCCTACTCTTTCCTTCATTACAGCAATATGTAAGCAATGTTTAGTTTTGTTCTTGATACAGTTTGCCTCAACTGCTTAAGTAAAAGCAACATGAGGAGTTATAAAAATATCAGGATTTTTTTTTAATAGTGACAATAAGAAATAGTTTAAACAGATGTAACTATGGCAAAATGTTAGGGTGCCTGGTTGCTTTAGTTCTTTTTCTCCTTTAGTGGGAGGTTCCTGAAGCAGATGAAAGAAAGCAACTTGCTTCAGGCCACATTTCTGATTTCCCTTTATTTTATTCAGTTTGGCCAGTTTCAGATGTTGAGTATGTACATTTATGGCAGACTAGATTGGATACATCATTTATGAGCATTGTTTTAGTCCAATGCTTATATCCAACCCACATTTACACACCACCTTCATCATCAAGTCTGTCTCACACGCTTTAGGTTCAGAGGTTGCCAGAAGAAGGCTCTTATGTGTTTCATTATAGCAGCTTAAAGATACACTTCATACCCTTCCTTTCCTGAACAATGTTAAGAATTCCCCTAATTTCTGTAAGCAGATGCATCTAATTTGCAAATAGTGTAAATCTGCTCTCCCTCCACCAGTGTCTAAAGATAGTGGTGGGTTTCAGTCCCTAAGCTCCTTTTGCATGTAGAAAATGAAAATGAAACTGCTTTAAGGTGCAGGGCAGTCTGTAGCAGCCCACTCTCCTGGCCCCATAAAATCATGGTGTCCTAAAGTCAGCTGTAGTGCCTGACTGCTGGCTGGTGATACGAGGAACACAGTGCCAAGTCACCTTGAGCCCATGCTCGACATCTGCCTCAATTTGCCCAAAGTGCTCCTTTTGTATATGCTGGGATCATTACTGTGTGAGCAGCAAAATGAACAGATTTCTAGCAGCAATTAGTCTTTTTGTGCATTGAACAAATGTGCTTTCTCTTTAAACAAGTTTCTCTTTTCCCACAACTTCAGAGATAATATTTATTCCCCACAATTAAGAGCAACTATATTTAGGCTCACCACTGCTACAGATTTTTACTTGCAGATGCCTATTTTCATATTAATGCATTTAGCTTGATCTGTGGCCTCTCTCTAGGCATTAGATTTTATTTTTAATCAACTATAAATTTCATTGCTATTAATCATGTTTTCCCCTGTAATTGCATGAAACATGCCAATAGCAACTTCATTTGATTCATCTCCCATTTATATCTCTTTTACAAAATAAGAGTCTTTAACTGTTCTTGTTTTGATCCTTAGAGTGAAGACCATTTAAGAATCACCTACTCAACAGGTTAAACATTAACTCAGTAATAAGACATTATCTCATGTTTTAACATATTTTGACTTAACGCTTACAATTACATCAAATTTTCAATAAACACCCACTTTTTGTATGTTCCTCATTCATGTTTATCACGGGCTTCACATGTCACAGTTATTTATTCCTCTAGGATTCCAAACAGGCATACAAAAACAAAATACGTAAAGTAAGTTGCATTTCACAGAACTGAATACATGGTGGTCCTTGTAATCATTCAACATGTCAGAATCCTTTAGTAGGAGAATAGAGTTAACTCTGTGCTGCTTAAACCTGTCTTTGTATTAAATTTATGCTCAGCAAAGCCCTTTCTAAACTGTTTAATTCAGGCTACAATTTATTTGGCATCTTCAGCGTGGCATCAGAGTCTTTTCAAAGTTTGTAGTGTTTTTCAGGCTATTTTTCTTAAGCAACTTTTATGCCTTCATTAATGCTACTATTCATTGGTTCTTTGTTTGTGGTGGGAAGAGACTTCACCTCCTCCAGCCTCCCACCCTCCTTCCCCCAAAGCAGGGATAACCAGAACAAGTTACTCAGGACAGTGCCCCATTGGCTTCTGGGTATCTTAAAATATAACAACTCTTCAGCTTTCTGGGAAATCACTTCCGAGGTTCCACCACTCTCACAGTAAAAGAGATTTTCTTATGTTCAAGGGAAGTTTTCTTTATTCATCCTGTTCCATTGCCTCTTGTCATTTCATTAGGCACCACTGAAAAGAATCTGGCTCCATATTCTTTACTCCCAATCATCAGCTATTTATGCACATTGATATGATATCCCTGAACCTTCTTTTCTCCAGGCTAAACAGTCCCGGCTCTCTCAGTCTCTCTTTCTGTGTCAGAGGCTCCAATTCCTTAACTATTTTTGCAGCACTTCACTGAATTCCTTAATCATTTTCCCAGGCCTTCACTGCACTCACTCTAGTGTGTCCATGTCTCTCACTACTGCAGAATCTGGGACTGGACACAGCACTCCAGATGTGTTCTCACTGGTGCTCAGCAGAGCCAAATGATCAGCTCTCCTGACCTGCTGGCAGTGCTCTTTGTGCATCCCAGGATGCTGCTGCCCTTCTCTGCTGCAGAAGCACTTTACTGGCTCATGATCATTTTGTCCACCAGCATTCCCAGAACCTTCTCTGAAAAGTTGCTTCCCAGGCAGTTTGCCCCTAGGTTGCACCAGTGCATGGATTGTTCTTCCCCAAGGTTAAAATTTTGCATTTCCTTTTGTTGAACTTCGTTATGTTCCTGCTGGCCCAGCTCTCCAGACATTCAGGTCCCCCTGGTGCTACCTCCCTCATGAGCTTTTCAAGATCCAACAATATTGAATTATCAAATAATAAGAAGTGGCCTCGCAATGACATGGGCTTGATGAGTCCTTGTCTCGAGGCTGCTGGGCAGCCCTTTTTCTGGCCTACTGCTTGCTGATCCATCCATACACATAATTCTGTGTTTGCTGCTTGTTTTCTCCTGCTGAGCTGTCTTTGCAGCTTCCATCTGAGTTTGTAGCTTATTTTTTTCTGCTCTCATAATTATTTTATTAGAAACATAATTTACAGTAAAAGACAAAAGTTTACTATTCAATATCATGTTCATTACCACTAAGTGGTCAGTCACTCCTCCTGACACTAATTAATAAAGGTGCCCTCAATTCATTGCCTTCACTCCTGTACTTGATATAAGCATAAAGTAATATTGATATGAAATTGTGTGCCAGGAGTGTTATTTATGGCAATGCTAACTTGACAATATGGTAGGATATGGAGGCTGAGGATGTGTTAACTTTCTGTTTAATCAGGGACTTTTTAGATATGAGTGGTACTTTGATCACATATAAAATAATCATTGCATTGGCATGATAGTGTCACTACAGCAACTTCTGCCTGAAAGCTTTTATTACAATTATTTATACTCAGCAGCATCGACTTTTATTTCAAAATGTTCCAAAACATGGACTTACTGTGACCATGACTAATTTAATGCATTATATTTGCAGAGTGCTGAAGAAAAAAAACTTTAGGCAAAAAATGCTGGACAGAAATGGAGTGCAGCTGAGTAGACAACTAAATACACACTAGCATTGGTGGACACAAGCTTTACAGAAATTATACCTTGTCAAAGCAGACATAGGCCAGTTTTGCTGCAACTTTCATCATAAACTAAATAACTACACTTGTAATTATTCTGCAGCAGTCAAAATTTCAAGATGTCATCATTTTATTTGTCTCTCTCAGAGACTTCAAGAAATAAATATATGGTCTGTTCAATGCAGAGAATTAATGAGCAAAATGTAAGAAAAGAACAGCTTGAAGCCATAAGGCTTTGACATAGAAGAAGGTGCCATGGGATAATGGATTGCTGTGTGTCAGCTCTCGTGAGGTAACCATATACACATCCCTCCTCTCCTGCTATAATCTTAGGTGGTTTTTCTCTCAATTAAAGGATAGGCTGCTTCACTTTCACTTGAAGTAAGAGAATGCACACAGAGAATTCAACATGGCAATTTCCTATGTCCCAATAATTTGTTCATATTCCCTGTGTATCTGTATCAGAGTTCAAATGCAAAGGTAGGTGCTACTAGGATTATCTAATTAATATCCAACAGAGCATTCGACAGCAAGTTTCATTCATTTTCAAAGACAGCAATTTCCAGAGTAATCTCAAACATTTCTTGTAATCTAGATTACATATCTAGAAAGACATGACACCATCAAGCACACCACTTAAAGACAATTAACTTGAAACCCCTCCTGACATGTCATTGACTGTACATTAAAAACTTGAGTACTTTTGCTGAACTGGATCTCCAAACTGCAGGGGATGAAGAATAATAACATTTTCTCAAGTGATTTCAAAGGTTAGTTCACTGGCTTTCTACTTTGAGTGCATCTGGTCTTGTCTTCCAGGTGCAATCCACCTCATTTTCCTGTTTCTAAATGAATATTGACATAACCAGACAGATCAAGAATCCATCGAGCCCCATGACAGAAGTTCAACATGGTTGGTTAGGGGATTACCATCAGATCAAGGGTAGGGCAAAGTTTCATAAGAATATTGCCCATGTTTCCAGGTACATCCTGCCTTCTGTGGGCTGCTTCAGCTGAGACCCCAATGGACCCATCCTTCCCAGGTGTGTCCAGTCCCTTTTCTTTAACTTCCTCATCCTGGCAAATGCTCATTTATTGCTGTGGCTGATAAAGAAAGCTCCCCATCTGTGGAGCTGGGGTACTCACCACACAGCCCAGTAAATCAGCAGGACAGCACTGACACAAACAGGGAAAGAAAGAGAGGGTGCTCCACCACCATCCTCTTGGGCTTAGTTAGGACTGGGCTATCAGTCACTCCAAAGCAAACCTGACAACAGCAAACAACTGGTCACGTAATAGTTTTTAAAAATGCAAAATTTTGACACTTTGGTTGCTGAGAAGAGATGCTTTCTCTAACTTAGAGACAAGTAAAATCAAAAGGGCAGTAGAAACTGGCTTTTCAGCAGCCTAACTGGAAGGAGCAAGTAAGGGCCCCTTTGGGGAGTGGTAACTAAGTAACTAACTAAAGAGGCTGCAATTCAAGAAGATGAGAGAGATGGAGGAGGTCCCTGGAGGGCTGTGAGACTGATTACCAATGCATACATATGAGGCAAGTAGAAACCCAGAAGAAAGCAAGAGATGTCAAGGGCATACCTCTGTGAGTAAGACGTGCAGAGCTGTTTGGGGAAAAATTTCTCAAAAGCCAGGCAGATTTTGAGTTTTGAACGAAGATGCTGTCTCACAGTGCTTATTTTGACTCTTTCCTAGAAAACAGGATGTCTCATACATTCCTGTAAATTACCAGGATTGTCACCATTGGGCTATTCTCCATTTCTCTTGCTAATGAGGACAGGCTCTTAATATTGGCTAACCACTGCTACCAAAGGCAGTGAAGTTCTTCTTTACGTCCAAAATTGAGAAACTTACCTTCCAAGCATTTATAAAACAGCATTTTCAGTAATATTTGCATGTTTTACAGCACAATATAACAGATATTTTTGTCATGAGGTTCCAAAGTGTGATGTAACACATAAGATTTATTTATATGGAGATGTTAAACCCTGAAGGTTCACTGAGTTTTATTAAAAAGAGAACAATGATTCAGTTTTCCCAGTGCACTGTTTAAAAATCAATGACACAACTACATGTGTAAAGTGATAAAAGATCATGATACTATGACTATATATTAACAGTTTCAACTGATATAATAGTTTCCCTTTGTAGTAATTTAATTCTATGCCTTTTAAGAAAGTGTCATACTAACTACTGTCAGGAAAAATTGGCCCCAGTCTGGATACCTTTGGGCATCTTACCCAAATGGCTTGCTCTAAAAAATGAGTGATAATCTGATTAGCTTTTCCCCAAACACAATTTTCTTTGGAAAGGAACAACCATGCTGTTTCTGAGACAAATATGGAAAAAGTACTTACCTTTTTTCCATAGAAAATAAAGATTGTTGTAAGCCCACGTTGCCTACCCCCTTTCAGGAATGAAACTATATTTATTATTTTAAGATAAAAACAAGACAGTTTCAAGGAGGTAGTCTTATATTTGTATTTATACCAATTAAAACTGATGTGGAAATGCCAAAAAGCTTTTTTTCAAATGCCTTTTGTGTTACACTAAGTGCAGAGTTCTACCACATGAACAGAGCAGTATCATTTGAAATGGAGTTGTCTCTTTTTTCCCACTCCATTACTTCAGCTGAAATGCAGGTCCAAAATAACACCCCTCCAACAGTCAGAATCCTGGCTCTAAATTCCCATATTAAATTCAATTATGGTCATTTCCCAGGTATTTGTAATTCTGCCAGCATTGTCCCTTAGCTGGACAGCCATTTTCTTCCCTCATATTTTTCTCCCCCTTACAGATGTCTGATTCAGGAGGTAAAACATCAGTACTGGGGTAGACTCCATTAGTGCCTGTGCTTCCCACCACTTTTAGTTACTATTTTTCTTTAATGATCATGACACCAGCAGCATGAAATGAGTTGATGTCACATATTTGGGAGCATCAAGAGTGCAAACCAGGACTAGAATGTCATTGAATCATAGAATAGATTGGGTTGGAAGGGAACTTAAAGGTCATCAAGTTCCAACTCAACTGCAGTGGAAAAATACCTATCTGTGAAATGCAACTAGTGTATTTGCAGGGTGCCTTGTGGCAGGAAGGAATGATGAATCTAACTGCATGTTCTTAGAAGGCTAATTTATTATTTTATGATACTATATTAAATGATACTATATTAAATACTAAACTAAGCTATACTAAAGAATACAGAAAGGATTCTTACAGAAGGCTAAAAAGATAATAATGAAAACTCGTGACTCTCTCCAGAGCCTCGACACAGCTTGACCCTGATTGGCCAGTAAGTCAAAGCAATTCACACAAAGCAATGAAACAACCTGTTGGTAAACAATCTCCCAACACATTCCAAAGGAGCAAAACACAGAAGAAGCAAATCAGATAATTACTGTTTTCCTTTTTCTCTGAGGCTTCTCAGCTTCCCAGGAGCAAAATCCTGGGTGAAGGGATTTTTCCAGAAAATATGACTGTGACAAGCACCAGGCTAAAATGCCAGGGGCTCTACTTAAAGTCCAACAGCAGAATTTTTTGCTCTGAGAACTTTTGCTCTTTGTACTTTGAAAACAAGATTTTGCACATATTTACCATACATGAACCAATAGGCAAAGGGAGCCCACAACACATTGGGAAAGGCACTGCAGAGATACTGAGTGTTGCTGTATTCCATAGCAGAACTCAAATGCTTCACATCTGACTGGAGTGCAGAGAACCACTGGGATATAACAAAGCACCCATCTTGTGAGGCATTTATTTGTTAACCTCAGTCTCTGTTTTATTTTGTAATTCCCCATGCAATTACAGCATTACATCAAGGTATTAAATACTTTAAATCGGCTGGAAAAAAATGGAAGGAGATTAGATGAGATGTTGTGATTTAAATTTAGCTCTCCTCACCACTACAGTGCTTTTATTTTACTCATTCTTCTTCCTCTGTACCTTTGCCAAGTGTGGAAATTAACATGAATCTCCATGTCAGTCTTCCCCTGCTGTGCAAGCAATTTCTAAACATCCGGTTGAACTGCATAAGCAAAGCAACCTTGTGCTGCAGCCAGGCTGCTTCCAAAATGTGAAGTAATTTATGTACAGCTGCACTACATTTTAAACAATGCTGTAAATATGAGAACAGCTTAAAGCTTGTATTTTAAAGCTCCTCTTAGTTGGGCAGAAGAACAGCACTCCAACACTCTTTCACCAATCCTCCAGCTGCAGTGCTAATCCTCAGGTCTTTTCTTCTCTCTGGCAACACTGCATCAGTAGGTAATTTCCATCAGGTACCTTTTCAAGATTAGAAACCATCCTACAGCTTCTGCATCAAGTCCTTTTCATGCCTGTTCCATTTTCAGTTGGATTTTATGCATTAAAGAAACTCTATTTCTCTGTCCCTTGCCTGGTTTTAATAGACTGTGGAGGTTTTTTGGATGTGTCATATTGAGTCAACAACAATCTGTGCAGACATGAAAATACAAAGTAATATGAGAGCTATCAAGTTTGTGAAAGATGATTTTGCCTGACCTTTTTAGAGACATGTGGCATATAAATTAGTTCTGTGAGTAAGAAATCAATTCAGACCAAATTTCCCTAAATTTAAAGAGAAAATTGTACTTCCATCATCTCACCCTATAAAAAGATTTTTTTTAATGCTCTTTATGTCTTTGATTTTACAGTCCCTGGACTATCCTCAACATTGGCTACTTCCACTGTTAAATCTCTGCAGTTAACTGTCCATCAGCTGTGATTAAAAGCAGAAAGCTGCAGCTGGCTCAGATGCATGCTGTGTCACTCAGCTCTCCTGGAGAAGACTGTAAAATACAAACTGCAGCAAACTACAGATCCCACACACTCTAACCCAGCCAACCAGCACCAGTCACTGCAACCTTCTCCTGCATTTGAATTTAAGTGGGAATCTGAGAGAACACTCCACAACTCTGTGGAATTCGTTCAAGTTCCCAAGTTGAGGAGATGTAGCAGGACCAAGCAGCTACAATGGATATAGCTGGTTTGAGATGTGGCAACACACAAGTAAATGACACAAATTTCTAATGCTGCAAACTTATCTCTGTGTCATGATTTCCATATGTTTGGTGATGTTCTTTAACACACCAGTTCCTAGAGCCAGAAGACTACAAGAAAACACCAAACTTCAAAGGTTTTACACATTGAGGACATCAACAGCAGTCATGGTGTACATTAAAAAAATCTATTTACCTTCAGTCCAGTCCTAAAGATCTGTTTATTGAACTGCTTTGCTCATGAAAACTGGCAATCACAGTATTTTATTTATGCATGTTTACTGCAATAAAATAAGAAAAGTTCATGCAGCACATAGTCTCAACCTACACTTACACACATTTATTTTACAATAGATGCTTCAATGACAATTCAGATCTAGATGAAGCATCTAAAACTTGACTCTTCAAACCATCATTCCTGGTTTGGTACATATTTTTATGTCCTTTTTCACTACCTTTATATCAAAAGTCTCACAATATTTTGGAATAGGACTAGAACATCCTGTCACAGCACAGAGACTATGCTGTTTGTAGCGGAAGGAAGTATTAAAATGAATTAGTGATGCTGAAACAAAGCAAAATAAAAGAGTTTTAAGATCACATTTTTTTCAGTTGATGGTAAGATATAGCACAGCTAAAGAATAATGATTTTACTGCTTGCTTATTTAGCTTTATTTTTTTTTTTCTTTTATAATGAAAATGCTTGTATTAATTCAAATTTTCTACATCCTTTCTCTTAGTATATGCAACACTGGACAAACAATGACACCTTCTAATACTGCAGATCTGTTCTATTAGCAGGATACCAGAAAGCCTTTTAAGAGTGCGCTGTAGTATAAGCTTCCACTTTCTTTGTGTTTTGATTTCTTTATGTTGCCTCACCACAGTTTTATGTGCAAATTTTCTGCAAATCTCTGTCTTTGAAATATGCAAACATAACTTCATCACAAGAAAGTGAGATAACATACTGACCGTGGGATTCTCAGACTGATCCTCTGAGGGCCTTGCCCCTTTACCATCATGATTTGGAAAATCTCCCATAAAGTACAAAGGCATGAGGGGCATTAGGGCTGTGACAGAAGCTTTTGTCTGACCTTTTGTGGAATCAGGGGATTTAAATTAGTTCTGTAAATAATGAGCAGCTAAGATAAAGTTACTTCAATGAATAAATAACTTGTAGAAAAAGGGAACCATTTTGTTCAGGTTAAATTCTTTATGTGCTCTTTTTGCTAAGCTGATTTTCTTCTCCAAGAGAAAAGAATATATGATGGGGTGAAAACCTCAATTTTTTTTCTCTCAGACAATATTTGCAATCAAAGGACCAAAAGAATTTATAAAATTAGTTAAATTCAATGTAAAGGCTAAACAGGTTTTTTTTTCATGCGTTGTGTGCTTATAAGTATATTTTTAAATTCAGGGTAGTTTATTTATTCTTTCTTAGCTAATGCACAAAAAGATTAGTGGGCAGTACATGATGCCTAAAGAGGCTGACCTGGAACAGAGGCTAGACAGTGTTAAAGGAATAAAGTAGGTATTTATTAAAAAAGCCTTTAAAGGAGACACCTTGGGCAGTACAAGAGCCCAGCTCTGACCACCCAAGATGGACAATGGATCACACGTTTTTACACTTTTATAAGTTTTGGTCCATTTACATGTTGGGGTTAATTGTCCAAATACAGCTTCAGGTTATGAAGTCTCATCCTCAGTTTGCTCTCCTCTATTCGCTTTTGTTTATACTTTTTGGGCCTGAAGCTGCAATGGTGTCCTTGGTTGTCAGGCTGGAAAAGGATTGTTTTGTCTAACTAAACTGTGAAGAGAACTTGCTAACACTTTATATGAAGTTTAGAGTTATATACTAATGCAGTACAGAATCTGGATAACATGAAAGCTAAAACTTAAGGCATCATAGGAAGTAGAAATTAGAAGACTCAAAAATGTTATAATGAACAGATTAAAATAGACAATCTGCTCACACCTAACCATTGCTTTATTTTTTTGTATCAAGTTAATACAAAACATAATTATAATTTTACTCAATTCCTACATAATAAGCACAGTTAATTGCACAAGAAAAAGAAGCAGTGTTTTGCAAAATCTGAAAGTCTTTTAAAGGTATCTTTTTACTGGAATGATAGCTTTAAAATGATATCTTCTAAATAAGTAACTGTTACAAAGAAAACAATAGGTGTTGGAGAGAGAAGACTCTGCACAGAAGACTGCTTTTATATATCCAGAATCATATAAAGCATTTCAAATTTAGTTGTCTAATCCTAATTTTGCCCTAAAGGCCACAAAATTAATTCTAAAACCTGTAGATATCTTCAAGCTTATTTATATTACTATGAGACACTAAAAGTTTTGTTACACTATCTAAATAAATACTACAAGACTGAAAATCCAGAACCAAACTATAAATTTGTATTTCTCAGAAGTAAAAAGGCCCACAAGAAAGTAGCCATTTGAGCCAAGATTTAATTTTTAATATTTCCCCTCTAATAATCACCAGTCTTTATAATCTCTGAGCAGTTGGAAAGAATTTGTGGAATACACCAGTGAACCTAAGGCTATGTTTATGCCAGGGAATTACACAGTACCTGTGACTCTTCCCAGACACTGGAATATGACTGGTCTGAAATTATTAGAGCAGTCCCTGGCATGCTTTTGGCCTGTACCAGCTAGCTGTCTCCCAAGCAATTCCCAGGCATGGAATTCCAACATCCCACAACAGACCATTAGCACCAAAGGACTTGCATCCAGTCAGCCTGCTCTGGAGGTTGGCTGTGCTTGTTTACTTGTGAGTCAGTCCATGCCACTTGGCTTCTGGGCCTGGGAATATTCTTGGGAATGATGTTATTTGCTGGTATAGAAATACCTCTCACCCTTTCTCAGTAGTGCTCAGGGCAAGTAGGATGCTTAAGGAAGGTAAAGACCAAGTCAATGAAGTTTCATTCATTTAGACCAACTTTTCATAAGCAAATCCATATGGATGAGGTTTTTTCTTTCTTTCTTTCTTTTTTTTTTTTTTTAACAAGCCACCTTCCCCTTTCATTTTCATCTCACTGCAACAGATGCAACACAAAATTCAACTAAATTCAGAAACTGTTTGAGATGCAGCTTGTTCTTTCTGTAAATTGATTAATCCCATGCAGTATGTCAGGCTGGAGTCACATTTAAAGGTAGCATATGCAATGCAGGTAGAATATCCAATGCTACCATTGAATAATGGTAACCAGAGATGAGTGTCTGCCACCTCAAGTCCTGGAAGCCAAGAGAGCAGAACATTATTTTGTGCTTCTGCAGAGTGCCTCTCTTGGTTTGGACCAATTGTTGACAGCCCAGCCCATAATGTCTAACCTGTTAGGCTACAAGATTATGCCTCCTCTGCCTCCAGTACAATCTGTTTAATTAAGTAGCTACCCTGATGGTAAAGGCAGCCCCAAAGAGATGATGATTTTAAATACTTGCAGCTGCAGAGAGACAAATGGGAAGGGGCAGAGGTTCCCATTTGCAGGTTGAATGCTCTAGCCCTTGGGATGGATGGTTCAGTACAACAAAAGCTTATTTGGCTCCCTTCCTGCTTGTAAGTACTTCCAGAGGAAATCCAGATTCTTACCTTGTAGTCTGAGTATAGACATGCAAGTCTCAAACAGAATGAGTTTTCAGACAAACCTTCTACTGGTACCTTTGAGATAATTCCAAAGACTCCTCAGAACATGATATTTCTGGGTTATCCAAACTTTGTTTAGGCCCCAAAATCTGGGCTTCGGATTCCACTCTTGAGTCCAAATCTCATAAAATCTAGTTGTACTGTGCTGAAATTATGGGCACCTAATTACAGTAATAGCTCAAGCTTTCAAATTGCTGCTGTATTTACACTGCCTTGTCACTTGGGACCAGAGGCAAAATTCCCTGGGGACTGCCTGCAGGCTTACTCTCGCTGTGCTTCTCATCTGGAAAATCAAAATGCCTCTCCAAAAAAGAAATCTAAAGCAAAAAGCAGGACTGGCTCATACCTGAGCTCCTCCAGGCTGTGCAGACACAGCTTCAGGTGATTTGATTCTTTGAATTCAAACACAGATTTTGGAGTCAGAAGAAGCAGTGTGGATTTAACTCCCCATGTGTAACATGAAGAGTAGCAGAGCTTTTCTACCTTACAGTGATCAGGAAGATAACACATTCCCATTCTGGAGTCACTCAAGCAGTACACCACAGTAGCCAGTCAAAACACACAGCCAAAAAGATGGAAAGATTTTGGGGGTGTAGAGGAGGCTGAATGATGGAAGTAGTTACAGATCACTGATTCTCAAGACAGAGTCACACTGTTGTACATCCTAGTGAAAGCTTCTCTACGTACAGTGAGTACAGCTGAAGGACAAGGTGCTTGCAGCTCTGTGACACAGGAGCAGAGTGTAGGTGCCAGCCAAAGCAGGCAGCCAGGGGAATTCTCAGCTGGGAGAACCTGGCTGCCTTCCAGCCTTGCTCATCTGCATATATTATATATGTGTACGTATATATATATGTATGAATGTATATATAAAAATACACACACATATATATATGTATATTGGAACTTTTGAAAGAATCATTATCTTAAAAATGTCTTTTAGATTGGCTGAGTTTTTTGTCTCCTATCTAGTCACAGAATAAATCTACAGATGCCTCATCTGTGATTATCCTCAGCTTTCAAATAGACCATGCTGTTAAACAATCACGTTGGTGGAAGTTTCTATTCCTCTCAGAAAAATAAAACGGGACTAAATATCCCAACAGTGCAGTAATTGGAATATCTGTACTGGAGAAGAAATATAGGTAAGCACTCCAAAGATTTTCAGAAATGAAAAATATCTTTTTGCACCTAGCACAGGAATGAGTGAGCAAAGCTATTGGCTAAAGGCAAAAGGGAAGAAGGAATACCTAAATGGATTTCATTATAAAAGTGTTCATTTCTTCCACCTTATACCACCCACTTTACTAGTTTCCAGGTAATTCTAATTTAATTCCTTTCATTAACGTCTTACAGCTTGTTCAGTCAGCTCTGCAGACAATTGATTTTTATTACTACATGCCTCAGTGACTTTCTACTCTAGATTTCTTTTTCTACTGACTATACCATTCTTGAAATCTCTTCAAAATTGTATTTTGTTTGTCTTTTCATAGTCTAGTCTGTCCTTTCAATCAAGCTTATCACTTATTTATCACATTCCTCTACAAAACTAATTGAATAGATATGCTATAACAGCAAATATTTACTATTATGGTAGCTGCCTTCAGAGGTGGGATTTCAAGGTTTTTATTATGGTGCTGCTGCTATTGAAAATTGCTGAAAAAGAAAAAAATAGCCTGATTACGATATGGTAACTATTTGACATGTGAAAGAACAATATTTGGAAAGCACTTTTGAATAATAAAAGAGCTTTTAAGATCTACAACCAAGAGTATTATGTGATGGTGCTGAAACTTCTTAATCAGATTGGTTTCACTCTTAATTAGAAAGGCAGAGTTCACACTGACACCTGCTGTTAAGCTTTCCTAACTTTTTCCATCATAAGACCCTTTTCAGCTTGATTGTGTGGGCTGATATTTTCTGGAGTAAGTGTCATCTTCAGAATTAAATCAAAGGATAAAAAGGGAGAGTCAGTGTTTCAGATGAACTTGTGATTTTTAAGAATTACATGGGGGATAACAGCTTGCTTACTTCATATGGACTCTCAGTTATTTCATTTTTAAAAGTCAGTTATCTACATCCTTTGAAAAAAGAACTTGAAAATCAGCACTTTCACTCACTGAAGTTCCCTAGAGAGGCATTCATACTTTGCCAAGCTACAAGTCCCAGAAAAACCAGACAATGCACACTGACTTAAGTGGAAAAGGATTACAATTCTATATCCAATGCCTTTGAAGATTCTACTTTATTTTACCTCTGACAAATCACCAGGAGTAAAAAAAGACAGCTAGGGAACTCAAACACTGACAAAGTATGTAGGATGATGAGGACAGAGGTGTTGCAATGGGATGTATAAAACAGAAGAAGAACAGACAAGTTTGGTAGGACATGCAATGCCAGTGAAAAGAACTAATATTAGCAAGAAAAAAGAGAAGGGAACAAGAGGAAAAATTATAGGAGGCCACAGGCATTTTAATGAGGAAGCATTAAATCACAACTTTAGTATCTTGACACTTCTCTGATCTATAAAACATGCCATAATTTTCCATTTCCTTTTACTTATGTGTCCTCAAAAAAGATAACACATTTTTGTTGCTTCTTTGGTACTAAAATAATGATGAAGTTCAGTGCCAATGACCTGGGCAGCCCAGGAGATAACTCACTTGGAAGATGAGCCTGTAGTTGTTCTAACCTTCCTCACAGAAAGTCAGCATCAGGTTTCTGTGAAGGTGACTGCATACCTGGAAGCTGAGTCCAGACATATGCTATTATAAAGTCATTTGTTCTTCTCATAGAAGTGATTTTACTTCATTCATGTTACATGGGAAATATTCTCCATAAAATAAATGTTGTTTGAAATTACTGGCATCCCTGAGATTGCAATTGCTGACTGCTCATCTGCTAAGACCTACATAGGAAATTTTTGTTTGTTTTTTATTTGGGATGATTTTACACCCTCTTCTTTTCATCACCTTTGAAGAGAATTTGGAATCAAAAAACTTGGGGGTTTGACTCTGAATTTTCCCCAAGCTTTCTAAATTCAGTAAACCCATGGGCCTTTGCTCTTACAAATTATATATAAAAAATTATAAAATAAATATGAGTGACCTATGAGCAATATACAGAGTTTTCCACCTGTACATTGGCAACTACATTTTGGCCCAGGTCAGCGGATGCTGAATGTAGCAAAGACTACAATTTACACGGGCAATCCTCTATGTACTTCCTTCATGTCACACAGCCCAGCATTTACACCTTCCCTCTCCTGTACTGGTGACTCACATGACCCCAACACATCATTGTAATCTGCCACCTAACTAACACTTCATTAAACAGAACACCGGCAGTGATTTTAACCACAGCTCACCATAACGTAGCCACTACTCGCCTATATTAAACCAGTATTCATGAACTGGTTGGAAATTACCTGGTTGTCTCAGCCCTGTGGTGTTTTAAGACAGCAAATAGATAAATCAGTTCCTTTTTATTATTTAAATAATGAACAATATTAAAATTAAGTTTTGTTATGATGCTGACTGACTGATGTATTTTTGAGCTGGTATATTCTTCAAATATTGATAAAGATTACAAAGAAAAATTAGCTCACATAGCTATCCTCTTGATTTAAATTGGAAACTTTGGGGTTTGTTTAGTTTAGAGTCCCAGAAGGTCATCTGAAATCCTCATGTGGAGTTGGACTCTGAAATACATTAAAGGATATATGCTTATCATTTGCATTTCAACAAAAATAGTTAATTGAGCTAAAACATACAATACCTGGAAAATTGCAAATGTAAATGAATATCAAACTAACGGTATTTGATTAAAAAATAAATTCTTCACTATTTAGTGTTGAGCTGTGGTCATACACCTTGTTAAACTGTGCACAGAACGGCTGAGCAGCATTCACTATCTCTTTGGATGCTCTCAATGTGCTATCAAGAAGTATTTTGCTTGCTACTTTAGTATCTCTATTTCCCTAGTTTTATGGTTTTTGCCCTCTGACTTTTCCTTCAACTCTCCTTTTTTTAAAATTGTGATTATAATTATTTGTTGCCCCTAATAATTTAATTTCTTCCTGGTTCCTTTTTCCACAGTTTTCCCCTTGTCACAGAGAATATCTCCTTTCAAAAGTTGTAGCTCAAGTAATTTCTGACATGGAAGTTAATCTATGCCTCTGACCATCCTTGTTGAATTTGACTAAATGTTCTTTGGTCCCTTGTACTTTTTTGAGGTGGTAGGGAGGGATAAGACCAGAACTGCACAACATAATACAGACAGGGCAAAACCACAGATTTACATGGTGGCAGACCACCAGTCCCTCTTCTGTTCTTCATTCTTCTCCTAGCGGCTCCTGATATTTGATTTACTCTTTTGAACACTACTGAACACTGATGTTTCTGTGTGACTATAGATCATAACTCCCAACTCTCATTCCAGGCAGCTCATGGAAGTGAAATCAGTATTTCTTCTCTTTATGTACATCACTGAACATTTATCTACACTGTATTTCAGTTGTCATTTTATTGCTCAGTCACCAAGTTTTACTACCCTGAATAAATTAGTATCATCAAACTTGATTACCTCAGTGCTAACATGCTTTTCAAAGTAATATATAACTATCTTGAGCAGCAAAGGCTCTAGCATAGATCATACAGAACCTCATCTGTCACTACCTTCTACTGTGAAAATTGACTCCTGTCTTCTAAGCATTTAACCATACAAGGGTCTTCCCTCTCACGACATGGTGTGAAGTTTCCCTAAGCTCCTCTAGTAAGACGTTTGGAAAAACCAAGTAAGCCACATTAAGCACATCACAGTTATCCATGTAACATGTTGATAAGACTTCAGAAAGGCCAAAAACCCCATCATTTTATTAAGATATTAAGTAACTCTTCTCTTAATAGCTATTCTGCATCGTACAGTATGATGCTTTAAAAAAATGCTTAAGAATTTTATACTTCCCTAGGTCTCTTCTTAAGAAGTTTTTCAAAAGTTGCCTTCAGATTTTCAGTTGTCCTTGGGTCCCAAGACAGCTTTGAGACTCAAGTTACCACTGTCATGTTTTAGGAGTCACTCAATTATTTCAGGCTTGAATTCCTCCTGAGCTCTGTCATGAACATCACTTTGTCCTAGCAATGTGCTGCTCTTTGTAAGCTCTGTTTTCTCCATTTCTGTAGGCACTTCTTTTCCATGTGGGTCCTCTGAGGAGTCTCTCATAAAGACAACTTTAGATCAGGATCTGCCCTGTTTCCTGTGCAGTGACTGCTGATGAAAATAATTAATGTAACTCCTCTGCAATGGCCTGACCCTCCTGAGTGCTCTCTTCATACCACGATTACTATCCTTGCCCTTCAAATTTTGGATTGATTCCTGCTTTTGATATATTGGAAGAAAGATTTGTTGCTACTTGTGAATTCCTCTGCTAGATGCTCCTCCAAATTCTTCTTGTCTTCTTGTGCTTTTACATGCTACCTGCCAGAATATAAAATTCTTTCTATTCTTTTAATATGGACATGGGTTTTTTGCAGAGCTTCTCCTTGCTTTTGTTATGCTTGTCACTTCTTCCCTGGTATGTGGGTTTTCTTTTGCCATTTCCTACACTTATCTTTGTAAAGAGGGTGTATTGGCCCAATGCTTCCAGTGTGGTGGTGACCAGAAAAAAAATTCAAGTGAAGTAAGAGGATTCCATTCTCTTAGCTGACCTTTTTAACTTAACAAGGTGCTTCTTTCCCACAGTTCCCCTTTTGAGGAGCCCACCTATGGTTACTCCTAGAAGAACACCGAAGCTGAGCGTGCTGCAGCATCTGCTGCAGAGCAATCCCTGAGCTGTGGGGCCCTGGGGCAGCCCCTGGAAGCTGCTCTGACCCAGCTCAGGGTTCCATGTCGGCTGCAGACCCTCCTGGGCTCTGCCCAACCACCTGCCCCAGACCCAGCTACTGAGCAATCTCCATGGCACAGTCTCATGGTGTTCAACCTGTCGCTGCAGGCAAATAAGGCAGCCCATGATTGTCCTCCTGCCTGATTTTTTTGTTTTGGTTTTATAATCTGTGGATTAACTTTCTTCTGTCAAGCTTCTGCTAAGTGTACTATGCCACTTCCACTTAGGGCTGGACTTGCTTCCCTCATTGTTTATCTTAGTTTTTAAGCAGTTGTTTCTGCCACATTTTCTTCTTTAACTAGCAACCTATTTGTTTTTTCTCTGCTTTGACTGATGTATCTGAAATCCCATAGCATTACCAGTACAACAATTTCCACTTCAAACCACATGTTCTTCTGAACATACTGGCTTTCTCAACACTTCTTTGTTTATAAGCTCATGATACTCCTGATTTTAAGTGCCAGAAGCCCAGTTCTCTAATGACCCCTCTCTTATGTCTTCCTTGTACGAAGCAATGTTTCTAAATCCTAGCAAATCTGGCAACCAGATTTTTGCAGCTTTGATATCTGGCTGAGGGGATGGCATTTGTGTTTGGCACCCATATATTGTGGTTGCCAAAACCATAAAATATGAATCCTCCAAAATGGGGTCAGTTCCATAATCTCTTTCAAGTATGGTGTACCCTCACGGACCATCATGCCAGCACAGCCCAGGGTGACAAGCTGTGGAGAGAAGAAAAATCACCGTGAGAATGGTAGGGAGGGAATTTCTAAGTGAGAACAGCCACCAACTATTTCATAATGTGCAGCTACATCCCCAGAAGGGCTCTGTCTAAGCAACACTTCTTCACATGAATTAACACTGTGAAAACACAAAACAATTAATTATATTGTATTGTTTGCTATTGCACAAGTTTTCAAAATTACAAGACTATGAACATGAACATTCAGATACTTGTATTGATCTAGAAAAGTTCAGGCTTAGGTTTAAGACAGAAACATTTCTATCAGATTTTTCTAATAAATGTTTATAAGAAAATTTTATTATTCAAATAATATTTCTGTTGTATAATTGCATACTTTCTTACTCTCACCTTCTCTGCAAGCACCTACTTACTTAATTTTGTGTTTTCTCATTGTGAGCTCATTTATATTATCTCGGTGTGTGATACAGAGTGAGAGGCTCCCATCAACAAGTAGGAAAAATGCAGGCTTGTGAAATGATAAAAATTCCTCAGTTATCTGTCTAAAGAATTGATTAGCACTGGTTGCAGCAGGTAAGATCTTTGCCCTTCAAGAATGCAGCTGGGAAGCTTAATTTTTTCTTCCTCAGGATCAAAGTATTTAGCCTACATTCCTATTTCAGGGTAAGTCCTATGCATTGTCTAACTCTGGAGTCTGTAAGTTTATTTCCACTGAAAATTTTGGGAGAAAAACATCTCCTATGCACTTGAGTTGTTCAAGGTTCTGCAGTCTGTGCAGCATCCAGATACCAGGGCTCTGTCACATATCCAAAGATGGAAAAATACAACAGATTTAATGAAACACAAGTAGTGTCCAATCTGACAAAAGATTTTTTTCCTATTAAAAAAATCCTTCACATGAAAAGACCAATGGTTCAAACATAGTCTTCATAGTGAAAAGAATATGAAATTTGTAATTTCTATGAATGGCAAGCCTTACTTCTGAAACTGCTCTCAGGAGGGGTCTTTATCTTTGGAGGGCAGAATGATGTCCTGAGACTGTACTGTTACTTGTAAAGGTGACTATGTATTCTATGGCATATGAAGACAAGACCGAAGCAGTACATGCTTCTAGAGGATTTCTAGGATTTTGCATTCATATCTCAACATTTAATAAAAGAGTTTTTTAAAAACAGACAAAAAACTGTGGTCAAGAATCTGGGGAAGACCAATGCAGAATCATATAAGAAAGCTGAATTATAGAATTGTCAGATTAAAATTCTCATCATTTAGAAACTGTAATGAAGCTTCAGGAGATTGAACAAAAATGTCCAAAAACTTCATGTTAACATTATGAGGAGATACAGACAAACACAATACACACAGCAACTCCCCAATAGAGCAGTCTCAGGGACAACTTGGCATTTAACAGAGGAAAAGAACAAAAAGACAGCAAAAAGCCTGCCCAAGAACCCACTCCCATTACCAAAACCATAAAAAAACAATACAGAGCAGAAAAGACAAGCAAATTATAAGATCACATAACATTGCTCATGATGCACTATGAAGAAAAATTAGGTGATGGATAGACCTTCTGTTTGGGGTCATACACTCGCAGCAGAAGAAATTATTGCGCCAACACTAGTAGTCAAGGGAAAGGGAAATAGGAGAGGGAAGAGGAGAGGAAAAAGGAGGAAGGGAACAAAAAGGCAACATAAAACAGAAAACATAAACCTCAGCCCATCAAAAGACATCAAGACAAGGCAGCCTACAAACAGGAAATTAAATGCCAAGTTCACAGTAAGGCATCAGTGAACCTAGTAGGTTATGAAGACTCCTACATTATTACTTGTGAATAGAAAACAAAATTGAAACTGTTACAAGATAGATTAAAATTATAAAATGCATGACCATAAAACCACAAGGACCATGCAATAAATGCTCCAAAAGACACATAAAGAAAACATACAGAGAAGGCTTACAGGCTGAGATTTCAGGTAGTGCAGACAACACGGAAACTGGTGTCACTGAAAGAAATAATGAAACTTATTGGAGGGTTCTGACAAATGATTTAAAGCAGATTAAAAAATAAAAAAATCAACACCCCACCTATCTAGAGCATATGATACACTGGTATCCCTGCAGCACAGCTGCTGAAAGATTAGCAGGTTGTATGTGAAGGATCAGACCATCTTCCAGGCATGTTATGCCCACAACAGAAATTAAAGCTTAGCCAGTGGAGAACCTGCATCATAGGGTATATATTACATAAATAGAAGAAAAATCGGAGAATCAAATGCAATAGAAAAGAGACAGCTCTGGTCACAGAGCCTCAGACTGATCAGTAAAAACTGCGCCTTAGGAAAGCCGCACAAAAAAACAGTGATATCTGTGCTTGGTTTTAAACATGGAAGGAGACTTTAAATCCCAGTGTAGGAGCCAAACTAGGTAATGTAATGTGGCTCTGTAGAAATTCATAGGAATCCAATTAGAACTCTGACACTGACAGCAAATGTAATGTGTATCCTTTAGATGATCAGTTTGAGTCAGTGCCCAGCTGGCAGAAGGTGAAAGTCACACAGATGTGAAATATCTAAGTTCAGTAGCATATGTTAAAAGAAGCTGCTATACTCAGTGCTGTTCTTATTTGATTAGTCATCCTGGTCTCAAAATAGATTTCACCTTTAGTACAGCTCTACTACTACAATATACTACAGTACAACCCTGACTTACTATATTGAATTTCCTCTTAAAATACTGAGCTGTACATGCAGCCTCAGGGCTGCCAATGAGATTTTTATGGATATTATTCAAGGGGCATTTACATTTTCAATCTTCATTAAATGTGTGGGGGTTTGTAATGAGTGTAAACACTAGATTTTCACAGGGAATTAGTTTTTCATCAAAATACTATTTTCCACTGGAATAGCACCTTTAGAAGCAAGACAGCTGACTGTGCTGGAAACCCAAGTCCTTTAGTTACACAAAAGGAAATCAAGAAAGTGTAGGAGGCACCATTTCTTTGATAAATGAACAAACCAACCCAACAAAGCAGGAAACATTTCCCTTTCCTTGGAAATTAATATGCTAACATTGGAAAACTACCTCTTTAATGAAATCCTTCATAAACAATGCGTACTGCAGTTCTCACAGTGCATAATTTTAAGAATTTATACATTCTGAACATACACCAGACCTATTCTAGCTTTTTCTATTATAGCAGTATGACAGAAGATGATTGTTGCTTTAGTTGACATTTCCACATTACTGCAGGTTCTAGTCCAAGTTATGTGCTATAATCATAAAGCTCCTATTCCCAGGACAGCTTATTTCATTTTGGCAACAGCAGTAAGACAGTCTTAAGTTTATTTACTGTTTTGTGCCAACAGTTGGCAAATACAGTGTTCAGGCCAGGCTGGATGGGGCTGGGAGCAAACCTGTTTTAGTGGAAGGTTCCCCACCCATGGCAGAGGGGTTGGAACTCAATGACCTGCAAGTCCCTTCCAACCCAAAGCATTCTACAGAATTTGATGGTATAGCTCTCAAAACGCCCTTCTATGGGTGCCTGGCTCGACTGTGTGTCTAGGATATTGAGATTGCTTCTCTTTCTCTCACTTCTGGCTGAACACAGAACCACAGAACTACTTTGGTGTATCAGCATTTTGATCACACTGGGAAAACTGCAATGCTTTTTTCTTAAAATGCCATTGCCCAAAGCCAAACCAAGACACAAAAATGCACTCACTAGAAGTATATTTGTTTCTACTTCACAAGCATTCAGACATGCAAAAGCCAAACATAAGAGTTCAAAAGGTGTTTTACTTATCTAAATGTCATGATTCTAAGCAAATTGTAGAGGGATTTTCCAATCTGGAATACTACACATCTACAGCCTTAACTCAGGGAAGGTACTGTGCTGCCTTCCCCAGCTTGGGAAATACTGGAGAGCTGTCACATTATCCTTAAAATGAAAAATAAAAAAAATTTTAAAATATTGAGCACATTCTAGAAACGTATAGAAAAAGAATAAATTTAAAGCATTATTGGAATGGACTACTCCTGAATTAAAATTCAAGCTAACATCAACATTTTCAACCACTGGTTTCACTGGTGAGCGCAGCAAATGATTTCATGTGCCTTCTTAAATAAGAAAAAAACCAAAATCAAGGTTGATACATAAGGTGACAAACAGAAGTAGACTGTTCAAATCAACAGCAGTGAGACAGCTGGCGTGGAAATTTTAGTCCAAAGGTTTCAAGTATGGCAAAGCCATAAGCAACTGAAAAAAATACCTTACAATAGTAAAACAGTATCTGACAACTGAAAATAGTACCCTACTTAGTAATTAGCTTTACTGAAATGGTTCACTGAATTTCATTAGTTTGCCTTAAAACTCAGCAGCACATCTAGTACTACTGGTTGGTAGTAAAACCTAGAACTCAGCTTGTCCTGTGGCCTTGTGCTAACCTTACTCTCTGTTGCTATAGTTCATCTGCAAATATGAAATAAGTATACAATTTATTGTTGCATATTTTAAGGGATGACACTATAGCTGATTTTCTGCCTAGAAATTAGTGATACCTGATAAAATTAATCATAGAAAAGTTAAAGGCTAGCCATCTCACACTCTGTATTACATTACAGATTCCATCTGGGAAACAGACCCATGTTTTCTTTGGATGGACAGCAGAGCATCAGTAATGGTCTGCTAGGCTCTCACTTGAGAAGGCTTTGGGTTATAACGCTAGCCACACCCCAAAACCGAGAGTGTCCTGTGTAGCACTTCTGGAGTAATGCCAGAGACTTTAGAGAGAGAGTGTAATTGGATATTTTATTATTTACAAAATACAAAAATTTGGAAATATTTTGAAATATCAGCACTTCTGCAAATACAGACAACAGAATCACTGACAAGTAGCACAGAAGTTATAACAATGAGTGCAATACATTTCTTCCAGAAGCTGAAAAGTGCAAGGGAAATATATTGTGTCAATCACACAGACAAAGAAGGAAAATTACACAGAGATTAGACAGCTTGAAAATGTCTGTAAAGTTAGGCATATGATATACCACTGAATTTCCTTATTAATAAAAATGTTCATATCCTCTTCAACACATATTCCATGCATTCTTCATAAACTGTTTGTCTCCCAGTACCACAAGCTTCTTAAGGCTCTGAAGAAAAAAAAAATTATGTCTATTCTGTTTTTATGCTTTTATGCAGAGCTAGTTTTATACAGAATGAGAGTGATGCAGAAGTGTTAGAAGACTGATAGGCAATGACAAACATACCATATAAATTTGGAACAGATAATGAACAGACTTTTGCAGTACAAAATTAAACACAATTGTATGTACTACTGCTGAACACTGAAAGACAGGCAGAGAACAATAATGTTGAAAAGCTAAAATAGAAATGAAAGTTGGCTTTTGCATTAAATGGCTTTCATTACTATCTGTACAGAGAAAAATTGCCTGCACATAAAACCTCACATTCCTGTAAAGTGTGCATCAGCTCAAAACTGAAAATAAACTCAAAATGAAGGTTCTTAATCCTAAAGCAGATGACCTCAACAAAAAATACAGACATGCTTGATAACGAAGTTAGAATAAAATCAGGAGAAATATGTAAGATAATGAGATTGTGCAAAGTTTTTCCAGATACTGATCCGGTTCGATGTCTTTGGTTTTGATTTCTGTCCCTGGGTTCTCTCTGCAATCACCCAAAAAGCTGCCACCTCGTTTCTTGTACTTGTAGGTTGTAGCTCACTGCTAAAACGACCGGCGATCTTGCTATTTTAGCACAGAACTATCCTACAGCCACCAGAGGCCACTGCTGTTCTTCGCTCCTTTCGTGCCTGCAGCTCGGCGGCAGCGAGGAGTGAGCTCACAGAAGCCCCGGGCCATGGTCACACCAGCTTCAGCCCTCCTTTCCATTTTTATACAGCCAGTGCTGCACTTCTGCAGAGAAAATTAAATACAGTACACTTCTTATTGGCGGACAGAATGTGAAATTATCCAAATATTGCTTACCCAATCTTAGCCTTCAGGAAGAAACTAAACCTTGCATTCCAGAAACCTGAATTCATTCTTTGATATGATTAAATTGGGTTGCTTAAGGCAAGTTTTTAGATGTAATTTAATTAGGTATCTGAAAGGCTTTAACTTAAGAAAAAAACCCCAACATCCAATTGAAACGGAACAAGATAAATGAATTAACGAAGTGATAATTAACATTCAATGATGAGAAAACGATTGAGTAATGCTTTGCTACAATAGTTTACAGATACCAGTACCCAACCCACCCTGTTTTTTGATCAGTGATCTGAAGTACCTGACAAATACTCCTTGCAGAGACTACAGAAAGTGACATTAAAGTAATAAATGAAACAAATGAGGACAGGATCATCCAGCCTGGTTAATGCATCATGTTAAACGTGTTTTGATACAGGCTATTGAAGCACTATGTTTGCAGTTTGTAATACAGAAACTGGACATATGCTGGCATATGGGATGGGGGGAGGAAAAAGGGACATCCTGGAAGGCAATGAGAAGAACTTGCACATTTTAAACAATTTGGCAAATAAGCAGCAGCAAGCCAGTTCAGTGGCAATGGGCTTTGGATGCATTTTTGGCTGTAAGACTTGAGTTGCCAAAAAAATGTTAAAAAAGGTAGTTTGATCACTGCAGGCAGTATTCTCATACAAGTTCCCTCTGCACAGAAATATATTCATTTTAAAAAGGTATTTAAAAATCAAAAGTTGTAGGAAACCCACACAACTCACAAGCTTTAGAGTCTTAAACAGGTCCAACTAAAGAGAAAATAGAAGAAAAAGAATCAAGTAATTAATCAAAAGTATTTTGTATTGATTTATTTAGGAAGAAAGAGGTGTAATAAACACCTAATTTTAGAAGCTCAACACTTGTGTATTAAACAATGACATACAGCAATGTCTTTGGAAGCAATGAAATCTATGAAGTGCAGAACATGCTGTCAAGAAAAGCATATGCAACTTTATTGGTATCTTTCCAGAGAGTGCAGTTCTATTGCACACCAGTTACAGGGAACAGAATCAAACTATGGCCTCTGATACCAAAAAATCACTATTCAATGACCCAGTCATCTTTTATGACAACTCACATCAAGATCTGGAGAGGGACTTCTGACAAGGCTCACTCACAAGGAGTGACAGGACAAGAGGGAATGGCTTTAAACTGAAGGATTGCATACTGAAAAGGAATTATTTACTGTGAGGGTAGTGAGACACTGGCATAAGCTGCCCAGAGAAGCTGTAGATGCTCCATTCCCGCAAGTGTTCAAGGCCAGGCTGGATGGGACTTGAACAACCTGGTCTAGTCAAAAGTGTCATTGTTCATGGGCAGGGGCATTGGAACAAGATGATCTTTAGGGTCCCTTCCAACCCAAACCCAAACCACCCTGTGATTCTAAGATCTCCTTGAGCAGCAATTTGGTTCAGGTAGCAAAGCTTGGCCAGGGCACAGCCAGGCCAAACAATTTCAGCAAGTTCAGCCGGCTTCAGCAGCAAACCCTGCCTGCCCTGGCAGCTGTGTGGGCTGGAGTGAGTCCCATGTGCTCACATTTTGTACCCCTCAGCCTAAAACCAGAATTCATGGAGGGTGTGCACGGGTAAGGAAGGGAATCATCGCCCACACGGAACAGAAACAGAGAATGGCCACAGCTGGAAGGACCCGTAAGGATCATGGAACCCAACTCCCAGCCCTGTGCAGGACAGCCCCAAGACCACACCATGTGCCTGAGAGCATTGCCCGAACGTTTCTTGAACTCTGTCAGGCTGGTGCTGTGACCACTTCCCTGGGGAGCCTGTTCCAGTGCCCAAACACCCTCTGGGTGAAGAACCATTTCCTAGTACCTAATATCCAACCTAAGTGTGCCCTGACACAACTTCAGACCACTAACCACATGGCTCTGGCCCACTCCTGCTGACTTTCAGGCTCTAAGAGCCGTACCCTCACGGAATCACAGAACTGTTAAGAGCTGGAAGGGACATGTAATCCAACTCCTCTGCCAAGACAGGGTCAGCTACAGCAGGGGACACAGGTACTCGTGCAGGTGGGAGCCACAGGCAGGCCGATCCACCGTGCCAAACCCCGCTCGGCCCGTTCCAGTTCCCGTTCCCGGGCCTGCCCCACACGGGCGCCCTGCGGGCCCCGCCCGCCGCCGCACCCGGATGTACCGACCTCCCCCCAGCCCGGCACAGGCCGGCGCATGCGCACCGGGGGCCGCCGCCGCCCCTCACCCGCCGTGCGCCCCCCGCCCGCCCGGCCGGCCCTGCCGTGAGTTCGCCGCTGCCCCGCTCGCCCCCTGCCCGCCTCCCCCGGGAGGGAGCGCCGGCGCCCGCCCCCGCAGCCCGTGTGTAGGGCCGGGCCCGCCCGCTCGTCCCCGCCCCTCCGTCCCCCCTCCGCCCGTTGCCAAGAGTGTGTGTGTGTGGTGTGTCCGTGTGTGCGTGCGCCAGGGGGGGGCGGGAGGGACGGGTTGGGGGCGGCCATGCCGAGGGGGCGGCCCCCCGAGCCCGGCGGGGAGAGTGGCGAGGCCGGCGCCGAGGCAGGTAACGAGCGCGGCCGGGCTGGCGCGATCCGCGCCCGGGGGTGGCAGGCGAGAAGCCTCCGCGGGCTCCGCATATAGTCCCCGGATATGGGGGAGGAAGGCCGGGTCTATTGTGCGAGGGTACAGGCGAGAGGGCGGAGGGGAGGAGAGGAGAGCGGAGGGAGCCGGGCCCGGCCCTGCGCAATGAGACCGGGCGGGCAGCGGCGGAGCGGGCCCGGGCGGCCTCCCCGCCGCCTCCCGCCGGGGCAGCGCGGCCGTGGCTGTGATGGCCGGCGGAGGAGCAGGGCTCCTCGGGCCTGGCCCTCCTCCTCCTCCTCCTCTTCCTCCTCCTTCTCCCTGCTGCCGCGGTGCGGGACCCGGAGCCGGAGGAAGAGTTCGGGCCAGCTTGCGGCGGGCAGGACGGAAAGGCTCCGGCTCCTTCCGCTCTCCCTCTCCTTCTTCTCCCGGCCAAATTAACGAGACTTTCGAATAAAGCGTGATAAACAAATAGGAAACGAGGTTCAACTCGCCCACCTTTCTGATTTGCACGGACGACGTTGTTTTTAAGTTTCTTGTTATTTTCCTTTAAAAACACCTTTGCAGTCGTTTTCTACGTGAATATATGTGTAAAAATCCCCAAACCAAGCTGGTTTTCTCTCCCAACATGTATTAGTTTCATGCTTAAGTTTGAACATTTTTGATTGTATTTTATTGCCGTTGATGTCAGGGGAGCGCGTTCAGGGCAGGATTGGTTTGATGGTTGGGGAGTTGTTTTTTTTTTTTTTTTTGTTTTGTTTTTTTTTTGGGTTTTATGGCTCTTTTGTGTTGTTCGCTCCTGCTGATGATACTGTGGTTATGTGAGCAATATCGAAATAAGGTCCACAAACAAAAAATGCTGTGATTCAGGTAGGCCTGAAATCCTCATAAGTGACTTCGCCTTAGCATGTAGCAGTAGCTGTTTAATTGAAAGATGTATTTTTAACAGATAGAATGGAAAGAGATTTCATAAAGCATTTTAATACTATACCTATTTCAGTAATGAAAAGTCATCCAGTTAATATTTTCAGTATGTTTTTAGAATATTTTGTTTTCCTAATGTTTTCAGATGAGTTCTGGCTCTGCAATGGGAACGTGTAGGTGAGCCTTCTGTGGAATACTTTTCTGTAGAATTGAAACGTGCTGACAGGCAAAGAAAAAGCTGTGCTGTTACGTGAGAGTTGGGAAGTTGGGAAAGATTTTTTTCTACATTATGGAAAGCCAGATGGGCCACAGGTTCCTATCAGAAGTGGTGGGGGATTTTTTTTTGTGTTTTGTTCTGTTGTGGCTGTTGATCTCAGTTTTTGATCACTAAGTAGTAAGGATATAAAGAAAGTCCCAAAGAACTTTTGGTGTTACTAGCTTCGGAGGTTGAGGTGGTCTTGTTTGTTTGTTTTATTATTTAAACTAAAGATCTCCTTAGTTCTCTGGTAGTTTTGAAAGGGTATGCATGTGTCATACATGTGTGAACTCCTATAATAATGGCATGATGTGCAAAAGAGAAAAGCATGAGAACTGAGAATTGAGACAAGCTGTCCAGGCAACTACAGCCTAGTAGCTGTATTCATTTTGCTTGTAGTTGGACCTTGATCTTCGACTGTTTCGGTGGTAAGATGTGCATATGGCTGACAAGACTTAATGTGAGTTTCATCACATTCTCTGTTTTTCACATTTTCATTTATTTTAAAAGAACTTTGCCAATTTATTAATGATATTTTTTTCATAGAGGTGGTTTGAATGCAGTTGAGAATTACAGGATCTGGGGCTGTCACAGGGATTGAGAGACATTTGCAAGGACTGGCCTAAATAAGCAAGTTTTGTGGATTCTGATGGGTTTGGTCCTTGAGATTTCAGCACTTTGGGAGAGCAGTGAAGTCAATGTTGGCAAGCAGCACATTTTTTTCTGCACTTCTCTGTGACAAGAAAAGGTCATGAATGAGGAAGCTCTGGCTGAGCAGGACTGCATGAATCTGGGAAATTTATATTCACAGGACATTTGGCTGTTTGTCCTGTTCACATACAGGCTTTGAAAACTGGTTGTGCATTTCATGGCTTTCACTTTTACTAGAAGGAATTTTATTTAGGAAATAGGTGTTCACAAAAATAAGTTTCATATCTTTTACTTAGGCAATTGCATTGGTTTAGATTTTTTTGAAGTGTGGTCCTTGGAATTCCTACAGCCATGCTATGCTGTTGTCTTTCATGGAAATGTTGCTCTCTGTAGTTGTACAGTCTGTATGTTTATGGTAATTCTGCTTTGGGAGAAAATAAAGTGAATCAATAATGTTTCATATAGCTTCCTTAGACAAACCACCATGCATGTCAAAGACTAGAACAAGTTCTTTGTTCTAGGAAAATGAAATGTGTTGGATAAGAAAAATGAACTCTAGGCAGCAGTAGTCAAAATAATATCTTGACCTCAATAGCTGATACTTTAAAAGATCCTTTTCCTTTTTTGGTATTGCATTGTTTTCCCAAAACCATCTTGCAATTTTTATTTTTTTTAACTCAGTTGAACAGCTCAACCTCTCTGGTGAAAACTGAAACATGGTAGGCAGTGTCTGAGCATAAGGAAACACTTCTTTACTGTGAGGGTGACTGAGCACAGGCAGTGGTTACACAAGGGAGTTGTGAGGTCTCCTTCCAAAGACCCTTTCTGGTTTTACCTGTGATGTTTGTCACTGACTAGCGGCAACGTGAAATGAGCAGTTTGGACTTTTGCTATCTGATCATTTTCAAATAGCAGGAAAGGAATGCTTTGAAGAGCAAAATGAAATATTTCAGGGTGTACTGAAGCAGTTTTTCAGCCTAGAGTGTATGTCCTTTATTAAACCCAAGGGCTAGTTTGAAACAAGTCTGAACTGAGTTCCTTTATGAGTGCAGTTAAAACTTGAATATTTCATGTCTTCAGAGGGCCTGAATTGTAACAGAACTCACACATGAAGAGTGATAAAATTATGTCATCTCTGTGTTTCCTAGCTTTGTCTATTTACTATTTAAGTCTGCCTCTGCAGAGCTGGCTGTATTTTGTTTGCTGCTGTCAGTCTTCTAGCAGCATTTTGGGTGTGAGCACATTGAATTAGGGGAAAAGCAATTTAGAGGCTTTGCATCCCAATTTTATATTATTGAAGAAAAATGAAATTTGAACACATCAGTTAAAACTTACCAAATTTTTGTTATATAGATTATTTTAGTAGTTTTGCATTAGGGTTTTATGTGGTGACCTGTGACTGACAAGAGAAGAATAGGTGAGTGATGTCATGCAGGCAAGAATGACAAGGTTATGGTACAGCTTGTGTGGTGTGCTCTAAATCTCTTAAATACAATAGGTATAGGTAATTTCTTTGGAAAAACGTGCAGAAGGAACAACCGCTCAAGCTTTTGCCTTAGGAAAACATTCATATTTAGGCTTTAATGGTGATACTCTGGTATTTCACTGTTCTGCAGTAAAAAAAAATCCCCATTTATGTACAAAGGGGCATGTTGGGTGATAAAGATGGTGAACTTGGATTACACTGGCGTGCTTTAATTCCACACTAGTTCCTCACTATACTTGAAATAATTTCCATGTCTTTTCCCAAGTAATCTATGCACTTGAATAACTTGTGTTCTGTCCATGTCCTTCAGTTCTTGTTCTGTCCCTTGTCCATAGCTTTCCACCAGTTGCAGAAATTTTACTTCCCATTGCATCTATGCTGATGCATTCATACCTTATTTATTCCCATGCATTAAGTGCTTCCAAATATAATTAAAATTTCTATTTGAGATCTCTCATGTCCCTCTTCTGATTTTTATTGCTGCAGTTGGATTATGTTCATTCTCCGGAAGAGGGAAGACCATGTAGTAAATCATTTAGTTCATTCAGAAGTTGCTGTTAGCAGAGCAGTGGCTGGCACAGGTAAAGGTCATGACTTCACACATGAGAAATCCAAATCATGTGGAAACAAACAGCTGAAAAATGGTAGCTTGGTACATTCAAATGCAGCTGTCAAAAAAAGTGTAACTCCTGTTTTGGAGCATTTAGCAATAAATATAGCAAGATTAACCTAAATGTCAAACAAAGCTATCAAAGTTGCTGAAGGAAATGCCAGATTTCAGTTGTCTGTGTAGGTTAGGATGATGTGGATGGTGTATCTGTGTGGTGGGTTGGCCTTGGCCAGCAATTAAGCACCCTCTAACCACTCACTCACTTTGTCCTGCAGTAGGGTGAGAGAAAGAATGGGAATAGCAAGAGCAAGAAAAAGCTTGTAGATTAAGATAAAGGCAGTTGAGGAAATAAAGGGGGAAAGCTTAAAAAAAAAAAGGTACACCCCCTACCCCCAACCAGCCAAATTGCCAAGCAACAAAAAAGCCCAAGCAAGTGGTGCAAAGGTAAATGTTTGCCATCACTCTCAGAGGTGCAGTCTGGTGCTCAGTCTCTGAGCCAAGAACGCTACCTTGGAAGAACTACCCCCAGTTTTATATTGCTGAGCACGATGGTTTAAGGCTTGGAATATCCCTTTGTGTTAGCTCCAGCCTTTCTCCCACCCTCAGCCTACCCACTGTGGGGGCAAAGTGAGAAACAGAGAAGGCCTTCATGCTGTGCAGCACTGTTCTGCAATAGCTTAAGCAGTGATGTTAGCAGCATTGTTTTAGTCACAAATTGAAGCACAGCACCATATGGGCTGATAGGAAGGAAGTTAACTCTATCCCAGCCAGATGAAGTGCAACCTACTTAGCATGTCAGTGGCTGTGATGGAACTGTGAATTTTGTGTCCTCAGAGTTAATTCAGCCTTCTCTGCAGCAGAGGTGCAGCAGTGTGACTCTGCTCTGTCTGGACTCTGCTCCTGAGAGGAGTGCATCTACTTTATGTTGGCACATGCCAAGTGACTGGCCCCTGGATGTCCATCCCAGCAGTGTGTTCCAGATTAAGTGTTGACCAAAGCATAATAAAAATACCTTGTCTTATATGAGCAAATCTTGATTGATTTATGGATTTTTTTGAGAGTTGAGTCCTCCTCTCAAAGGAGGGAGGGAGTCCTCTTCCCATTAGGAGTCAGAAGGAATGCCTGCTGTTTTTGTTTAGGGTGCTGAGCTAGATTTAAACTAACCTATTGCTTTTATGATTGTAGAACTAAGCAAAATGTTTTAATGATTCATTATCATTTGTGTTCTAGGAGTTCAAGTGTAGTATGAGGAAATGTCAGCATTGCCATCCCTGTTTTGTTCCCTTGTCCTACCACTTTCTTTCCGCTCATAAATTAGTGAATAGGTTTTGATAGGGTCAGACCCTTTTGTCCCTAGGCTTGCTAGCTGCCGTTTAACATAAGTGACAAGTTTTCAGCCATGAATTTTACAAGCTTGAGTGTTTATTTGCAATGTCCTTTCAGTTGGATTGGAGGAGGTTATTAGAGATCTAATAAGGCTGCGCTGCGTTCACAGCTGAATGAGTCCATCTGCGCCTTGCAGAGAGGGCTGTGGGCTGCCATGAGGCACAGTGCTGCTTACATAAGGAGGGAATGGCTGGGAGTGCTCTAATTCTGTCTTCCTCCTTCCACATTGAGTTGTCATCAGTGGCTTCTAGCAGAGAGCACCTGCTTGCTGACTCAACTCCTGAGGTCAAGTGTTGGTGAAGGCTGTATCACAGCTGAATTCACCCAGAGTGATTATGGCTGCTCTGTGAGGGACAATAAATTCAGGAAAGACATTACAGGTTGTAACATTAGGAGTATTCAAGTAAGACTATGTTTAAACTGAAAGTTTGTTATCATTGATAGGTGCTTTGCAAATCAGATTCTTCTATTTTTGGGCACTTTCGAGAAACTAAGAATACAGACAAAAATATGTTTGACAGTGTATGTTGACAAAGATGTGTTTGATGGTGCATAATGAGCTAAGTGCTCCCTGTTTATGTTAATTGTATTGATACTTGACTGTCTCTCCCAAGCTGTGAAGGAATAAGGTTGATTTATGCTGCAGCTAGACTAACATGCAAATTGAGAAAAAAAAGTAGAAAGTGACAGTAGCTTCTGCGCTGTTTCTATGCAGCTAATACTGATAAATACAAATGTTTGAAACTATCCTTCTGTTCAGCAAGGTTTATCATTTCTTGTAGTGTGCAGACCTGAAAGAATCACTTATTTTTCAGGAGGTTTGTTACTTGAATAGTTATTTTCTGTTTTCTCTCTCTGTGTTTGTTTATGGATATTAGTAAGAAGCTGCTCTCTAATAAGAGCATGTCAATTTTTTGTGTGATTGTGTTGGTGTTACTTAATCAGTTAATGTCTTCTTGAACTAAAACCTGAGACTTTTAATTCTGTGGTTTTGGCTTGATAGCATTCTGAATTGCATTAGTTCTTTAAAAAAGCAGACTTGTGTTCTCATCTGCCAGATATACCTGACAATAAAAAGATTGCTTAATTTGTGTTTCTAATACTTATATTTACATATATTACAATATGACAACATAAGCATCATATTGGCTATTAATGAGATTTTTGCTAATATGATAAATGATAAATGTGTCCATCAAACGTTGTGTCAGTTATGTCAGTATTTTGATTTTTTTCACTTGGGTACCCAGGAAATATTTGGAATTGTTGCATTTTTCTTAATTGACGGATTTCTCAGTGGATTTAAAAATTACGTGGTTCATGCCCCACTGCTAGCTTCTTGAACTTGCTTTTGTCTGCATGTTTTTTTGGTGTTCAAAAGTATTGGTCTTTAAGATAGGTTCAGTCTTTTGCAGCATTTGGCTTGTTTGATGATCCAAGCTGATGCACCATAAGCATTTTTTCCCTCTGATATAGGGAAAGATTATTTTATTGCTGATTTATCTGAAATACAGTAGTGTAGGTTATTACTTTGACTTGTTATGAAAGAGGTATCAGTGTAAATAAAGTTTTCATTGGGATAGCAATTCTTCTAACAAAGAAATTGTGTCGAAGGGTTATTTCATTTTGAAGTACTTTTTTGATAACGTTGAAATGAAAACAGTCCTGAGTCTTACTTCATGAGGCTGAGACCTGCCTGAAAAGTCAAAATATGGCTCACTTGCTTGTTACTTCTTTAATTGACAGTGTCTTTCCTGTTTTTACTGTCCTCCTAATTCTAAACACAGTGTAACCGTTTAGGCCTTTCTGTTACCCAGTTGTTGGACTTCAGGAGAGATATTTTTCTGAATACTTTCCTTGTTAGTAGAAGAGTAATTATAAAGTCACTTCCTACATTTTTAATAAAAAGGAGCTGTTCAATTCTCTGAAATATCCAGTATTTAGTGGGTGATACAGGATAGGACTGTTTTAGTGACCATACAAAGGAAAAAAGACATTGTAGTCTCATCTCTCCCATAGGCTACTTCAGCCGTAGTGGTAATGAATAAATGAGTTCGTGTTTTAATTTAAACCTGTATTAGATAGCAGTCCTGCCCTTTAAGAAAAAGTGAAGCAATCGAACTTTCAGAATAGTTTAATGTCGAAACTGGACTGTTTTAGTGGGCATACTGGCTGTAACTACCTGGAACAGGCTTCAGCCTGATCTCCCAGTAGCTGAGCCTTTGAAGACTTCTGGAGTCCAACCTAAGTTGATTTGCTGTGCCTTGTCCTTAAGGATTTCTGCACTCAGAGTCTTCTGCCAAGAGAAGCTGGACTTTACAGTCCAGTTGGTGATTCTAGAGTCCAGTCCTAGATTAGACATCTAGATTCCCCAATGTCTTTCCTTTGCTTTTTAGCAGTATGAAAGATAGGACCAAAAAACCCTGCAAGATTTGGCTTTGGCAAGAGTTACAAAAATTTTCATTGAAAGAGTAATGCTTAAAATGTTACAACTGTAAGCAGTCCATTTGCTATATGGGTGCCTTCTGTTTCTTCTTCCATGGGATCTGAGTGCCTCTGGGAAGGTGGAACAGCTTGGGGGCAGCTCAGGGTTTATGATCATCCATGAACTAGTCTTGAGAACTTTGTCACGCTTTGGCGTGGGATGTGATATGTTCAACTCCTCATTTTGCTAAGTTAAGGCTGTTTTTCCTGTTCTTTTCTATGAAATATTTTAAGATTATGCATTTGTTGCCTCTTTCTGTTTATTTTAGCAGTGGTCATTCCTGCCTTTTTACAGAAAAGCTGAACGACTTTCAGCTGAACGACTTCATCAAGTGGTCTGATTTTGTAGAATTACAGTAATCAAATTCTGCTGAAATATTACAAGATACTTAATTTTTTGTTCTATAGTTAAACTCCTTTTTAAATTGCAGAAGAAAATTCACAGCCTGTAGATTAATCAGTATTGGTCAATACAGATATGATACACATTTGAATAAAAATGGTGCATAGGTATATTATTGACCCAAGACCAATACCACTTGGCAGTATTATTCAGAATCTAGTGAGCATGTTGGGATTTTGCTTCAAAGTGTAGAGAATTTAGCACCTTTGATGATGTCACTGTTACATTTTTGCTACTTCAATTGCTTCCACATTGTTTTTGCGAATTGCCCAGTGCCTTTGATCTCAAGAGTGAATGTTTAAAGATAATAATCTCTTTGGTTGAAGGAGAAGGTTTGAAGGCCTTTGGAAAGTCATGGATTGGATCATTTTTCAGTTGTCAGTTTAAAGTGAGAGGTCAGGCCTACGTGGGATTGAACAATTACTCCTTTTTCCAGAGGAAGGGAAAGCATTGTGCATTATGTTTTCACATAGCCCAAGTATAGATGTAGGTTTTTCTTTCTCTTCTCTTGTGATGCCATTATTTACAGAAACTGATTTTGTGTCCTTTTTTCTAATCAGGCATATTTATCACAAGATTGCTTGAAGGTTTGTGTCTTGTAATTAAAGCGGTGGTTTTCCACTTTTGAAGAAATGCGGCCATTTCAGGGTTGTTATTGATAGTGTCTGCATACTATGAATTTATAGTCTATTAAAGGGTGCAGTAAGTGTAAGTTTAAACATGATAAAGATAAGTGATGTTTGCATCATTCTCTTACAGAGAAATATTCGATAACTAAACTTTGCAAAACAAAATTTAATTGGGTCACTTAGTCCAGGAATGGGAAGTGCAAGTCCCTAGGGCATTGGTTTTTGTTGTGATTTCTTGCCCAGATAAATTGTGCTGAAATGTTTCCTACAGCTTCCTCAACTACAAGCTTTTAAAGTTTGTTTATGAGAATTTTAGGAAGGAAAAAAAAAAGATCAGGACATAAGGTATTGATATTTTCTTTCCCCTTGTAAATGTTGTGGTGAATGAGAGAGGACTTTGAAGTGGGTGCAGTAGAGTGGAAATACTATATGAACTATATAATCTCCAATTTCCTCTGAGGAAATGTAAACAGGATGCTGTAAACTTGTGCTTGTGTTGTTACTTCCTATGCCTAGTTCTTACATACATGAAGAAAAGTACTGACTTAAAGAGAAACATCAGAAACCTTGCATGTCTAGATAATAAAATAAATATTCTTTTCTTTTTATGTTGTGTTGTTGATGCAGTTTTAGTTGTGGTAGTTTGAAACTGAATTCTGTAGATTTTTTCCCCTTTCATGACTCTAACGTGCAGTACAGCCCTCCTGCCAGTTGCTTTTCTTAAAATTTTTCTTAAATTAAGATAGCTTTCTTAGTAATACAGTATCTTCTCAAATGTAAAATGTATTTAACTTCCTCAGATTAATATTTTCCTTTTATCATAAAGTATTTATAGGATTGACTTCTCTCATTTGAGCAGGAGGATGTAGAAGCTTGCAACTTGGTGTATCAAAAGTTACATGACTGTAGGAGTTTAGAAGAAAACTGTATGGGCTTAGACTGGGTCTGTTTAAAGAAAAAATCATCTCTTTCCATTGATTGAATATGTATACACTTAGACTTGCAGTTTATTGCATCTCTCTCAACTGCTTGAAACATTGGCGTTGGGTTTACAATTCTAAAGGTTTTAAAATAGGTTTTAATAAATTTTTTGTAATGCCAGAAGAAGAAAGAAAATATTTTTCTTAGGGAAGGAGCGAGCAAGAGAAGGGAGGGCACAAAATCTGTGGAGTCAGAACTGCTGACTATGTAGTTTTAAAAACTTTTTTAGAAACCTGTGATGTAATACTATTAAAAGTAACCCCTGGCAGTCCCTTACTCGTACCTAGTGTTTTTTGCAAGGTTTCATTTTGTTTCAGACTTGATGGGTGTTTGTGAAGCACAGAAAGAATTTATTTCAAATTACTGGGGAAAGGTGATTATTTATGTCTGTAGTGACTGGCAGTTTGAGGTATGGATATATTTGGTTGTGTCAATGGAAGCAGTGATATTTCAGCCCGAGATCTTCAAGATTCCTTGAAGTTACACTGTTGGATAAGTCAAAAATCTTAGAGGAATTGAAATAGTTTCTACTTTAAATGATTCTGGTTTTTTCAATAAATTGTAAGTAGATAAAATGTGACTTCATACAAATGTTTTATGGCTTGTTTTGTAGATGATGTTCTGACACCAACTGCAGAGAACGGTAATTTTCCCTACCAAGTACCCAACTTCCATAAGTGTGAGATTTGTTTGCTGTCTTTTCCAAGAGAGACCCAGTTCCAGCGCCATATGAGGGATCATGAGCAAAATGACAAGGTATGAGTTGTGCTAGATACAACCAGTGTACATTGATATTTTCATATACTGTCAAGTGAAGCTAACACAAGGTGTCTTTTCCATTTCTTTTCAGTCACACCACTAATAATTATTACTTGGGGACCTCAGAGTTTTGTGACATATCTCTTTTATGTTTTCTCATGTTTCCTTTGAGATAGGACCTTCCTTTGATGCCCTTTAATTGGATTGTTGTTTCCAGATCAGCAGCTTTTAATTTTAGCCATTTTCTTTGATTTCTGAAATACCCAGGTGGATGACAAAATGTATGAGTTTTTTTCAATAGAGTTTGCAAAGTGATTCTGCACATTAACAATAAAAGGAAAATAATGCTTATATTTATTAACAGGATCCTACTTGTAAACTAATTTAGTATGTATGTATTAATCAGTGGATTAATGTCATCACTTTAGCTGCTTACAAATCAAATTTGGGAAAGAATGAGAAGAATACCAATATGTGATTAAGACTGGACTGGCTTTTTAAATGAAGCTTTTGCCACAAGTTGCATCTGTAATATGAAGCTTTTATTTCTCTTGCTTTCTTGTTCACAAAGCTAAGACGACTGACATTCGTTTTATAATGAAAATAATTCTGTTACTTTTTGAGGTAGCCCTAAATATAGATTAATTTTCACAAAAGGTAGCATAATAATGGAGATAATTCACATATACAAAAGCAACTTACACAAGTTTCAGTGTTGTAAAATTGATAAGGTTAAGCCCATGCTATTGCACACTTATGTAAGAGCCTTTACATCCAAAAGTGAAAGGGCTCTTAAAGAATAGAAAACTGGTTTTGCAGATACCAAATGAGGAGCAGTCAGGCCTAGTATAAACCAAGTGTTTTGTTGCTTTGATTATTAGTTTTACTTCAGGAAATTTCATGAAACCTCAGAATATGCTGAGTTGAAAGGACGCAGAAGGATTATCATGACCAACCCCTGGCGCTGTGCAGGACTCCTGATGCCAGGAGTCACACCATGTGCCTGAGACCATTGTCTAAATCTTCCTTGAACTCTGACAGGCTGGTGCTGTGACCACTTCCCTGGGGAGCCTGTTCCAGTGTCCAGCCACCCTCTGGGTGAATCATGATCACAGTTAAAATAGGAGAATGTGTTTCTGACTCCTGCTCATTGCTCTCTCTTACGAACTTCACTCTTTTCAGACAGTCTCAGTTTTGAGTCTCTGGTTTCCTTAGTTCCCCTTCTTTCTTTTCCCTTTTTGCTCTTACAATGCTGTATGTGCATTTTCTGTAATGAGATGCAAAGAAGAGAATTGATCTTGGTATTATTTAGCATCATTATCCTATGTAGGTACTTGAATTGTTGTTTTTTAATGTTTAACGTTTTGATTTGTATGGTTATATGTGTCACTCAGGGTATATGTAGCCTATAGGAAGACTGAATTTTGTCTTTATTTTTTGTGATTTTATAAACAGCCTCACCGGTGTGACCAATGTCCGATGTCATTTAATGTTGAATTCAACTTGACCCTGCACAAATGTACTCACAATGGCGAAGATCCTACGTGTCCTGTGTGCAACAAGAAGTTCTCCAGAGTAGCCAGTCTGAAAGCACATATAATGCTACATGAGAAAGAGGAGGTAATTCATTAAAGTTTATAACTTAATTTTGAAAAGACATGTAATAGCGGTTGTATTTAATTCCTTACCTGTATGCTTTAGGTTTTGCGTAAATTTAGATTTTGAATAAATTATTTTATTCTGAAGAAATATAAAACTTTACGTGGGGAGTCTGTTTTAATATTAGTTATAGAAATTAATATCCTGATTATAAATAAGTGTTCCCATTGTGTCTTTATGAAAAAAAGGAACTTGAGCATATTTGATAGATACCATATCATACTATATATAAACATTGACTAATTGGTTATTTGCACATACTTTTATTTTGAAGATATTTCTGTGACTTAATCTACATTGATAAGCCTACACATAAGAGAAAACGTGTGATCATATTTGATGGCAGATGTCATGGTGAGGCACTCTCACCATTCATAGAAATAGATGAAGCTGTTACCTTATCTACAGCTCCCACCTCTGTTTTTGCAAGGTTGGTGATTTTGCTTGAGAGTACTTGGTCCTTCCCCTATCAAAATTTCATTTTTCATTTTGATAGAGTGTTGATTAAATTCTTAGCAGTTAATACATAGTGGTGTATTTTGCACGCTTTATAGTCTTTACTGCATTACAACAGTTGCCAGAGTTGAATGCACTGCCCAAAATACCAAATTTTTTATGATGCAATTGCCTCTTCCTCCCATTAAGGTTTTTTTAAAATTGCACTTCATGTTGGAGAACTGGAGCTTAATCAGGAATGCATTTTTATTGTCCAGCTTCCAATCACAAATGTAACAGTGGTGTGTTCTTCCATGCCAATTGCTGACAGCTTACAGCAGTTTTGACCTGTAAGTTGGGAGTAATAGGCCTTTGTGCACTTTTCCTTAAACCAGATGCAGGGCATGCCGTCTGTAGAGGTTCCTTCTTTAATCCTTTTAGCTTGTGTTTTGTCATGTACACAGCCAAGTAGGCAGCCAAGTTAAGTGGACTGGAGTCCAATTTTGCTGTATATTGATGTATCTATAATGATGAATGGCTTAGTTGGTGTTATTAAGGAAACTTGATTTATTAATTTCTTGAAACATAGAATAAGAAAGACACCTGAGGGTGGTTTTTGGTATTTATTTCTACCACTAAGTGATTTCTCATGCACTTCAGCAGTGCTGGTTTTTTTTGCTTTGGTGCAGATGTCAGAAGAATAGGCTGTGTGATGCCTTCCAATTTAAAATTCCATCTGCAGCTTGAAAATTAAATTTATAAAAATATGAACATATTTCAATTGCTAATGAATGTGTTTCCTATAATACTCAATAGTTTTGTGATAAAACAGACATGAATGTAGCAATTAATTCACATAAACCTGCAGGAATAGCTTTCACAGTAATTATGCACAGGACCTGTAGGAGAGCTGGAATTTGAACTTGAAGCAGAGGGAATTGGTGATGGCAGTAGCTGCCATTGAGGGGTTTTCCACAATGTGCATGTTAACAAGTTAGGGGTGGAGTGCGTTCTCACTCCTGTCTGCTCTTCTTCCTTTTGCTGTTAGAAGGGTTACAAGTCTGAAATCAGAGCAGAGGTGCATATACATTAAGGGACATACATAGAGGGTAGGAAGATAGCTCCCCAAATTTCATTTTGTGAAGCATTACCTTTGTATTGTGCTGCATCAGGCAGTTTTATCTACAGGCAAATGCACATGGGAAAGAACAGAACAGCTCTAGTGAGATTTGGGAGAGTGAGTCTGTCTGTGAAACTTAGATTTTTGTGTTTGACTGCTCCATGCGAGAGGTTCTGGAAGGAAGTTTCTGGGCCGTTGATACTGAGCTTGCAAGAGACTATTTTCTCCTCACATTCGTCAGTGATTTATATGTGATAAACTTATATGTGATAAATTTATATGTGAGGGAAAAGCTGCACCTTTGAAATTCCTCACTAATATGGGATAGCTTTCTCTTGAGAAGTCATTAAGAATATATCTTGTGTAAATATGACCCATCTTCTTGAGGATTGTTGAACATGTCAGTTTCCTAAGTGGAAATGCACAATAGTTTTCATTGCTACATTTTGCCCTGGCAGGATAGAAATGGTGAATAAAAAACAGAAACAAAATTATTTATTGCATTAGAACTGCTATTATGTCGTCTTTTTCGTGAACATGAGTGGCTTTTGGGCTTTAGGAACACCTTAATATGTTGAAAAAGTTAAAACTGATATTTGGTGGATATAAAATGAAAATTCCTTCATTATAAGATCCTCTTGCTTTGGGTTTTTATGTTTTACTTTGTATGATGTTGGGGTTTTGTTTGTTGTTTGTTTTGTTTTTAGAAATATCCACTGAATTTGATTTGTACTGTCTAATAATTCGTGAGCAATGATCTTTTGAAAAAGTGCAGATTAAAATCCTTTACAGATGCTGGCAGTCATAGATACAAAACAGGTGAAGATCATGAGTTCCAAAGTGTTCTTCAGATGTTGCATCTGGTGAGATAGAGAGAGCTAAAACAGGCAGAATCCAATGAGTAGAGCTTTAAAAATTTTTTTATGGGTTTGGGAATTTTGCATCTGACCAGCTCCTTCTGTTTAACCGTGGCTTTAACCATAGTGAGGTTACAGTGTTCAATTACTTGCTCTGTGCATGGTGGTGATTTTTTTGTTTCCTTGAGGAGCAAAAAATACATCTGGAATTGCCTGCAGCATAATCTGTTTGGTGTGATATATAGGTGGGTTTTCTGTAGTTTTTCTGCTTTACTGTAATCTTGCTTTCCTACAGCAAATTTCACAGTACTGAACAGAATAATGAAGACTTTAATTGCGTCAAATAACTTCATCTTAGGTTAATTTTTTTGTTTGTAGAAGTTGGTTAATAGAATATGTGTATTTGCAACTTAACATGATACATATGTATATCTGAAAAATGCTGAGAAGCGATTCAAAATCCCTCAGTTTTGAGGTTCCTGAGCTTGGCATGGTAATTGTAGGTTTCCTGTCATAAAATTTTCCCCAACTTTTAGAAATCTAAGATCATATACTTGTTGTATAAGAGCAGTAGATGCCCATAAGAAGTATTCTGATTTGAATGTATGTCCTAGAAAAAAAAATTAGTTATTTGTTGCTCGCTCTGTAACTTGAATGCAGTAATAATGGCATCTAAGTTAGATTAAACAAATAATTTTTGAATTGGTAATTAATTACATTAAAGGACTTCAGCTTTTTAAGCTTTTGTCTGGAAATGTGATACTGCAGAATTTTTTTTTTCAGACTTAAAAAACAAATTTATTGTCAAAACAGTCCAAAAATAAGAGTGGCATACCTGTGTTCCTCTTGATTAAAACATTCTTGTCAATATCCTTCTTGAAATGAACATGGTTGTTTTCTGTTTTTGTTTTTACTTTTCTTGTTGACCATTATGAGAGAGGAAAAGGGGGTAGGATAAGAAACATTTCAATTCAGTGATAGTCACAATTACTGAAAACTGAGCTGATAAAAAAAACTTTCTGAAATTAATGCGTTGAAGAGATATCTGTTAGAAACACTGTGTTCTTCTTTATTTCTGTCATCTTTACTTTCAAGAAAGCTAAAAAGTCAGGGCTAACTGTGGTGGGATTACTGTTTAAAAATGACACTCAATATCATTTTAACCTGTAAAAGTGTGAAATCCCTGAATCCACAGTTACCATGATTTTGGTTAGAAAGTAATTATTTGTTACAGATGTTTCTGTAGACCATGGTGTAATGGTACTGGGGTGAGCTTCTGTGTGTGTCTTGAACCAGCCCACCGAGGAAATAGGGAGTGATGAGGATGGTACTGAGCTACTTGTTTCTGCTGCCATATGAAGTTTTTCAGAACTCAGTTCTACTGGAGTTACTTAAAATATAAATATTAATATAATCTTGCAGTGATTATTGTACATGATTTATATCACAGGGCTCATGAACTCTTCTTGCTTGTATACTTCCCTCGCTGCTTGCTTCCAGCTGCCAGTGTCCATAGAAGGGTAAGTTAATCTACTTGAACAAAGCTTGTGCACTGCTGTTTTGAAAAATCAGTCTCTATTATCTCTTTCAGAATCTTATCTGTTCAGAGTGTGGAGATGAATTCACTTTACAGAGTCAGCTGTCCATACACATGGAAGAACATCGTCAGGAATTGGCAGGCAGTAGGATTCACAGCTGCAAGTCTTGCAAAAAAGAATTTGAAACTTCCTCACAGCTAAAGGAGCATATGAAAACTCACTATAAAATAAGGTGACAATCATGAGTTTATAACAAAATGAGCAGATGTTACTTTTATGGTGATAGCTGGGAAAAGCAGAAGTAGTATTTCCAGTCAGCAAAGTACCATGATTTATGCAGATAATTTCTTTTCCTTGATATGCTGTTCTAAAATGACGCTTTCTTTTTAAAACCTTGCTTAAGTGGGTGGTTATTTTTGGAGGTCTTTTTTCCCCCTGTTTTTGTATTTAGGCACACATACTAAGCATAGTTCATCTGCAAGCTATTTGTAAACATGCATTAAGTTTCTCTGATGCAAAGTGATTTTTGAAGTGTGTTTATGATTTTAAGCACTAATAGCAGTATATTGAAGCAAATGTATATTAATTTTACATAGCATTTATTATAATGACAAAAGTTTTAATGCTTTCATTCTGCAAAGATGTTACTTGTTCTTTGCAGTTTAATTATCTTTCCCTGTTACAGCCTCCCATGAATTTCTTGTAAATCTGAAAAAGCACAAAATGAAAAGGGGGAAAAAAGAGCCCTGGTAAATGCTGTTGTTATTTTTGGTGAATATTTGTTCTGTCTTTTCTTTCAGCTCTCTAGTTTAACTTTACTTTGAGGAAGGTGAGAAGTACTTTAAGTTAGAAGGAGGAAAAACTTCTCTTGGTTTGCTTTATATATTAAAAAAGCCTGAAGTCTCGACAGCTGATCTCTTTTTTAATTTTCACTATTTCTGTAAAAAGCAGATGAGGAAAATTACATATTCAAAACCAAGAAATGCTGTATATTCCCCGTTCTTCTTACTAGAAGTTAATACAGATTCTATGATCTTAATAGTTGTGTTGCAAGAGGTTTAAACAAGTGTTGTAAATTTCAGTCTGTGAACAGAAATTTAAAGGTTTGCAGTATCAAGTAAGGTCTGAGTTATGTAAATGTATTACCTGCTAAAACCATTGTTCTTGTGGACAACTCCTGTTTAGAGGTGTTAGGATGAATAAACTAGTTAGTTTGATTTGTAGCTAAATGAATTTTGGGAATTTATATTCTCTGTTTCTGTGGTTCTTTGGAGAATGGGATTTGTATTTGAGGGTCAGTGGTGAATATTTGGGTTGTTAAATTCTTAACTTGCTCTTACTGGACTTCAGCAACTGCATTTGTACTCCAGTGTGTGAGATTTGTGTGTTCTAGTTCAGAATGAAGGACTTTGCTATATTCAGGCAAAAGAAATAGAGTTGAAGGTTCCCACCAAAATGTGAAGTCACTGTATACTTGTGGCAAATAGAATTTACCCTGAAAATGTATGAAGAGAGCCTGTAAGATGTATCAGATCTTTACTGCAGAAATAACTAAAAGTCTTGGTGTATATAGGTACTGAGAAAAGAGCTGTTGGTGTTGTCCTTTCAGTGTCATTATGGAGTTTGGGTTTTCACTGTTGCAGCTGATACTATATTGCCATCAAATTAACACTATGTTAAAACTGATGGGGTAAAAGAAGCATCTTCAAAATAATGTTTAATTTATATTTTTTAAAATCACAGGGTATCAAATACCAGATCTTACAACAGAAACATTGATAGAAGTGGGTTTACCTATTCCTGTCCTCACTGTGGGAAGACGTTCCAGAAACCGAGTCAATTAACACGGCACGTTAGAATACACACAGGTAAGGCTGTGGAAGTACTTATTTTAATTTGGTTTTGTTTTAAAAATATCAGTTAACCTCTGAAATGCCATGTCTTTTTTCTCTCTGTTGGGACCTGAAAGATTATTAATACATTTGGCTTATTAGATACAGTTACCTATTGGTTTAAAATAAACTTTATGTAATTCATTTGCTTAGGAAATTTATATGCTTTTAAATTTTTCAGATTTATATGATTAGAAGCAGTTTAAAAATGTGAAAAAATCGATATATTTCATTTGTTTCCAAATATCAATTTTGGTACTTAGCTTCAATGGGCCTTAAAATCAGAATCTCTTGATAAGGTCCAGTCATCTACTTTTAATTAAATCTTATGTGCTCTAGAGAGCACGTTCTAGAATCTAGTTGCAAAATGAGCACAAGGACATGAGAATTAATGATACTAATAAAGTAGTAGTCTTGCATTTTTAAAATTGATTAATTTAAACTTAAGAAGTGGTTTTCTGAGGTGATAAGCCTAGGTTGTAATAATTGAAGAAGTGCAGGTGACTGTTCAAATTTGCAGAATGAGTAGGAAATGTTTTTTGCCACATTTATCATAAATATGTGCATGTTTAAACCATAAGCAATTGAAATAATTAAAAAATGCCAAGCATAAAATAATATAAAACTTTTGAAGTGTACAGATGACTATAAAAGAATACTTCTTATGTTTTAACCAGGTATACATTATTATAGCAGGAATTTGGCTTTAAACAAAGTCTTCATTGAAGATATTCCAGTGATATTCAATATGTGTTTTTCATACGTACTGAATGAATTGCCATTTGTCTAGTTTTTAGTTAATTCAGGTATTCCTTTGTGTAAGTGTACAATTCTGTTATTACACTGACTAATACTGTTGTAGTATCAATCACTGTAATATCACTGTCAGACAGTGATGTAATGAGTTGCCATTTACAAGAATGGTCCTGTTTACAAAGAAATAAAAAGACCATTGTGTGGCACTTTCTTAAGAATCTTTTGAAGTTTTACAGATCTAGTTATAGAAAAGTAACACAAGAGGTCACTCTTGTACCTGCTTTAAAACAATTGCTTGAAAGTAATATCAAAAAAAGGTCAGTGAAAATTAACTTCAGTGTTTTAGATTCTTGGCTCTATTTAATTCATTAGCTTATTTTAGTCAGAATAAATAAACAAGATTATAGTTGGTTATGGATGCTTTTTTAAAGCTTTGGAAAGTTCAAGGGCATTTATATTTTTTTTCTGAAGACTGAAAGACATTTGTCTGTTGGGAAACAGAAAATGCAGTCCCAATCTGCCCATGATTGGAGGTCATTTTAGGTTCCAGTTACCTTGCAAATACTCATGTAATTTGTGAAGTATGTTAGTACTCCGAATCTGCAGATAATCTGTCTGGCATTTGGCTGCTTGAGGTACTGTAGATATCTAGAAAAAAACCCCTCTGTTTTAAAGAATTTAGAATGCCCAAGTTTTTAAATGTTAAAATAGCAGATCTGTGCACAATGAGTGGCATTAGGTTAGTCTCTTAATTGCAGTCCTTTTTTTGTTCTAGCTAGTCATTTCAGGCACATACACCCTTCTGGGAAAAAAAATCCAGTCTCAGGGACTGCAATTCCCACATTAATAATTGAGTTATGAACCCCTTGTCCCCCCTCTCAAATCTGTATTTTATTAAGTTACACTTGAGAAATGTTTCCGCATTAGAGTTAAGGTTTTGTTTTATAATGAGATTTATTTACATAGGCAAACTTAACCTGAAGCAGTACTTCCATATGTCCACCAGCCACTCTTACTGGAAGCTCAGCTTTTTGCCAATGAAAGCCCAATAGGAATTTGTATTTCCAGATGTGAATCAGTGTTCTTAATTTTAATCTCTTTTAAAAAATATACAGTTAAAACCTGCAATCCTTAAGGCACCTTCAAAACCTCTAAGCAGCAGAACAGAAGATACACATTCCTTCAGTGAGTTATATGCTTGAAATCAATTTCAGAAAAATAGCTGCTTTTGTTCTTTTGTTCTTAATTAAGAAATAATAAGTTTAAAGTAGATGTAATTACAGCTATAAAATGATAAATATTATAAAAATATTTATTAAAACTGATTTAGTGTGTACATGGTAGGACTTACTGGTGTAGCAAAGATAGCACCCAGTGGTGCTTATTCTGATCTTGGCTATGGAAATGTGCAAAGGCAAGGTGTTAAATATTTTCAAGGTCCTAGAGTTACCACAGCTGGACTATTTCACTAAAAGAAAAAAAGTATTATTACTAAGTTCAAAGTGGAGGTTCCCAGGAGTTAAGTAGAACACATGGTTGTAAGGAACTGAAATTTATCATTAGTAAGTTTATGTAGCTTTGTAATCTGTTTAGGCAGTCCTTGTATGTTCTCTAACTGGGGGGTTCTTCATGCTTATCTGGTAACATACAAAAAGTGTAATTATACACAGCATTGAGGGCACCAAAATTGGGAAATTGTGACCGAACGTTTCTGTAAAAATGTTGGCTAGTTTTTCTTTAAGTATTCAATATGAACAGTTTTAAAAATTATTTTCTGAGCAGAACTGTCTAAAACATTATTTCATTGCATATTTTCAGTATGTGGTTGCAAAGAGTGAATCGCTCTTAATATTTATTGGGGAGTGGGAACCATATACCATCTTTTGCAGAGTTGCTGTAAGACTTTCTGATTTTAAATTAGATAAAGGTTTAAATTTGACTGTTAGTTATTTATTACTGTCCATTTATCCTCTGGGCCTGCTTGTTTTTTGTGAAGGTGTGTGCATTTTTATAGGATTTGGTATAAAACGTGGGTTTCTTTTTCCCTTTGTTTTTTTTCTCCAATGATTTTGCATAGCAGCTTTTGAGATCTTTCAAACCACAGGTTGAGAGAAGCTGTTTTGAATAATTGCTTCATCTATATTTCCTTTATTTTACCCATTTAAACTGGTAATCATCAGCTAAGTCACAAAACCTTTTTAACAAGGCTGCATTTTAATCAGAGTAGGTGCTGTGGTTGGTAATTGAGGTAAACAATTTTATTGTCAAAACCTCCTAATAACATATATAATAACGTGTGTGTTTTATTTTAATGGATACAATTTTTGGTTTAGCTACAGAAAACGGCTGACATTTACTTAAATCTCCTTACCCTTCCTCCTCCTGCCGCTGTTTCCCTGCAGGTGAAAGACCTTTCAAGTGCAGCGAGTGCGGGAAGGCCTTTAACCAGAAGGGGGCTCTGCAGACCCACATGATCAAGCACACGGGGGAGAAGCCCCACGCCTGTGCCTTTTGTCCCGCCGCCTTTTCCCAGAAAGGCAACCTGCAGTCACACATCCAGAGAGTTCACTCTGAGGTAAAGGCCATTATTCATCGAGTCCTGGCTGCTAACATGCATCTTAACTCGGTTTTGCTATTCCTGTGTGCTCCAACCAGTATGCATTTATTGCTATAGTGTAGATTCTGGTTTGCTGCTTTTACCTCTGAGCTTTCCTTAGCTTGTCTGAATAAATGTATACTCAGGAGAAGTAGCAAAACCTTCATTGGCCAGTGTCTTTTCAGTACATGGGCAGATTAATGAATAGTGGGGTTAGGTGCACAAAAATGTACCTGTGTCTGTCTTGGGAGAACAAGGACTAGAATCAGATGAAAGTAGGCCAGAAGTAGCCAAGCAGAAAATGATGAAAAATTTCAATGCCAAGCAGTGACTTACTAATTCTATTTTAGAACATACTTGCCATTTGTCTTTGAAGTATGTTTTGCAGCCTTTTACAGAGTGTTTTTGGTTACAAGTAGAAGAAAATTCCAGAATAAGTTTTTTTAAAAAAATGATTCAGACCTCTTTATGTCTGGATTTTTTTCTCTTTTTGGCAGACAATTTTTAAGACTCAGAAGGTACTGCTGTGATAAAGTAATACAATCTTCTTAGCAATATGAGCTATGCAACTTTGTTCAGTAATTTCCTTGCAGACTTTAGTGAGTTGTGGTTGAAAATACCAATAGAAAGAGACTTAGTCTTGGTTTGAAATTACGAAGGGATAGAGGTGTAGTGCTTTTTGCTTCTTTTATTTCCTGTGTGCACAATATCATCTTTGTTCTCACTCTTCCCCTAACTGAGATTTGCAGTCTTGTTTTCCATTTTTGTGTTACAATGGTAGGTATTACTAAGAGTCCTTTTAGCATGTTACCTTCTTACTTTTAGGATGTGCCTTAGTATATGGATATGTCTTAATAATGTGTGATACTTATTTATGTTGCATCATATAACTTGGAGTACTGTGTTCAGTTTGGGACACTCAATTCAGGAAGGACATTGAGGTCCTGGAGCATGTCCAGAGAAGGGTAGTGAAGCTGGTGAGGAGTGGCTGAGGGAGCTGGGGCTGTTTAGCCTGGAGAAGAGGAGACCTTAACACTCTGGGGTAACCTTAACACTCTCTTCAACTCTCTGGAGGGAGGCTGTGGCCAGGTAGGGGTTGGCCTCTTCTCCCAAGCTGCAGGTGACAGGACAAGAGGACACAGTCTTAAGCTGTGCCACGGGAGGTTTAGGTTGAACATCAGGAGGAATTCCTTCATGAACAGGTGATTAGACATTAGAATGGGCTCCCCAGGAAGTGGTGGGGTCACCGTCTCTGGAGATAAGTATTTAAGACTGGACTTGGCACTCAGTGCCATGGTGTGGTTGGCATGGTAGTGTTTGGTCATAGGTTGGACTTGAGGACCTCAAAGGTGTTTTCCAACCTAATTGATTCTCTGATTCTCTGGTGTGACTGGTCATCCTCAAGGTTAACAGCTCTCTATGTGTGATATCTTATGCTACATAACAAAATGAACCATAATTTAATAATTTAAATTGTAACTTTTTTTGGTATTAGTTAGGAGTGAAGTATAAAACACTTTTTACTTTTTTTTCTGTTACTCTGTTTTCCTGTAAGAAAAGATACTTTAAATAAATGCTACCTCTTGATCACATCCTATTCTGTGTTTTGCAGTCCTGAGCCTGCATTTGAGTTACTGCTTTGGTTAACTTAGTGATTTTTTTTTTCTTGCTGTTGCTGTGTTTTCTTCAAGCCTGTGTGGAACTCTCTGAATTCTTTGTTTTATTCTGATACAGTTACAAAATAACATTGCAGCTGATAATGAATTACAGGTTGATTCTCACTTCCTAAAGCATTCCTAAAGTTTAGTTGTAGCACACTTTATCACTTAATACTTCTTTTTGAAAGTCTTGTTGGCAGTTTAATGTCACAAAATATGAAATATCAATACTATATTGCAAGTGTGTTTTCTGCATTAATATACTGCAGTGTATTTTCTTTTAAATACCTGCACATTGCAAGTGTGACACTGGATGTTATTGATGTATGATGGACTGAGGGGAAGGTGAGGATGGTTGGAATCTGCAAATTTAGTTGCTTTAATTACCTTAACCCATTGGTCTGAAAGTCTCAAACAAGTGGCTGTTGATCACTTTCTAGTTCTGTGTGTTCAAATTCAGGTCAAACTAGGCATTAAACTTCCCTGCTCTTCACGGTGTTGGTTTTGTCTGCAATTTTTTCATCTCATACTTTCAAACTTCCATTTGTATTATGTGTGATGTTTCCTCTTCAGGCAAATCTTAATTGTAAAGCTGCATTTCAGTTTTGCTTTTAAGTGTGAAATGGTAGGAGATGGTGAAGGGAAAAAGGCCTGAGGCCTTGTTTGCCGCAGGACATGAGTTTTGCTGTCTGCTGCTTCACAATGTTGTCAAGTGGCAGTAAGCAACTGGATAAGCAATATAATCACATAGATTATATGTGATTGTATGAATCTGCATATATCCAAGAGGTACCAGCCTGATTCCATAACTGCATATTGGTAACTTGAAAAAATAAACCACTGTAGCTCTCATAATCCCATAATTACTTGTTATATAGAACAATAATGTAAAAACATGATATTTGGTAGGTGTAGGGAAAATTTACTTTATTTTTTTTTTAAGGTGAAGAATGGCCCTACGTACAACTGCACAGAATGTAGCTGTGTCTTCAAAAGCTTGGGTAGTTTAAACACACATATCAGCAAGATGCACATGGGTGGTCCACAGAATTCTGCAAGTGCTTCAACAGATGTATCTCATGTTACAGCGGTAAGCTTTGCTGATCCAAATGAAATGAAAATGTCTTTGAGAGTTTAATTAGGTCTATATCTTAATTCCAGTAATTCTTCAGATAGGTTAGAACTTCTAGACCTGTAGCTGTCTTTCATCTTTTTCAAGTTTTGTGTGATTTTTGATATAAATTTGCAGGATTAAATATTGGGAAAATGTAAATTGGCCAACTGTATGCAAAAAAGTGTTTACAATTCGACACTGGTTGAAAATGTAGCAGTTTAATTCTGCAACTAAGTAAAGTATAATTCTTGTTCTTACAGATTATGTTAGCCTCCTCTGATAAAATAAAAATTATGGGGAATTTTTAGAACTATTGAAAAAATGTATTAGTTTCAACTCATTTTCAGAAATTGTTTGTATAATTGTAGTCTATATAAACACATGGTGGATTCTTCTGTGTATATCTGATAACTTTTTTTAAATGTTAGCTTCTTATTAGGCAGATTATAAAGGAAAAAATACAGCTTTATTGGAAGCAGTGGATGGCTTTTATTTCTTTACCAAGATACAAAAAAGAACTAAAATTCAGAAAATGTTTCTGGTTTCATAAGACTACAGTATTTTTTAAACCAGTGCATATTTAATTTATCATAATTATCTTCTTTTTTTCTTTATTAGAACAATCTTTTCTACTTCTAGTCCCTTCTGCTTTGCTTATCTCCAACTCGTGCTTTAATGTTCAATGGATGATGAGTAGTAGCAGTCTTTGAAAGGGGAAGGTTTACATTTGAATTCTGAACTTCATTTTGCAGCTGTGTCTTCTTGAAATGACCTGTCTAGTAATGATGTTTGGAAAAGATTTTTTTTTACATTTTCTGAAGTTGTTTTATAGGCAGATGATATTTGTTTCTCCATGTTAATTCATAAAAAGAAAGACTAATGTGTCTTACTTGTTTGCAAGTGCATATATTCACTATGTCTTTTTTTACACTTCTACATTCTCAAGCCTAATCCTAAAAGCAGGATGGAAAAGAATTCCTTCATTACTACCTCATGTGTTTTTTTCCCTGGCCAGCTCTGGTTTTTTTGTTTTGTTTTTTGTTTACTAAAATATTTTGGATTTACTTAGCATATTATTATTACAGCAGTGTGGTATTATCTCTGCTTGCATGAATACTTTGCTGCTTGCATGCAAGAGTGGACTACCAAAAATGCCGTACAGTAGTATAAGCAAAGAGAGAGGAGGGAGAAAAACATTCTTTCTAAAATAGATGCCAATAAATTTAGCAAGGTGGAGCAGCGATAAATAATGACATCAATTGCATATTAGAGGGGATTATGCTTTTTATTTGTAATTTTATGTCTGAATCTGCATATATTTAATTATTTCTATTTTTAAAATTGCATTATAAACTTAGTACATCATTAGATTAGCACTAGCATTCGTACATTAGAACTTTTCTTCATTCTGCTGAAAACTTGCGGAACTGCTTTAACAACAAATCTCCAGTATAATAATTCTATTCTGAAGTTTGCCATCAGTCTCTGTCATCCCTTGGTACATACCTGGGGATAAGCAAGGATTATGTCCTTATTAAGTACCCATTCCAAAAGCTGAAGTTTCCTGAAGTGCTGTGCTACCAAAGAATGTACTCTTGTGTGATACATGAGAATATTTCTAAATTATAGTGACTGTAAGGCTGTCATTTGCTGCATTAGTATTTATAGCTAAAATGATTTAGTGTACTTCTCTTTCTCTCATAATGTCTGATTTTTCTGTGCTACATTTCTGCCAGGATTTGTATCAGCCATGTTTTTCTTCTTTTTGATTAAGATTTAAATTATTTTGATTTCTTTGTAGGACTCTGTCACCCAGCCTTTAACAACATCCCCTACTAATCTTTTGCAACCTGTTGATAACAAATGGAAGAATGTAAGTGTGAAGTTTTGGTCATATTTTTGTGTCAAGACTATAATTGGGAAAAACGACATAATTTTGTTAATTTTCGTTTACCTAGTGAAAAAGGGTATGCTGTGATACTTTGTGATGAGTTGGATCAGCTAATATGTGAAGGGAAGCTCCTTGGGGAATGCAGCTGGTTATTTAGAGGCGGAACAGATCTTGAATATTACGTTTGCTTCATTTGCCATTATGTTACCTCATTTGTTTACACACTTATGATTTTGCATGTAAGTCTCTTCAATAGCTCTTCAAAATGGATGTAAATACTTTTCTGTATAAGAAGACCAGAGAGTAAGGATTCTTAAAAATCCTGGATTGCCCTACCCCTGTGCCTTTATTTTCCAGGGATTACCATGGTTTGGTTGGAGAGCGAAGGAGCTGTGTTCATACAGGTTGAGTTGATTGGAAGTTTGTGGTAGCAGAGGAACTGTAGGGCTCTGGAGGAGCTGTGGAGCTGGGGAAGGATGATGCAGGGATGACTTTCTAGAACTCCATAGCAAACAGTTGTGGTGTACAGGAAGGTCTGTATGTGCCTGTTCCCCTGGGAATTCTGGCAGGTTTTGTTGAAGCTATACAGCATCTTGTTTGTCAGCTGTAGGTTGCAGCTTGGTATCTTAGGGACAGACCATCTGACTTACAGTCCCTCGACTTCAGCTACTGATTATTTTGTGTTGTACTCACAAAACCAAGATCTGGGAAATGTGGCAGTACAGCTTTAAAGTCTCCATAAACAGCTCATCCACTGTAGGCATGGCAGAAGAGGTGGAGGGGTGGCACTGAATGTGTGTGATAGAAGGGCAGTGGAATAGTTGAGTGCCTGGGTAAGAATCAAGGGGTAAACAAATAATGCAGATATTGTTGTGGGAGTCTGCTGTAAACCTTCCGGGCAGGATGATGATGTTGAGGAATTATTGTTTGAGGAACAAAGAGACACCTCTGAGTCAACTGCCCTTCTTACGAGGAGCTTCAACTTGCCAGAAATTACCTGGAAGAATCACACAACTGATACAACCTACACCAGAAGATTTCAGTTGTCTGTTTATAGTGTTCACTATTCATGAACTGTAATCAATGATACAGGAGGAATCAGAGCCATCAGAATCCTTAAAATATGCTGTGATGTGTTTATTAGTGAAGAGACTCAAGGTGTGTTAGCTGCCTTGTCCACCAGATGAAATACTTAGACGTGATTTCATCTTCTCTTTTGAAGAGGAGGGAGAAGTCTGTGATCTTAATAGAGGAGAGGAAATAAAGTTTCAGGGTCATAGCTAGGCAAATTGACGCTTGGAAATAAAGTATGAAATTTTGGTGCAGGTAATTTACTCTTGGAGCCATGTATTGAAGTTGTATGGCAACAGAAAAAGTTAACCACAATAAACTACTTGATTCAAAGAACTGCTCTAATTTGTTAGAGTTACTGTGACTTGAGGGAGTAATTCACTCAGGGCAAGCACACTGTCTGTGTTACACAGCAGATCACACAAACCAAGGGTCATCACTAGGTCCACTGTTCCAGTTCAACAACAGCGGAATTACAAAGCAGGAATAAAACACTTCATTCTCTGTGTTTTCTTTAAAATCAGATGTTCAACTAAGACCTAGAAAGAGACCTCTGAAACGTTTTATAATTAACTCTAGAACGAAGAGTATCTTAAGAGTAATGGTAAAAAACTTCATATATGTGCATGTGTGTACATTATTGTTCAGAAAAGATAACCCTCATGAGACTGTATATAAACTGCTGCATAATATGCAGGACATACTGGCTAAATTCACAAAATGCTGTAATTTTCATAACAAAGATGATATTGAGAAGTTCCTTCATTAACAATAATATTAATTTTATTTAAGAATAATTAATTAACAATAGCATTAATTTTTCTCTTGCTAAAACCTGGGGGAATTTTCAATTTTTCTCTTGCTAAAACCTGGGGGAATTTCACACACTGTTAGTATAGGCTTCCTTCTCTACATAAAAGCCTCCTTCCATTCTGTTTCCTGAAGAGAAATTGTCTATAAAGAGCTGTTACACTCTTCAGCAAACTGCTTTGCTTCCATTGAAGTTTGCTTCCTGTTAATGCCATTCTCACTGCAATGTAATGTGTCACCCATATTGAAATGTTTATATCACTTTTGCTAAATTGGAATCTGAAGAGATATGGAGTCTTTTTGTGTCTCAATACTGAGGTCAAAAAGAACTAATAGTTAAATCAGCAAAGTAACAAGTGATATTCTCAAGAGAAGCAAGATAAGGATTTGGTTTTTATCATCTCATGAGAAGGCATTAAGAATACATTGTGAAATACACAGGACCTAATCCGAGTCAAGCTAATGTTCCTTAATATAGTTCTTTGTAGCAATCCTTTCTTTAGTACAGTGAGTGTCATCTTCACTGTCTAGTGTAAAGTGTTAGTATAAAGAAAATCTCAGGGAAGTTTTCAGATTAGAAGGAAATAGTACAGATGTGAAGCCTAAGATTATTGTTTGCTAAAAATAATCTGAAAGAAGATAGCCTTTTATAACTGCATGTGGTTGCACATGCACGTTGAAGTGGTTCTTTTTAGGGAACAGAAGTGAATATTAGAAGTAAATAACCAGTATGTTCTAGGATACCCAGCTCTGGGGGTAGCCATTGTATAAATACATATTTCTATTTTCTGCAATGAAAAATACTGAAAGCAGTTGTTTCAGTAATTTTATACTTATGCAGTCTATTTGTCATAAGAAGAGAAGTTTATAAATGTAGGCAAACAGGAGTCTTTATTTCTGATTTAATTTAAAATAAATAGCCAGGCTCTTTATCACTTTTTTCTTCATTTTTGTAACTGAGGTAGTCTAAGATACACAGTTTCAAATAAAGATTGGGAAATTAGTTTTTTAACTTCAAATTTTTTTAGTATTTTGACAGAGCCTGATGTGCATGAAGAGATTGCTCTAGAACTAAGTGGTTTCAAGGGTTCCAAATTGAAGGGGAAACTTAGTCGTTTGTTCTGAAAGGTTTTGATACAGCAACACACATAATTTAGTTTAAAAAAAACATCTCTAATGGAAGGTTGTTTTTTATGAAGGACCTACTTGAGATAAACGTGAACTTTAAAAAGATAGCCATGTCAGTTTATTTCTTTTGGGAATTACTTTTACGTGTGGCTTTTACATGTGGAGTTTTGTAGTTGATCCCTCCCTGTGTTTTCTAAATTGGTTGAATGTTCAGTAGTTAACAGTAAATTTAATTCAAGCTATAAGCTTACAATTTCAAGCTTGGGAAGAACTGAAAAAAAAGGGGGTGTACAAAAGCAATTCTATAATGGAGCACACAAACTTTGAATGAGGCTCTGTAAATCATTATGTCTTGTATAAGTTGCCATCCATCTAGTGCACCAGACATTGCAGGTAAGGGAGCTGGACAGCTGAGTTCATAACAGATACTTGACAAACGTACCGCTGTATATTTCAGGCTACACATTTTCGGTCTCCACTTCTTCAACAGACAGAAAACCAGGTGTCTCCAGCTGCTGCTCACCAGGGTCAGCAGACTGTCACTGATGTCATTCAGCAGCTCCTTGAGTTATCAGAACCAGGTCCTGTAGAAAATAACCAGCCTCAACAACCTGGTCAGCAACTCAACATTGCAGTGGGGATCAGTAGAGATATTTTGCAGGTAAGAGCTCTATGTGAGAACAGCTTTACATTTCAGTGTTTCCTTTCTCATTCTTTCTTATATTTTAATGAAATTCATTCTCAGTATTTTCAATTATAGCATTCCTTATGGATTTCTAAACAATCCATTAATCAAGACAGAATTGTAAAGATTTATTGAATGGCTATGGGCTGCACCAAGATATCTTTGTATGCCTTTAAGTGTACCTCGTATGTGGATTTTTTACTGATACCTTAAGCCTTCTTTTTTCCTATTGGCTGGAAGCAGCTTGTGACGTGTCCTTAGGTTATGCAGTGTTTAAAACATGATATCATTCAAGAGGGGAAAAATATTTTATCTGGTTAAAAATGAGAATGTATACCTGGCCTTAAGCCTGTTGTAATTAATAAGGACTATTTGAGTATTTCCTCTTTGAGCAAGAATTTTTTTTCCAAGGTCGGCCAGTGTTTTTCCTAAAAAACGTTCTGTATTTTGTCCTTGATAATGGCAGAAGGTGATGCAGTTTAACAGAAGAAATGTAGGGTGATTAATTACTTTCTGTGCTTATTCTGCATCCTGTGCCCCAGAAGGGTGCAAACAGGATGGAAAAGGGCAGAGAATAATATTCTTTAGTGTTACTGGTAGCCTGCTAACCTGTCAGGCACATTTTCATCTCTAGACTTTTAAATACTATTTAAATTTGGGTTTGGAAGACCCAAATGTTTTATGCAGCTATGGGCAGGTTCACCCTGTTGTTACGTGTGCTGAGTTCTCTGGTGTCTGGAATGTGATCAAGAATTGGAAAGAGTAACAACATGATACATAATTATTACCCTGATAGCTATTAAAAAAAAAAAAAAAAGTTGTTATTTCCTAAAGGGCAGCTCTAAGTGCAGAAAATCCAACCTAAAATTTCATAGACAATCAGAAATCAATGCTGTGTAGTAGTGTATTTGTAGATTTGAAATATAGCTGAAATTTACTGGAAACTAGACACTTGTTTAATTATATTTGCATTGTATCTTCCAAGTACTTGAGTGAGAAAAGTTGGGGATAACTGTGGAATGTTTCTTCCTTAATCTAGAAGTTTTTTCTGTTCTTTTTTTAGCAAGCATTAGAGAACAGTGGATTGTCATCAATTCCTGTCTCTGCACATTCTACTGACTGCAGCCAGGCTAAGGCTGCTGGGGCCCAGGATCAGAACCCAGATGTCCCGAGCCTCTCAAATCATCAGGCTGATTCTAATAGTGCTGAACAAGAGAAGGAGCAAGAGAGTACAGATAAACTGGATAAAAAAGAAAAAAAGTTCATTAAGAAAAAATCACCGTTTTTGCCTGGTAATACTGCCACTGCTTTCTACTTCTCGTGCTGTAAAGATTGTAATAAATGTGGGTGTGTTTATGGCTTTATAAAGGGATTTCCCAAAATGTGTTCTGGATTAGTTATGAACAGTATTTGTTCTTATCTAAAATACATAGTAAGGTATGCTTAATAATATTTATAATTTTTATTATAAAATATATTTTCATAAAAAAGTCATGTCAGGATGGCATGGAGTTACAAGAAAAGGACAAAGTGGAGTTACAAGAAAAAGTATATGAATGTATTATTCTCTCCCATCATCCTTCTCTGACAAGGACTGGGTTTTCATTGTGTGTCCCAGAGTAGAGTTCTTGCAAGGACTGTTCTTCCCCTCTGGAAGTGAGGCCTTACAAAGACATAAGGGCAGGACTGCAGATCATGTCTGATCCATGTAGGGAAGGACAAAGGCTGGCATTATGAATAATTCTTCATGTCACCTGTCTCTGGAATTGCAGTACTGATATGATACTGTCACCATAAATACATGTTGTTATTCTGCCTCTGTACTGTGCTGTGTGTATACAATCCTGCATTTTGTTTCTGTGTGCTTAAATGCAACTTCAGTTTCAAGGTTGCTTGAGCTTTATGTCTGCCAGAAGTTGTTTGTTCCATGTAAAGCCTTCATACTTTAGCAGCCAGCCTGGTATATACAGTGCTATAATGCAGCCTTTGATCTCTGTCTGTAGTATCTGCATAGGCACACTGATGTTGCTTTTTCTTTTGCAAGGAGAAATTGATCTAAAGTAAAAACTTGTCTTCTTCAGTATAGCTGTGATAAAAATTAACATTAAATTTTTCCTCTGGTGTATAATTATTTTGTTGCTTGTGTTTAACAGCAACAGCTCTCTAGCTGTGACTGCAAATAAAAATAAAAGGCCACTGCTGTAGAGTCAAACACAACCACTTTTGGTTTTGATAAAGCAACATGACTTCATTGTGTTGACAGGGAAAAAACCACTAGGTTTACTGATTGAAATGAGCAAACAATTTGATATTGAACAACATATACCTGGATAAAAAGCTTGGATAGGTTTTAGAAGGGTTCCTTTCATTTTTTGTTGGGGAAAAAAATGTCCTGTTGCCTTAGGACAGACTTTAGGGTTCTTGGATCATAAATCAACTTTTATTAAAAAAAGTAGCCTTAAATTGTTAATCTATGAGAGAGACTTGTGCAGTTTTTTTCTTTACAAGTTTATGAACTGTAATTTAAGTCTGAATTTGAAAAAGAGAGGGTCAAGCAAAGTATCTCCTCCAGTTAGGTAAGTGTTAAGTACATAAAATAATCTGGTGTGGTTGAGGATTTACAGTCATTGTTGGATAATTTTGTGTTAGATATGTTATTTATAAGTTAACTGGTATATTATATTACATTTGCAACTGCATTCTACATTTCTAAGTGGTATAGAAATTGTGTTATTTGAATTTCAACAGGATTCTCTTGGGGTTTTTTTGTCATTACAGCCCATCACCATTTTCATAAAGTAGAATATGTCTGATAGAGAAGTTAATCTTTTATGAAGCGTGTTGTGATGGCATCTATTTCACAAAGTGTTTTTGTGGCCTGATTGTTTCGTACAGTAGCATCAATGTAGTGGGAGTTTTCAAGAATTGTTAGAAGGTTTAAAAAGCATTCATTTTGATATTCTTTGTTTCAGGTTCTATACGTGAAGAAAATGGAATCAGGTGGCATGTTTGTCCGTATTGCTCTAAAGAATTTAAAAAACCGAGTGATTTAGTGCGCCACATTCGCATTCACACCCACGAGAAGCCATACAAGTGTCCCCAGTGCTTCCGCGCCTTTGCCGTGAAGAGCACTCTAACAGCACACATAAAAACACACACTGGCATTAAAGCTTTCAAGTGCCAATTTTGTATGAAAAGCTTTTCCACCTCAGGGAGTTTAAAAGTTCACATTCGCCTGCATACAGGTAAGGCCTTGAGATGGCTTTGTGTATTCTATGACGTGGGTGGGACCTTGAATGAGTAAAGACTGTGAAATGTGTAAGTCGTAGACATGTCTGCCACGTCATTGTTAACATCAGTCAGGGACTGTATCATTTTAGTGTTGTACATGATGAGTGTCATTATTTGTCATAACTTTCTAGTGTTTCATGGCTTTGAAACTTTGGGCTCTTACAAAAAACACTGACATTTAATTTTCTGATTATGAGTCAGCTGTTGTTCCTTTCTAGTATCACTATTCTGAATTGTGCTTTCTGAAGAGTCATACTCTTGCAATTTGAGTTCTGATTTTACTTATCCCCAGTCATCTCTAATATTTGCTCTTGATCTTCCCTCCTCCTCCTCCCCACACTTTTTTATAATTTTACTGTAACACTCACGGCTGGTTGCTTTCCATTTTATCTTCTACATTACAGTTTGTGTCATGTTTTCACCAGCTTACCTGTTTTCAGCATCTTACAGTTAATATCCTAGAACTCCTCAGATCATATGGTCTTGGTTTACATATGATGTCTTCAAAACGTTTTTATGTGATTGAACTATCCTTTCCATAAAGAGCAATGAATTTTCTGCTTTTGATAGGTTACCTGGTTGTTTTCCAAGTTCTTTCTTTGTTCGTTCAGGTAAATAAAGTTTCAGCAAGATAAGTGTGCTGCTCTTCCCTTTAGTGCCTGTTTATATAATTGCCTTCTGCAGAAGTATCATTTATTGGCTTAGGTGCATTTGGGATCCAACATGCTTTATAGTTTGATGTATTTCATCCATGAAATATCAATGTTGGTTCATCTGCAGAAAGTCTTCCACTTATTTTTTTGTAAACTTGTAAACCGGTATTTTTTGTCTGTTAAAGTCAGGCTTACTTCATACAAACATTCAGATTAATTCAGAGTGGCAGAAGCATTAGGTAGCTTGGAAAACAGGTAGTCCAGTGTTTATGGAGCTGCTCTATACTTTCAGATAATGTTTCACTTATTGCATTGTGAAGAATGGTTCATTCTTCTACATTTTTTCTGCCTGTGATTGAACTCGATAAGAGCTGTCTTCATAATACTCCGTCGTGTTTCCTAGCCTTTAAAGTCCAAGATTTCCCCTTGACCAAAACCACAAAGTTGTTCAGCTTTGTCTGTCTTTTACTTACTAAGTTCTCTAGGAAATCTCTCTCGAGATATTTCTACTGGATTTTGCATTAAAAAAGTCTTTCCTTAATGCTTTTGTTGGCATGCTTTTTTGACTGCCATCAAACAGATTTGATGTTTTCAGAGACGGATCTAGAATTTTTTTGAACTTTGTTAAATCCCTGTTCCCTCTCTTTTATCCTGTTATATAACATACTTGCCTGTGTTTGCTGATTACTTTTTCTCACAATTTTTTAAAATTTTGTTTTGGAAGGACTTTAACCTGCCATGTGCAATTCTTAGGACAGCTTCTGAAGCACTTGAAATTTGCTGTCACTTTTGCATCATCCAGTTTCTTGATAACAAACTTGCTTCAAGTGATGTGTTTCAGTCAATTAGCCATCCAGCAGATTAGTTGTTATTTTCATTGAGTTTTATGCATCTATTTTGAAAACCTGTGTTACAATAAACACTATGAGAGAAAGCAAAAAGAAAATTACAGGAAAGAGAATCAGTATTCTAAAGCTGCATTTCTAGGTTGATGGAAATAAAATTTTAAGCTAATTTTTTTTATCTTTTGCAGGTGTTAGGCCTTTTGCTTGTCCTCACTGTGACAAGAAGTTCAGAACATCGGGCCATCGGAAAACTCACATCACTTCACATTTCAAACACACAGAGCTAAGAAAGCTGAGACATCAACGTAAACCCACAAAAGTTCGAGTAGGAAAGTCAAGTGGTCCAGTACCAGACATCCCTTTGCAAGAGCCCATACTCATAACTGATTTAGGTAAAGAGCGACTAAATCCATGCTCTCTTGAGATTTGGGTTTCAGTGGAATTTAAAGGCTACATTTTAATCAATCAAAAGCATTCAAAGCTCACTTGGAAAGATGCTTGTTGAAATAAGTCATCAAAAACTTTACCAAAGTGCCATATTTTATAGTTTGCTTGCGCTAGAATTAATAAGAAGGGTATTTTTTATTTACAGTTAAACTATATAATCCTTACCAGTAAGAAGCTATGTGCATTTTTATATTAGGAGTTTAATTTTAATATTGTTAGACTGTTGGTATAGAGGAGATGACAGCTCATGACCAAAAGTCTTCTCAAGATGATCATGTCTCAATCAACATTTGTGATAAAGATTACAGATAATAATGAGTCAGTCTGTTACATGTTTTTAAAGTATTTGTTTTAATTATGATTTCAACTGAATTAGTAGTAATCATTTGTGGTCATATCTCAGAAAAAGGCAGCTTTAATTCTGGAGCCTGCTTGGGAGAACTCATCCAGTTATTATAACTCTGTTGTATAAATATTGTCACAAGATTATGTTAAACTGCTTTTTGGAAGAAGTTGTACAAAGCAATATGTAGTTGTCCAGTAGAGGTCAGTGTAGTGGGTGAGACGTTTACTCTTTGTTGTTTGATTGAACAGTCTGCTAATGCTGGCTTATCTATCATACAGTCATTTTTATGGTGGAATCTTACATTGGTAATACCTTTATCTTATATTGATAAAATTTTTATCACTCTTTAAACATCCTTTTGCTTTCACTGCATCCAGGAGTTACTGAAAGCAAGAGTAGGGGTTATTTTGATATCATATAGAAGAAACTTAAATTTTTGGGGTGCAAACAAAACTTAGCTGACAGCTGCAGACAGATCATGCAGTATTTCTTTCTTGAGTGAACCCCAGAAACAAATGTAATCCCATTTCTCAATTCTGAAGAGAATCTCCCCTTCCACACAATTATGATCTGCACCATCAAAGTCTGATTTTTGGAAAAAGATTAATATTAACAAGAAATACTATAGAAGTTGTTTCCTGTGGATGCTGATAACACATGAACTCTGCTGATATTAGAATGTTCAATGTAAAAATAAGTTCTACTGTTTATCTAGAAGGTGTGTCATGTTTTTTTTACACCCCCTGACAATATTTCCACAGTTTTACTCCTTCCCCCCCAAAAAAGAATCATAGTTCTTTTAGAGGTGTCAAGAATGTAATAATGTTACTTTGTAATAGTGTTAATCTTTGAGTGGCACTTCTGTTGAAATACATTTTGCTTTCTATAATAGTCTTAATTTTTCTAAAAGTCTATTAAAAAAAGTCTGCAAATTGTTCTCTGTGTCAGTGCTTTTCCCAAAAGGTGTGTTAAATATTTGTCAAGTTGTATACCTGATATTACTTGATATAAATGGATTAAATATCATTTGCTAAGGTCGAGGTTGGAAGGAGAAGATATTATTGGATCAGCAATGAATTCTTAACTGTCAACTTTAGAAAAAGTTAATGCTTATTTAGACAAGGCTGCTACTGTAGTGAGGTGGACATGTGGATAAAAGAACTTACCATTAAAATACCACGTACAGTATAATATCTGTAACGCTGTATGTATGCATAATTTTAAGTAAATGCTGAAAACATGCACATTTTCTTTATGTTTTTGGATACTACAAGTTTAGTCATACTTTCTTTTCAAATACTAGCTCTTCAGACTATTGCATCTTTGGAATAACTTTACCAATCAGTTTTTCCTATTTGTGTGTTTATATATGCAGGTCTTATCCAGCCAATCCCGAGGAATAGCCAGGTCTTCCAAAACTATTTTAACAATAATTTTGTGAATAATGCAGAGAGACCATACAAATGCTACTATTGCCATCGAGCCTATAAAAAATCCTGTCATCTTAAACAACACATCAGGTAAAATAAACACAATCAAGAAAGGAAATGTATGCCATATCAAATTTATGGAAAGACATTAAATTTATATAAGTATTCACTGAAAAGATTTTTTTTACCATCTCTTAAACACAGAACCAGTGATAATTGATTTTTTTGTTGTTGTTGGGTTGGAGGAGACTTTGGACTAACTCATGGCTATTTGCAGTATAAGTTATTGTGTTCAATGTGCAGTTTAGTTTACTGACACTTGGATTCTTTCTTCCAAAACTGTGTATAGAAAATAAAAAGCATTGTTTGTGAATTCTTGTGGTAATTTTGTAATTGCATACTCCAGATTGCCTGCTTTGTATGTAACTCCTATTTTTTGAGACGGAAATTTGCCTTTTGTTCTGTATAGAAAAGCTAAAAGAATTGGAGCTTACATTGTAATTGAGTAAATATTGCTGGGGATCGTTTTGTTCCTTGAATCTCAGTTCAAGGTCTGTGTAGTCAGTGCTTGTTAGAACCACAGTCACGGAGTCACAGAAAAACTTAGGCTGTAGAAGAACCAATGGAGGTAACTAATCCAGTCTTGTTTTGAGAAGAAGAGTAGCTTCAAAGTTAGATCGGGTTGTGTTTATACAGGCAATTGGATTTAACATTTAGTCAAGGTATGAAACAGTGCTCTCTGACTTATGAACTATAAACAACTAGAAGAAGAAATATGAAAAAGCCCCACCAAAGATGGTTACTGGAATTTAAGGAAAGAGTCCATACAAGCAGGTGGCAATCTGCTTGTTTCTGCAGTGTAAGCTCTGTTCTGCTTTCTCACTCTGTCTAGCTCAGATCATGGTGAGCTCCTCATACTCTCTTTAAAAATCAAGTTCTGTATTTTTAAGTTCTCACATTGCCTTGAAACAGTTCTTGGGTTTTATATGCTCTCTTTAAAGAAAGAAGGGAACCTTTACAATATCCCATCTTTTCTTTTGTAATATTCTACCTAGATTTCTCATTGTCTTCTGTAGACACATTCCAGATGGATTGATTTAAATGAAAATAATTTTGAATTATACTGAAAATGCAAAAATAGAATGTGGGTACTAATCACCTGCTGCTGTGTTCTTTGATCTTTCAACTGAGTACTGAGTGAAGCCTGGCTTTGTTTAAGAGTTGTGGAGGTATTAGGAACTTTTTCTTGTCACATGTTTGCGCTTTGTAAATTGGCACTGCTATTATTAAATTGCTTTGCTTGGTAATTTGTGGACAGTGTGTCCTCATGGAGTAGTGCTAATCATTGCTTACAAAGCTTGTTTCCCTCTCCAGAAAAGAGGGAAACTTGTAGTAGGGGTATTTTAAAATCAGTAGAGCAGTGATTGTGAATAGTGTGTCAAATAATCCCCCAGGCACACCAAGGAAGGTCAGGATACCCTACTGCTAATTATTATCGTGTGTGTTGGTAGCAAAAGAGTAATCTTAATGTCTGTCATATACTTTGTTGTGGTCTCTGATGTGGTGGTTATAGACTTTGAAGGTTACTGTAATCATAAGCTGTCCCTTACTTTTCCTGATTTTATTAAGCCTTGCTTCTTTTATCCTCCATTTTCTAACATTCCCATTGCCTTCTTTCCGGCTCTGTCCTGGGATGCTGCAGTTGTAACCCTTAAAATTCTTGTTGCATTCCATTTCATTTCCTAACTTTTCCTTCTGTCTGTTTTGTATCTCAGCATAGTCCTAAAGGGAAACTCCTCAGCACCTTTGGGAGGAAAGATAGTGCTATGTACTTTGATAAACAAGAAGCTTTCCCCACTTGAATATTTTTTTCACATAGCATTATGAGAGACAGGTTTTGCCCTGTTTGGGAGGTATTCGGGATGGACACAGTTCTTTTCCCAAGAGCTTTGTTGTTAAGTGTAGTGGTAGTATGTATAAGGAGAACCACATCTTTTCCTCCAAACTTCTGTGGACAGTTTCTTAGCTGAATTGAGGAAAATACATGTGAGTGATAATATACTAGTCTTAAGAACTACTGCACCATCTGGAATGGATAAATTAAACCCAAATATTGTGATGGAGACAGAGTACGATCAGAAAAGGAGGTTGGACTGTACAACATAACTAAAACTACTCAGATAGTATTGGTTTTAGCCCTGCCAGGTTGTTTATAACTTAATAAAGTTTAATTTCTGGCTTTTCCTAGTTGAGGCCTCTTCCATCCATACAGCTGTCACATCAGTTTGGTTTATTTCACTCATTTTAAAATTGAGTCCTTTAATAACTGTAAATCAAACGTTTAAATCTATTTTAACTTCTGCTTTCTCTTAAAAAGGTCTCATACAGGTGAAAAGCCATTTAAGTGCTCTCAGTGTGGAAGAGGTTTTGTGTCAGCTGGAGTTCTGAAAGCACATATTAGAACACACACTGGATTGAAAGCTTTCAAGTGCGTTGTGTGCAACGGGGCCTTCACTACTGGTGGCAGCCTCAGGCGACACATGGGGATCCATAATGACCTTCGACCATATATGTGTCCCTACTGTCAAAAAACGTTCAAAACATCACTCAACTGTAAAAAACACATGAAGACTCATAGGTATGCTTGCAATTTTTGTTTAAGTCTTCCAATGTAATTCAGCAGCCATTCCTTAAAGATGCTTGGAAAGTATTGTTTTGGAAAGGCAGCTTTGCTGTGTAGCAGCTGTATGTTTGAATAAGGATTTTTATTTATGGGTAGCAAACCTTAGGTACCTTTGCAGGTATAGTAAATTGTGGTGTACAGTAAAAATAAAAAATAGTTCATATAAATAGGATAAATGTCTAACTGAAACCGTAAAGACTTTCTCACCTTACTTTGTAGATATGAACTTGCTCAGCAACTTCAGCAGAATCAGCAGTCTTCTTCAATAGATGATTCTACAGTACATCAGCAGAGCATTCATGTTTCTACACAAATGCAGGTGGAGATTCAAAGTGATGAACTACAGCAGTCAGAAACTGTTGCAACAGATCAGCAGGCTATTTTAGAGTTAGACCAGCAGCCAGTAGTAGGCACAGAAGAAACAGCACTAGAACAAGAATTGGCTGATCAGCCTTTAGAGCAAGATGAGGGTGAGTATTTGAAATATGATAAGGTTTATAATGAGGTATGTTTACAATTTCTCAAATAATTGCTTCTTGACAGGAACTACAAAAATACATGAAATAAAGGCTACTTACTATATACTTAAAATATATAGTACAGTTTCATTAATTGGTGTTTATATTTACTATTAAAGTATTAAAAAATTAGGATTTACACTCTTTAGTTTTTGCAAGCAAAACTACTAAACAAATATAGAAAAAAATGATCCATCCACAAAACCTTACTGTGTCAGTTCTCTGATTATTAAAAAGCACTGCCTTAGAAAGCACTGTCTACTTAGAAAGTAATACCTGTCATTTGAGGTGAATGTTCCATATTCTAATAGTGGAACAAAGTATCTTGGTTTTGCTTTGCTCTTTTTCATGGTGCAATGAGTTATCAGGTACAACAGGGGAATATTAATAAAATGTACTATAAATAAAGATTTAAATACCTGTTTAGCTAATAATTGTTTGATTTCTTTTTAATGTGAAAATTTGGATGACTGTAAAATATGGGGATTTTGACACAACTGAAATATACATTTAATTACATCCTTTTTTCTTTCTTTCCCCCTTTTCCCTCTCCTTCCTTTCCCCATTTCAGATAGATTTGTGACATCCCAGCATGCTTTACAGGAGAACATCACTCAGTTTGAACAACAGACTATAACACAGCAGCCATTTGATCAGCAGAGCTTATCACAAGGTTAGTAATAAATAAAGGAGGTAAAAAGTAGTTTTATAAATCTGGCTTGACAGCATAGCTATGATAAACATTTTTAAAGTGGGCGTCTGCAGTTAAAGTAACTGCAATGCAGAGAACTTGGAAAAAAATTACCATTCTGAAGCTGTACTTGGTAGAATATTATGAATACTTAATTTTTTTTTTTTTTGCTTTTATGAGCCGATGTCTAGTCATTACAGTATGGGTTTTATAGTCAAGCATGTAATATTCTTTCCTTGATTGTGTTTGAACTTGCTGTGGCAGTAGGCAGTTTGCACAGGTTTCTCCCTTGGTATACATGCTCATAACCTGAGATAATCAGAAACACAGTCTTAAGATTTGAGTGAGTAGCTACTGGGATTCATTTTTGGAAAAAGACAATGCAAAATATAGTCACATAAAAATCATATTTTCACCTATGCACAATGGTTTCTTTTTATATTATATAGAGCAATGAAACTAGCAAACTAAGAGATTGTAAGCACTTGGAAACTATTTTTCCCCCTAAAATACAGAGAAATATATGTAAGTGTGTGTAGCCTGCTAATAGTAAAGAAATGACTGTCGTTTTTGCTTTTCACAGCTGAATTTCTTGAATTGTTATATAATATGAAGCTACTAATTTTGTTTTGGGGTTTTCTTGGTGGTTGTTTTGGGTTTTCTGGCAGGGGGGCTGTTGCTGAGGTGAGGAATGTTCAAGGGGTTTTCATTTGTTTTGATTTGGAAACATCGCTGGCTTATCTCTTGATCTCCTTGTTTCTGACTCCAGGAAATAACTTTCTGTAGCTGATAACCAGTAATTGGTATTCTATGTGCACAAACTTCTCTGTTCTTAGTTTCATTCCTTTTTAATTGTATAGTATCATTTGTGAAAACTTAATTGACTGTGGAAAGTTGTGTCACACTGTGAAGAAATAGTATAATTTGTCAATTTTAATTCTCTAGGTTGTGCTGCTTTGCGTGTTAAGAAAAGAAAATTAAAGTCTCCACCTTTATTAAACAAGACTGATGCAGATCCTCTTAAAATACTATTATTATTTTCATTGGTTGACTTTTACAGTTTTTCAAATGAATGAGAAGATGCTATGGAAAAAAAAGCAGCCTTGTGTTCTACATTATTTTGAAGAGTGGTGGTTGTTTGTTTTTGGTATTTTTTAGTGGCGCCTTAGAATTTATAAACCCAATAAGTGACTCTTGTTTTATCATCTTATTTAAGCTTCAGTTTCTGTGTATGTGTATCTTCTGTGTTATGTAAATATCAAATGATTTCTTGGGGAGGGGAAAGACTCCTAGAACCCACAAACCAATTCTTTCATCATCAGAAATCTAGATTGATCATCAATATGTTGTAAAATTGGTTCAGAGAAGCAGAACATGTGTGGTGTGGGTATTTTAAAGTCTCATTTGTATAAGACGTCTCCTATTCTACTTGGAATCTCATCCACAGATTCCCAACTCTTTGAAGTTTCCTTGAAGATCCTGGAGCCCTTCAAAATTTTTGAATTTCAGGTAGGTAAGCATTTGCGCGGATGCATGCGTTAAATTGGTCGACCCTCTCCCTATGTCTGCATCTGTGCTTCATGCTCCTAATTCCTTTTTCCTATCAGCTAGACAGAACATTCAAGCTTAAAACACTGTCTTTTTTTATTCTTTATATTTATAGGGCTGTATTCTTGATTAAATATTTTGATTCAGTGTTTATTAATAAAATTATGTAGGAGTTTAAAAAAAAGTCTTTGAAAGGTTGTTTAATTTTTCTTTTTCTTTTTTTGAGGGAAAAGCCCCAACTTTGCATTTTAGACAGATGAGGGTAATCTCTAGGTCTGCATAGACCTGGCAGAACTTTATTTCTTCTTTCAGGTTTGTTCATAATACTTCTGTTGAATTTCTTGTTTATTCCGATAGGTTATTTTCTTCCTATGTTCAGACATGTAAAGAAGTGCAGATCCTATGAGGGTGCTGCAGTATCAGATTATGAATTTGAGCTAGATTTGGAGGCTGAGGACAAGGACTTAAGTTCTTTGTAGTGTATTAAGTTCTCTGTAGTGTATTCATCTTCATTTGAAGACTTTTCAGTGAAGTCAGAACAAAAAATGTGTCTTTTATCTGAAACTGTCTTTGGGTTACCTGTCAGCAAATGTAAATGATATCACCTTTGCTTCCTTTAAAACTGTCCCAGTAAGCATGGTTGAATGATAATTCAAATAGTGGTGATAGGCAATTGATCTTGAAAAATCAGAAGTCCAAATGCTGTTAGTTCTATAGCCCATACAAACATACCCGTACCACCAGAATGCTGTTTGCTTTCCTAAGAAGCTGCTCTGCAATCTCAGGACTTAGAATACTGATCTTTCAGTTTCCACATATTTGCAGTCAGTACTGTCCAGCTGGTTGCCTTTGCCTAAGAAGCAAACCTGCAGAACAAGTAATTGATAGTCACTGATCCCTACTGAGATGCACATATTCATGTCAATGTTTATAGTGTTAGTTTAGATCTGTCAGTAAAGGTGTGAAATTTCTTCTGAATTAAATATTGTGTTTACTACAAACTATCATAGTGTTGTTTTCTCATTCTCACAGGCAAGACACATCTTTCTATGATTAAATGATTTCCAGAATATTCTGCTTTTTGCTATGTTTTGTTAATATTGAAGATAAAAGGTTGGATGATGTCCTAAAGCCAAAAAAATCCCAAGCTACACAAATGATTACTTGTACTGAAAAACACCAAATCCAATTCCAAATTTAGAAGAACTTTGTAGTAAGAGGCTGCCCTTATTGTACAGAGCTTAAGGTACTCTCTGTTCCTTTAAGATTGATCAAAAGCTTCTGGGAATCAACATACTGTGATGAAAACAAGAGCAGAAAATAAAGGTTGTGAAATTTCTTTCTCAGACTGAATGTCTGGGTTCTGGTGTTTGGTGGTATGGGGTTTTTTAGTGCTGTTCTGTAGAAATAATACGGCAGTAGCAAATGCTTGTAGAATGCTCAAAACTGTCAGATCTTTATTAAATTTTGCGAGGAAATTGACCCTTATGCTAGGAATTGAGCAAAATGGGGATGCATCGTGTATATTCTTGTTACAGCTTTGGTTTGTATTTATTCCCAAGCTACTTTCAGAAGTAGCATTTCTTTCTTCGGTTTGTTCTCAAATCTCAAGTACCTCTGCATTCGGTGCTCTTCTTGGGCATTTTTTATGATTCTGGGAAATTTTTCAAAATCTCAATAATTCATTCAAACATTGTGAAATGAAATAGGTCATAGTACAGTAAATTCTTTTTTCCTTCTTAGCTAATAAAATACACCTACTGATTAAAAAAGAAATTTCAGGTTTTTACATAGTATATTTAGTAGTTGTGTTTTTTATATAGCGCATGTAAGTAACATCACTTTGCTTCAGTTTCTTGAGTCTTGTTTTTTTGAATTCTCATCCTATGTAATGGGAACGTCATTTTTCTATAAAGATACTTCTATAATTAATTTGAGAAGTAGAAATCAGCAGCCCTCTTATCAATGCCGAAGGTTTCATTGCTTCCTTCAGGCTACTTTTTTGTCATTTCACAAAAGCCAGTTGAGGTACAAAGTCCAGCTTTTAGGATCTTTTTTTCCTTGTACTCTTGTAGTACTTCTAGGAGAGAGAATAATATGCGAGTTTCAGCATTAAGTTTGGTGATTAGTTAAGACCGAATTAATAGTGCTTTCAAGGTTTATTTACATTTGTGAGTTTTCATTCTGTGATGGAAGCAGTAGCATACAAATAGGGATTTTTTTCTCTACTGATTACAATATTCTTCTGCTGTGGAAAGTGTCTTTTGGGAACATTTCTGCTTAAACTCAACAGATCCAGGTTTTTGTTTTACTGTTGCTCAAAAACATTCTTTAAGCATTGCTTTTTGGCCTTTGATGCTGTGGTCATCTGATGTGGGTTTGTTTCTACCCTGTGTTCATAATCTTCACCCTTTTTGTCCACTAAAGGCAAACTGCACAGAAGTACTGAAATTGTTGCCCATACATTAATTAATTGTGGTTTAATTTTTTTCCACATGACATTATGGGTTATTTTTTAATACTGGAAGTATTAAGATTTAAAAATGTTGATAAAAGGACATCTCTAATAGTGTCAAAAACCACTGCAATCTGAGCTGTATTTCCCTGGCTCTCAATAATTGGTGCTATCATTTCATTCATTGATTTAGAAAAGATGATTAAGACCTGCTATTTCAAGAGAACAAAACCAAATAAAAATTTCAGGGTTTTATACCAGAAATGTGAATAAAAATGTGTTTATTTTTTTACTTTGCAGTTTGCCTTTGAGAGGCTCTACTTTACTATTATCTAAAGAGTGGGGCTATGTGGAGGAGATCCAAAGTAGGAGAAAATGGGGTTACTTTATCAGAAACTGGAGTTCTCCTATTGGGTCATCTCCTCCACTCACCCGCCATCCTCCCCACTGAGCTTTGCATCCTTGTGATCGGCTTCCAGTGTAGTTAAGGGAGCGTGGTACCAACGTGGATAAAGGGAGATGGGTCAACCTGTTTGACACATGCATGCTTACATACAAGAAATTCAAAATTTCAATGGCTCTAAGGTAATTGTGGCACCCTGAAGGAACTTCAAAAAGTGTTTTTCTGTGGAGGAGATTTTCCAATAGAATTCCAGCTAACGGTAAGTAACCCTGTTATGCCTATTACGTAGATGCCAGAAACTTGTGTGTGTTTTGATGCTCAACAGTGAAGAGTACAACTATTACTATATGGTAATATGGTAATGCTACTTATTCTCTTTTGAAGGTAGTCTTCAGAAAAGCGTGGTGTTATTCAAAGTCCAAATCAGTGTATTTTACACGTTTATGACTGTTTAATTTCTGGCAGGTTTTACTGTGAATGACAGCTACAATCAACAGAGTCAATTTCCAGCTGTACAACAGCTGCAGGATTCAAGCACACTTGAATCTCAGGCTCTTTCAACGAGTTATCATCCACCAGCCCTTCTTCAGGTTCCAAATACAGACACTATTAATGTAGTAAGTACTACTTGAAGGCAGGATTAATTTTTCTGTGTTCAGTTGTGACTTCCTTGCACTGTTTCATTGGTGATTATGTAAAACAAGAAGTCAGAAAAGTTTTGAGATTTCTTCTCTAGATTGCTTATGTTTAACAACTGGAAATTAGAAACGTGAGGAGAGGATAAGTGCTTTGACTACAGTTTCTGAAAAGGAAGTGCATGCTTTGATGCTCTAGACCTAAAAAAAATACTATAATGTTGGCTTGTGACTTTAAAACTAAGGAGAGGATATAATGTTATGAAATAATTTAACATTATTTCATTATATTCTCTTCTAATTATTAAATCTATATGTTTATAGACACATATGATCAAGCAATAAAAAAAACACTACAAATCTTTAGGTCATCATTCATGCAGCTTGCATAATGCAGTGTATGATGTTTTTGCATGCTTCTCATTTAGTTAAATTTGTAAAAGGGCTCAATTGCTAAAAATACAGTTTAACTTTTATGACATTAGAAGTACCTAGCATGAAGACAATCTGTTGTAATGTATTTACCAAGATGACTTCTAGGAACTGCTGTCCCTTGAAGCTTGTTTGCAAAGTGCAAATGTTGTCAGAGAACTGATGTGGATTTTAGGATCTGGAAGAGTTTGAGTCATTTCAGCCTACAGGCTTCAGAATTTCCTTGTCTTCAATTTTGAAATTTCTTGCTCTCAAGGATTATTCTGTTGTGACTTCTACTTACAGGAATGTTCAGAAAGTAGTGAAGTTTGTCAGCAGCACTGTGTTTTGCTGCTTACTCAGTATTTAAAATGGCTGGTCTAGTTTTAAATTTAACTCCTCAAAGACTAGAAAATGTAGACAATTTAGATACATTTTTGTGGACATTCAGGGAAGTGTAAGTGTACTATGTTGTCTGTTTATTCCAGTTCAGTAGCTGAACATTTTTATGCTTTCCTTCTCATTATGGAAGAGTGAGGTATTATATTGCACTCTTAATTTTCCTTTCAAAATGCATGAAAGCATAAATTTAATTACTTGTGTTGACTGTAAATGCTGTAATTTTTTTCTTGCCTATTTGTGAGACTATATTTAAATACTGTGTTACTGAAATTCACTTGAGGCTTTGATTTTTAGACCACTCGCTTGATGCAAGACCAGTCACCACAGGAAGAACTTGAATTGCACACCCAAAGGCCTCATTTTCTTGAGGATAATGAAGATCAAAGTAGGCGTTCGTACAGGTATTTTACACTTCTAGCTTTTGTCACAGAATTTCCTGAATGACTAATTATTACGTTTAATTATTATGTAATTATAATACCTAATAATTACATGAAACTAACGAAAACTATTTTCTTCTAACAGATGTGAATATTGCAACAAGGGTTTTAAGAAATCCAGCCATTTGAAACAGCATGTACGATCACATACTGGTGAGAAACCTTATAAATGCCAACTCTGTGGCCGTGGTTTTGTTTCCTCGGGAGTTCTTAAGTCACATGAGAAGACTCATACAGGTAAACAGAGTATACCAGCTCTATGTTAGCTTAACCCATGTTTGGGTTTTGTAAATGTCCTGTGTGAGTAAATTTAAACAAATAGCATGCTACTTATTTGTTTCTGTTACTTTAAGGAGTTAAAGCATTCAGCTGTAGCATTTGCAATACTTCCTTCACAACTAATGGCAGCCTTACGAGGCACATGGCAACTCACATGAGCATGAAGCCTTACAAGTGCCCATTCTGTGATGAAAGCTTTCGAACAACTGTTCACTGCAAAAAACATATGAAAAAACATCAGGCAGTCTCCTCAGCTGTAGCAGCAGCTACAGATACAGGAGGAGGAGGTAAATGATTTCATTTTTACTTTTACAGTCCTTACTACATAAGAAATACAGATGTTTTGGTGGATTACATGAATGCTATAACAGTAATGGTACAAAATAACCTTCCAGCATGGATTATGTCTGCTGTTTAGAACTGCTGAAATCTCAAATATAAATTGTTTAAATAAGCTAGTTTTGCAGGATCTGTCCAGCACAGTGAAGGTATTGTATGTAACATAGCTGTTTTAGTATGTCACTGAAGTAGATCTTTTGTCCTGTATTACTTAACCTGCGTTAATTATTATAAAGATAAGAATTAGAAGTCCAGTTTTTTTTTAAATGAAGTGCAGACATGAGTAGTTAGACCTCTAAAAGAGATTAAAGTCCATAATAGTGCAAGTCCAAGCACAAAATGTAGTGGCTGTGTGTTTAATAATAAACCCTTCTATTTTTTAACTTAAGCTGACAGATTAAACTAAACAGAAATGTGGTTTTTATTTTGGTTTGATTTTTTTGTTGTTGTTTTTTAAATCTTTTTTTTTATTTTTACTTAATAGTTGCATGTGTTGAAGATGATGATGAAAGCTCTGAAAGAACTTCCAGAAAATCTCGTCCTGGTGTCATAACTTTTACAGAAGAAGAGACAGCAGAGCTGGCAAAGATTAGACCTCAAGAAAGTGCCACTGTTTCAGAAAAAGTTCTTGTCCAGTCGGCTGCAGAGAAAGACAGAATTAGTGAGATGAAAGATAAGCAAGCAGAACTGGAAGCAGAGCCCAAATATGCCAACTGTTGCAGCTATTGTCCCAAAAGCTTTAAAAAACCCAGTGATTTAGTCAGGTGAGGAATAGAAAATGTTCATATGTTTTTAATTTGCTGTATAGTTCACCAGAAACTTTAGGAATTACAGTTTCATATAACTCTTTATGCCCAAGTTGAAGTTTGAGTAATATTTACATAAATCTTTCTTTTTCACAGTGGTTCAAAAATGTGTCAAAATGTTACATATTCTGAATATGACTAATCCAGCTCTTTCATATTTATTTGCCTGCAGCATGAAAGTTATTATTATTATGAAGTTCCAGAATAAGTTGGGGTTTTTTTCTCTAATACTTGCATATAAAAACACGTAAAACTCTTTTCAAGACATTTCAAATACTTTAATCTTCTTGTTCTGCCTAGTCTGCCTAGTGTAATGCTAGTATAAGTATTTAATTTATTAATAAAGTTAATAAGATAGAAGATAAATATTTGTACAAACTTACATAAAAGTAGAATTTCACTTGTACATGTGTCCTGGAATTATTAGGCATGTTCGTATCCATACTGGAGAGAAGCCGTACAAGTGCGATGAATGTGGAAAGAGTTTCACTGTAAAATCCACTCTGGATTGTCATGTTAAAACACACACAGGTCAGTATGGTTTTGCATGTCTTTGTTTAGAAGTTGTTTGCTTTCTTGATGAGCTGTTTAAGTACAGATTTTGCAGGGAATTTATGTTTCACTGTGATCTAGTATTTGGAGCTGTGGATGGCAGTGCTAGGGGAAATTTCGTACTTGTGACACCATCAAATGAATCACATCAGAACATTCTGAATAAACCATGTTATTACAGTCTTCTGTAGGCTTCTAAAGTCTTAGCTCATGCTAAAAACTGTGTAAGTGTCCTGAATATGTTCATGTCAGATCTTCTGCAGCATTTCAATGATAAATGATTTTCCTGAGTAAGATGGTAGAGTTGAGGCAATCTTACATAATTTAGAGGTAAAAAACCCCCTATAAACATTAATGTTTGCACTGCTACATAAACTGGAAAATAAGAGTACCAAAATTTTGAGCATTCAGCTGTTTGAATCTTGCAAGTTGAATGTAAACCTAAATATTTGTAATATTTAGATTTTTAAGGGTTGATTTTTTTGTATTCCTGAGAGAGGTCTGATTTTAATAGTAGTATTTTTCAACTACGATTTTGTGCTAAGTAAAAAAAGCCTTCTCCAGTCTTTCATACTTGTTTTCTTCTTAGCATTGAACTTCTGTAATAAACTCAGTTCTGAACTAATTAATTTCTAAAACTGTCTTCAGTTTTGTTAAGTTTCATTATGATCTTTTTTCAAAAATAATAAAAAACAAGATAGAAAGTTTTTAATGCTGTAATGCATTATTATTTTGCTCATGGAAGCTCCCTTTTCATTTTACTGTATTTGTACTTTCTAGTATTGTTTAGTAAGAAATAGTACTTATGTTACATGAAATTGTGTAGGTCAGGACAGACAGTAGCAGATAGTAAGGATAATGAAAGGAACAAAGCAGGGATTGTGTCATGTTACCTCGTGGTTCAAGCAGTTTATAAATTGTGGGACTCTGAATAAGAGATTGCATCCCTTTGCTTGCTAGCTTTAATAAAATATTTTACATTAGTTTTATCCAGTTGTTTTCTGAATGCAGAAAAACTGGGTAAAAGGAATGGCCTTCAGTACAGTCAGTAGTAGTAAGTATTCTGGATTCAAGTTTCATTTTCAGTTTGCTGTCTTACTAATTTTGTTCATAAGCCCACTAGATTTTTGTTGGAGAAATAAATTGTTTCCTCTTCTTAATTTTTTACCTCTTTGTGGTTTTAAAGACGTTTTGACAATATATAATGGAGCTTTGTAAATTTTTATTTTAACATCCTTAAACAGGCTTTCCCAACCTGCTATTCATTCTCTCTTTCATAATACATATAGTACAATTCTGATGGTTTGAGTTCTTGCTCATGTGCTTAAGAGCTCTTCTGCTGACTTACAGCCTTTTGAAAATTGTCCATGTAAGCCATTTGTGTTCAGTCTTAGAACTGGTTTTCTTTAGTTCATGGAAGGATTCTTTCCTTTCATCCTGTGACAGCATTTTTATTAAGATCTTTTCACATATAAAACCAGTGTAAAATTCCAAAAATCCAGATACACTGGAAATCTGATCTTCTTCAAGGAGCACTCACAGATTTGTAAGGTGTAAGTTTCACTGCAAAAGCCACATCTTTTTCCCTATTGTAATTCATTTTATCTTATGGAAGTTTTTTTCCACGTTTTTTATACTTGGGCCAGCTTGTGCTGGATGAAGTTTAGCTAATGTGCAGTTTTTTGCATTTGAGCCTAGATTGTTTTCTGGAATGCTGTCTTCATCTGTGGGCAATACCTACACTTGCTAGTTCATTGGTTTTATATTGAGAGGTACATAATTTATTTAAATGAATAATAAAAAAAATTACAGTACTAATATCTGTAACTCCCCTAAAAATAGTTCTGTTTGAAAAGCTACTCTATTCCTCACCTGTAAATGAAAGTTGCCTGAATAGGAACCTACCTGATAGCGTCTGTAACCAGCATTGATCCAGAGAATTGGTCTGGGGCTTTACTGGAAGACTGGAAGTTTCTCAGAGAGGTATATGGTTCCTTGTCTGAGCAGTTAGCTCCTGCATCCTGGTGTAGCATGAAGTGGAATAACTGAGGTCACACACTATTGCATTTCTGTCTTCATTGCTTTTCCAGTTTCCTGATTACAGTTCTTTCAGATATATTGTTCCAGATAAGAGCTCTTGTTAACTTGTTAGTTGTGTAGCCAGTAGTGTGGTGTGTCAGTGGCATAAAACACATTTGATTTTTTGCTGTATTTGGAAGCAGGGCCAATTTAGTGTTCACCATTCCTTGATGACTTCTCATCTGAATTTGTGATCATCTTCCCTCCAAGTTTCCCTTGTGGACTTTAACTCGAGACTACTAAATTACTGAACACAGTTCAGTCATCTTTCTTTTTTCTTTCAGATTCCTAATATTTACACAAAAGGCCCAGGAGTCAGCTCACAATCTCATTGCATATTTGAATAACAGGACTTCAGATGTTCTGTTTGTTCTTTCCTGCCTTTTTGTTTTTTGTTTGTTTTCTTCTCTCTCTCTCTCTCTCTCTTTATCTCTCTCTCCATCTCTCTCTCTCTCTTATTTTTCCATCTCCCTTTCTCCCAATGGGTGGAGATTTTTTATTTAGTGGGAAAAGATTGCTGGGTGGCTTCCTTTGTGGCACTGTGAATGTGGTGGATGACTTTGCTGCAGCCTAGATTCCTATTGTTTCACTGGTTCATGTTATTGGGCTCTTTCTTCTCCATGTTTTGAAACAAAATATTGTCAGAGGTTTACTTAGTTTTGTTTAACAGTAAGTGACAACAGTGCGCCAGGGTTTTGTAATTTGAAGTAGGTTGAGTTGTAGTTCAGGAAATGGATGAGAGATTCTTCTGGGTAAATGAAAACTAGGATTTAATCGCAGGACTTAGAGGCACACATTGCTCTCGTGATTTCTTTACCAAATGCATTGGTTTCTTTCCCTTGTTTAGCTAGGAAGCAATATTGTGCTGGAAGGCCTGGGAATTTGGGGAGTTATAGTGGGTTTTCAGCTGCAGTGGCATGTTTTCTGCCAGATAGTTATATATGCTTTTTGTGAATTGTATAGCTGTGCATATGGTTCTAGGAATGAACTCTGTAATTTGCTTTTATTTGTAGTACATTAAAAATTCAATTTGAGACCAAGGATATTTTTCAGATGTTATGCACTCTGAAAGGAGAGACAAAGAGGTCTGTGTTTGTATAGACCAGATTTCTGTACTTCTGGATTACTTTGTGGGGTTGATGTGTTGTTTTAGAATGTTATCTCACTTAATTTTAGTAATTTCTTACTTGTAATCCATTAATTCTGCTTAGTTAGGGCAGCATTGAAACAGAAGAATAAAGCTGCTGGAATTAAAAAGGATGTGAGTGGCTAATTAAGTAGGAGCCAAATGCTGAAGAGGTCAAGATGAAACTTTTAATTCTCCAGTTTATGGTCTGTGTAGTTGAAACAACTGGATTAGTCAGGAAGATGAGATGAGGAGAATGACAGAGGGATGAAGGTTACCAAATAAGATTCTGCATAAAAGCTTTGAAAGCATATGGGGTTTTAGTAAAAGGAAAAAGTTAATATACTCTTCATTGAGAACCTTAATTCATCTGAAAAGCAGCCAAATGACAAAGTACAATTACTTCTAATTTATTATGTTCAAATTAGTTTAGAATCTATTACAGGGTTTGTTAAATGAATGATTTAGTCCTCTCAATCTTTTTAGGGGTTTAATCACTTATCTTTCTGGTTTTGAAACTTTTCTAGGCCAGAAGCTCTTCTGTTGTCACGTGTGCAGTAACTCTTTCTCTACAAAAGGCAGTCTGAAAGTCCACATGCGCCTGCATACGGGAGCAAAGCCCTTCAAGTGCCCACACTGTGATTTGCGGTTTCGTACGTCAGGGCGCAGAAAAACCCACATACAGTGTCATTATAAACCAGATGCAAAGAAAGTTAGGAAGCCTGTTGCCCGGACTTCAACTGAGGCATTACAACCAGTCAGTCTTCTTAATTCATCCTCAACAGACCCTAATGTTTTCATCATGAATAACTCTGTTTTGACGAGTCAGTTTGATCAAAATTTACTTCAACAAGGACTTGTGGGCCAGGCTATCCTGCCTGCTTCAGTGTCAGGTAAAAATGGATGGGATGGGGGTGGAGGTCCTGGTGTGGTGATCAAGTTTTGAATTTTGCTTTCTATTAGAGTTTGGAAAGTTTTACCAAACACTGCTTGCCAAACAGCTAGGAGTTTTACTGAATTCATGGTTTGATGCGCAGTGGTGACATGAATAGAAATTTACCTATTTAAGAGTGAAAGAAAAATATATACAGTTCACTTAGAAGTCTCTTCAGTTCTCCTGTAGTATTGCACTGCAGAGTGGAAGAAAATGCAGATAACAAATAGCTGGAGTACTTGTATTCTTTGTGGTAATACTTTCTTGGTTTTATTTAAAAAGAAAAGAAGTGAAACAGTTACTCTGTTTGTCTACACTACTTATTTATGTGAATAATGAAGAATATCTTTTAAGTGCACATCCTCTGTGATACATGTGTAGTTATTTCTCCAAAATAAAAAAAAAAACACCCACACCAAAAGAAAACCAACCAAAAGACCCCCAACCTCAACAGAAAGCAAGAAAACTCTTTAACAATACAAAAAGCTAATAGTGTAGGTATGTATGTTAGATAATTGAGTTCCTAAGATAGGTGGTCTCACCAATTGACAGTGACTAAAGCTGCGTTAGCACATTAAATGTGCCACAGGCCATTCTTTGACCAGCTGGCACAGAATACCCAATATGCTTCATGTTGCAAGAAAGTGACCTTTTGAGAATGATCCTTGCTAATTTCTAAATTTTTTTCAGGTATTTTTTGTGTAGGGGCTCACTGACTCAATGTTTGTGTAAGTGCTCAGGTAAACTTGGGACAGGGACGATTTTAAAAGCAGAATAGTGTTAAGGTGTCCGGAGACATGCCTTGGTACTCTTAAATGTACTACTTAGATTGTGGGTCTTGGACTGTCTGTCATTTCTGAAAGTGAGACTTTGATTTTATATGCTTTGGCATTTTTTTTGGTCCATGTCTATGATTTAGCAGGTATGCCCACGGATTCAGAGTATTGTATCAGCCTCATATTTAACTGTAGCCATTCCAGCTTATCTGATTTGATCTAAACTGTTGTCCAAAATGAATAAATTGTTGATGTTCAGAAGATATTGATGTTATTTGATAGGTACAGTGAGTGATAAAGTTGTGATGAGAAATCGCTGGCTTGGATTTTTGAGCATATTGAGGTGGCGTGTTCAGCTTGTTCAGATGTCCTAAAATGAGACCTTTTTAAATTGAGACTAGTTATGTGGGTTTGGCCAGAGCAGGTATTTTTTGGGTACATTGTAAACCAGATTTATTATACTAAAGAATTTTGAAGAGGGAAGGATAGATGTTTTTGAAGCATCAGCCAACACTCCGAGATTGATCACACTCGGGGTTGTTGGAAAAGAAGGTACATCAAACACAAGATGACTTTTTCCATATATTCCCTCAATACTTTTTGTAGAGATGACCTATTCAACTTTTGAGATTAGAACCTTTTCAAGGTCTAAAGACTTTTGGATTTCAATTGCTAATGCACCTTTATATTCATCCATGTAAATACAGAGGATGAACTTTGACAGTTTGATACTGAACCATGTCTGTGCTGTGCAAAATGTGGCAGTAACTTTATTGTGTATGTTCAGAGTCAGAATGTAAAACCCTATGTGTGTGCTGCTTTGTTTAGGTGCAGTACACTCTCCAAGGAAATCTAAAACAAATTTTTCCAGATTTCTAATGCTACTCTGGAGGGATTCTTGTTTTGTAAGCCGCTAGCTAGTGCCTAAATAGCAATCCTTAAATCACATGGAATTTATGAAGCTTTATAACAGGTAGTCAAATTACTTTATAATCAAATTATACACTTCAAATTATCTTTCTTGTCATAAATAAATGTGTGTGTGTGTGTAGCTTTTATATTGATTTAATTTATAAAAATAAGCACACTGAAAGAGGTAGTCAGTAATAGTAAATAAAAACATTACATTATAACTGTTTTCTTTGGTAGCTGGAGGTGACTTAACTGTGTCCTTGACAGATGGTAGCTTGGCCACTCTTGAAGGAATACAGTTACAACTTGCTGCTAATCTGGTTGGACAAAATGTTCAGATTTCTGGAATAGATGCCACTGGTATTAACAACATAACGTTACAGGTAAGTTGCTCACTGCTCCTTGCTTTTAATTCTGTAGAGTCACTTTGAGGGCTGAAGAAAATTGCAGGAGCCTACATAATCCTGGAAGAGTTCTTGAGTTGAGTGAGCTAGTAACATACTGTATCACTTGTACAATGTTAGAAGACTTTAAAAATAGCTGCACAATGGGGTATGTTTCTGATTTGGTTTCTTTCATTTTTTTCAGGATTTTTTACCTCTCAGGGATTTTGACAGACTGCTTTAAAATATGTGTTTTTTTCTTTTAATTGCATTTTGTCTTTAAACTTCAAAAGTACTTTGACTCCCACCCACCCCCAAAACAAACCCAAATTATTGCACGGAGTGTTCTTTTCTAAGCATAAGACACTGTGTTACTTCAAAAGCTTTTAATGATTGAATTCACAATTTAAATTCCCACTGAGCTTATAAAAAGAATGGCAGAAAGAAGTGAGATTATTGTATTTAAAAATTCTTGAGATGTGTGAAACAATGATTTTCTTGAACGTGGTTGTGTTTGATCAGTTGACAGAATTATTGTTGTTGGAGGAGCCCTCTGGAGGTCACCAGGTACAACCCCAAGGTCAGGGAAGGGACATCTGCAGAGTTGCATTGAGTTGCTCATAGTCCCTCTGTTCAAGGAGGGTTCTTAGCATAAAATGGGGACATTTTCATTTTGTTTTTCTCAACTGCAAAATATCTCTGAAGAGGAAAATGTCTTATCTTTAAGTATAGAGAACAGTTGTTGGCTTGTGAAATGAGACCTTAATGACCCCTGGGCGCTGAAAAATTAAATAATTTCTGGTATCAGTCTTCCCTCTGCTCCATACTTTTTCACTTTCAAAGGCTTGGAGACTGTGATAAGCACTACATGCACTAATAGGACAGTACAGAATACCAGCAGTGTGTTTACCTGGGGCTAGGCATGCTGATATGTAACTGATCATGATTTCCCAAACCTTTTGCTGAAGGAAGAGAGGGAAAGTGAATCTGAATAGATTGGTTACATAGTCACTTTAGAGACTGGCTAGATATAGACACATAAAAACTAAATTTAGATTTTAAATTGTTATTTAAAAATTTTCAGTACTGTATATAATCTCTATGCAGTAAATATGTATTCTGGACTTAGGTTAAGAATATTCATTTAACCCAGTTTGTTAACTTCAGATTGAGTGCTGAAAACTTGTTTTTCAGATCGATCCGAGTATCCTACAGCAGACATTACAGCAGAGTAGTTTACTTACTCAGCAGCTGACTGGAGATCCCGCCATGGCTCCACAGAATCCCTCCCTCCAGGCAACAGAAAATGCAGTGCCAGCTAACGTGGTTATTCAGCCCATATCAGGCTTGTCTTTGCAGCCCACAGTAACATCATCTGCTAGCATGACAATAGGGTCCCTGTCTGAGCAGGAGTCTGTGCTGACAACCAGCGCTAATGGTAAGCACTGTGAGTAGTTTTATTGTGTGTTCAATTTTTTAATTTTACTCAGGGTATTACTCACAGTGAGAAAATGTCGACCCCTGCCTCTCCCCACTCTCATTTTAATGAAATAAACTTGCAGTTCTTGCTTGAGCATCTTCAGCAAATTTTACAGCTTTGCATTACCCTTTCTTAATATGATTTTTTTCAGAAGGTGAATTAGAGAGTAGGTTTAGATTAGCTATTAGGAAGAATTTTTTTACTGTGAAGGTAGTGAGGCACTGGAACAGGTTGCCCATAGAAGCTGTAGATGCCCCATCCCTGGAAGTGTTCAAGGCCAGATTGAATGAGGTTTTGAGCAGGTTGGTGTAGTGGAATTCATCCCTGCCCATGACAGGGGAGTTGAAACCATGTAATCTTTAGGGTCCCTTCCAACCCAGGCCGTTCTATGATTCTATAAAATAGAAAAATATAGAAAATACTTAAGAACTTCCATAGCTTTGAGCAAAATACAAAAATCTTCATTCTGAAAATCTTAACTGTAGAAGAATAAATAGGATGTGGAAAGAGTTTTTACTTTCTAGTGCAAGTTCTAGCATCTCCCCTTGGCTGCATCAGTTATAGCATCTGAGAAACTAATGTATAAATTGCTCTAAAAAGTTCTGTCAAAAATTCTTCCAAAGGATATTAATGGATTTTTTTTTTGTTCTACCTCTTTAATTTAGGTGCACAAGACATTACTCAAGTCATGACTTCACAGGGTATGGTGTCGTCTACAAATGGGCAACATGAGATAATGTTGACCATAAATAATTCCAGTTTGACTCAAGTTCTAGCTCATGCTTCGGGTTCTACTACTGCGACCTCATCAGGAAGTCCTCAAGAAATCACTCTTACAATATCTGGTTTGTGTTTTTAAAAATCTTTAATGATACCGTAAAATAGATCTCTATTTTATAAAGTACCTATACAGTAGCATACAAGGATTTTCACAGTCCACAGTTTTCGCATGGCGTATTTTCCTTATATTCATCAGCTTTAAAAGATACTCCCCAAATCCACATTTGAAACCCAAACTCGTGTGCCTTGAGAACACTTTAGATTGGCCCACTGTTTTATTCATAACCTCAGTTAACAGCTGGATTTTTATAGATTGATCAAGTTGGTGCTTTGAATCTAGAGAAGTAAGATCCATATTTGTCTAAATATTACTAATCTCAGATGTTTCTGTACGTGTTAGTATCTGGATTTGCATAATCACATCTGTATTAAAAACTTGCCAAACCGGTGCATAAAAATCTGCATGGAAGTTAATTATGTGTTTTGGTTGTATTTTCTACTTTTACTATTTTATGATCTGTTGCAAGAACAGTAGCAGAATAATGCTGAGATGATTCTAGTTACAGTAAGACTTATTTCTATTCAGGCCAAGATCTTATTCAGCATAATTCTGGAAGCACTGATCTGAACACTGGCCTAAGGCTGACAGCACCAGCCATCAGCAGTCAGACTACAGGTGCTACATTAACTATAAGCAATGACCAGCTTCTTTCTCAGGGCCCTTCACTAAATGCTCCAGGTATGCATACAACATTTTTTCTAATTGAAAATAATACTTTGTTTAAAAAGTAAATACTGGAATTAATGGAATAATCTTGCATGTCGTGATTCGGAAACTTTGAGTGTTTTGTGTGTTTGTTTTCTCACAATCTTTAAATTGTTATGTCAGTTTAAATTAACTTTATTCCACACAATAGTAGAAAAATGAAAACAAGGAGACGTGTCTTTAAATTAGTACTTTCAGGCAGTTACAGGAGTACTGAGGAACTGTATCTCTAAACTGGAGGATGACAATATCTGGTGCCTTCACTGCAGAAGTGCTAAAATACGAAATTTGCTCTAATACTCAAATTTTTGAGTTTTTAAGTATGTTTATGAATTTCTACCTATATGTTTGTATATGCACGTGACCAACTGTGAGTGTAATACTGTGTTCAAAAAGCTACACTTAAATGTAATTTTTCTAATTTTATCATCTGACTGACAACTTTGGGTTCTTGTCTAGCAGTTTAACTGATTTTGTTGATTCCACAATAGAAAATCCCAGCAATGGGAAACAGAAATTACTAGGTTCACTTAAAATAAATTTGTAGTTTAGTGTTTATGTATGTAACAGATTTTTTTTTTTTTAACATTTTGCATATGTTCCAGAACTTAATACAACAGGGGGAACAAACCTTCCTCCAGCAACACCCATATCTCAGTCTGCAGTTTCTGCACAGAATTTGGTAATGTCTTCATCAGGAGTTGGAGGAGATGGAAGTGTCACTTTGACTCTTGCTGACACTCAGGGAATGTTGTCAGGTGGTCTTGATGCAGTTACGCTTAATATCACTTCGCAGGTAAGATGCTTTTCTGAACTGGCAAATAAATTTTCGTTTCTGTCTTACAGAACATAATTTCTTTTCCATAGAAAATAATTTTGTCCTGTAAATACATAATATTTGATATCTAAGTTAATTTTCCTTCTCCCTGCCAACTGTGTGAGTTTGGCGTCTAGAAACATGAACTGTTGGAACAGAAGTGCCGATAGATTTTACAAGGTTTTTGTTTTTTTAAATTAACAGATTCTACTGTTTCAAACATGGTTTGACATCAGTTTTTGGTGTTAGACCAAATACTTTATTATCACTATTCAGTAATACAACTTAGTACTCCTAATATATTATTTCATTTGGTAAATTTTTCTTTTCCTACTTGTGAATGGGAGACTTGAACAGCAGTTGTGACAGTTCTTTTCATAGCAAGTAACAGAACAGAATTTAATTGGCTATCTTTAATAACAGGTGGCATTATAAGAAATTTTATAAAAATGGTGCTGTATGGACTGTCATCTCTAGTAACCTTACTATTAGTTTCATTTATAGCTTAACTTAAGAATTTCGTGGTGTCATCAAGAGCCAAAAACACATTTGGCAAATAGAATCTACAGAGTGGGGAGATAAAAAATAGTATCAAAAGACTACAAAGTGAAAAGGTTTTCAATGTGTGGTTGACATTTCAGTGTAGATTCTACATCTGAAAACTTGAGCTGTTTCTTCTATTTTCTTGGCTTAACTAGGTTTAGATTGATTTTTGACCTGAGTTAGTGTGTAAATGTATACAAATTAAATACTATTTATCTTGCATGTGCTGGGATTAAAACTGGTGAAGCAAAGTTATATGCTTTCTTCTGCAGTTTTTCTCCAGGGAAGGGAAGAAAAGATTTCTTAAATAATTCTTATGATATGTTTTTCTTATCATATGTTTTTATGATGTGATTTCTGGTATCACAGAATAACAAAGCAGAACATGGTTTCATTTCAGGCTTTGTAATAATTTCAGTGGTAACATTTGGCAGTGTTGATTGTGAATAAGATCCCATGCCTACAGTTAAGGCAAGCATAAATAAAATTGAAACATTGAAGAATAATAATAGCTGTGCAAACACAGTTTACGTTGCAAGATATCGTGGTGAATAGATAGGTAGTATGTAAAAGAACTGTGTTTCCTGGGGAAATTGAAGTCATTAAAAGTAGTGTAGAAATAGAAGTAGTTAGATATTAGTAATCCTATATCCTAAGTAGTGATTTTGTATCATGATTTCATGGGGTTTGGAAGTATGCTTAATAAAGAGGTTTGAATAAAGATACTGCAGGAAGGCCACGCAGGAGAGCAGAATACAGGACTTAAAGAAGGGCAATGGAAGGCTAAAGCATTCAGCATTTCATGCAAGGCTGGTAAAAATTGATCAGAACTGAATCTAGTCTTACAGACTTCCAGCTGTTGTTACCCTTAAATGGTTAGATATAAATGTGAAGGAGAAAAGGAAGGAAAAGAGGTGCATTTTTTCAAATAGGGTTCTGAAATGTTTCTTTCTAAAGGAAAAAGAAAAGTACTGTTTAGGTGTGAAAAATTATGCTACTCCAGTCAGCTGTTTAAATGCAGCTTTTTAAATATAGTTACTTTATTTTTTTTTGTACCCTCCTCTTTGACAGGGTCAGCAGTTCCCTGCTATACTCACAGATTCCAGTCTTGCTAGCCAAAGTGCATCAGGATCACAGCAAGTAATACTGGTGAGCCATACACCCCATTCAGCACCTGCAAACTCTGATGAAATAACATATCAGGTAGATACTATACATTTCTGTATCTTTTGTGGTAAAGGACTTCAATCAAAATACTGGAACAATGTCTTTTATCTTGAATTATGAAGCCTGATGTCATTCCCAAACAAGAGTTTTGGGAAGAGGTTCTCTCTAACTTTCTAGTTATGCAGATACTGTTTTAAGTTTTGAATTAAAAAGCACTTATATGTATATTCATGCACACAAGAAAGAAATGTAATTAATAATATGTTTCTTTCTACAAATCACATAATCGTGTGTTCAACACAGACTGCTCCAAAAATTTCCAAGTGTGAAGATGGCTATTTAGAAAATAAAAATAGATAAATTTTGGAGCTATGGGGGAAAAGTAGTACCTATTGGTATACTTTTTCCATTCTCTTTCTGAATCCAAGTCGTTTCAGTGATGGTGCAACATAAAGTCTTTGCAACGTCTTATGCCTTTGATCACAATAGAAACTCTTACATAAGTAATACAGTTCTGGTATTAGAAAAAGTGGTCCAGACTTCTCTTCTTGAAGGCAGAATGAACGTTTTCTACCAGCCTGGTAGGGCAAGCTCTAAAATAGGAGAAATGAGAGGGGCGGATTGTGACTTGATTTGTTGCTTTCTATGTTACTGTATTTAGGATTCCTCTGTATGTATAAAGTTGAATTTGGTATTAAATTATCTGAAGAAAGTAGTTTTTCCAGGCAGTTCTCACTAATCAAAGTAGTACTGCAGCACACCACCATCCAAGTCTATCAATTTTGCATTGTGTTTCAGTACTTCTGGAGGTAGACCTTTACTTCCTTATGAAAATAGAATCCCTAATAAAGAAGTTAACCAAATAGAAAATATTCTTCTCCTTTACAGAATCAGAGATACCTTTTTTCCTGTCCAGAATGCTTTTGGCTTTGAATTTTATTTGGTGACAGATTGAGGATCATCTGCGTTGTTCGGGAGCATAAAACTGAATGTAGAAAAATATGGATACACACACGCACGTTCTATTTATGATGTGTTAAGTCAATTTTATCGTGATTATTAATGTTGTTTTCTTAAAATACACGTGTCATTCTTTAGAGCAATGAAACAGAAGTTCATATTTACATATAACTGACTTCTTTTGTGTCTTCTAAATTGCTTGCAGATGCTCTCCAAAAATTTGTCGCATTGAGGTAGATTTTAAAAAATAAACCAATGTGGATGTGCTTATGAAATTACCTGATAGTGTATTTGTAAATTGTTGCAGGTGGCAGAAGTTTCCCCTAATGTGAGTAAAAGCAGTCAAGCAGAAAAAGAAACTCGTGGGCACCAATGTTTTGAGTGTAGCCAAACCTTTTATTCCGTCACCATGCTGACACACCACTGCAAAGAGGTTCATGGCAAGGAGCGAATACACGTTTGCCAGATCTGCAATAAGGCCTTTAAGAGGGCAACACATCTCAAGGTATTTGGTAATAACAGTTGATAGTTCTCTAAACTCCTTTTGTTTTGGACTTTCTGTGATATTAACAAAAGGTACCTATTAGCCCTTTGTCTTTGCTTTCCCTTTACAGTGTGAGAGGTGTGCATCTGAGAGAGGGAGTCTAAGTGATAATGTATGCACAGATAGAGAACTCTCTTCTGGAGCATGGAGAGGATTTTAATGCATATGTTGACTACAGAATGAAAATGTTAATGCCTGTCATGCAAGTAGTAGTGTCAGGAAAAGATTTCACTTATTTTATTTGTATATGAATATCATCAATGCTAATCCTGATTTCCAGATAATCTTTTGCTATCTCAGGAAGTTACCTGCTTTAGAGTCTTACCATTTCATTTGTAGATGCTCTGTCATGTGAGTACAAGTGATAGAGAGAGCATTTATTTTAAAATGTCTTTATATTATTGCTGTTGTCTAGTGATATTTTCTCTGTTTTCTCTAGATTATGAACAACCTAGTACGTCCTAGTCTTTTTAAAAAATTAGTGATATATCTAAGTTCTTAACTGTATTATAGAATGTTCTTGTTAGGAATATTGGGTTGTACTAGACAAGTGCTTTATTCAGACCAGTATCTTACCTCTGAGACATACTTAAAGGAAGTAATTTGAAGAGCTTTAAGAAAGGAGTAAACATACAAGTTGCTCAGAATCTTGCCAGCTTCCCAGAATTTATAGCAAGAAATTTTTGGAGCCAAAGGCAATGTATTTATATTTATTTATATTTATATTTATATTATCTTTTAGGACACCTCTTCAATAGATTTCATTTCATTTTGATATAATATTTTAATGAAATATACTCTCTTTGTGAAGTTCACCCTCTTGGAGTGATCAAGTCTGTCAACTAGACTATTGAAAACTATCATAAAATGTATTGTTGTGAAGCTCTTAACCTCTGAGTTAGAAGAAATTTTCCAGGAAAAAAAAACCCAAAGGAGTCTTGATACTTGTTTTCCTTAAGTAATGATAACAAACTCCAAAAATCAGTCTCTCTTCAGTTTGTTTTCTTAAAACTGGGCCCATCTTAAAGATACGACAAGATAACTTCTTACCCTAGTATGTCCCTTGGATTATTATCCATAACTGATTTTTCAGGAAGGCAGCGATTGAAGTTGCAATAAGAAGTTCAGGGGCAGTCGCAAGAGACTTCAGGGCCTTGGGGACAACTTGTTAAGGGATCAGTAGCACAAGTAATCTTCTCCTCTGTCCTTCCAGCTGCAGGGTGTGGTGTAGGAAGAGCTGGCAGATCAGTAGCTGTCTCTGAGACTGGCATCACCAGCAGAATTTAGGGGGTTTTGACCATGGATTTGTCTACACAACAAGCCTGCTGCAGATGGGCTACACTTGTCTCAAAGGGGGACAAAGATCTTCTCTGAGGAGTTAGCAGGGCTCGTTGAGAGAGATCATCAAACTAGGTTTGTAGGGAGGAAGGGATAAAACCAGACTTGATGGAGATAAGCTTGAGGGCAGCACACCAGTGTTTGAGGGTTCATGTGCCAGCAAGGCCCTTCAAGCTCCACCCCAGTGTGCTGAGGACACGTTTGAAATGTCCTGGTGCTGGTGCATGCAGCACTGTAGTCATCTCAGTGGAGGTAAGGGAAATGGTCAGTGACCTGCCACACCACTTCAACATGCACAGTTTGTCTGTAGCACTGGGTGGAATCCACCCAAGGGTACCAAGGGGCCTGTCAGAAGAGCTTGCCAAACCACTTCTACGATGAGCAGTGCTGGCTAACCAGGGAGGTCCCAGTTGACTGGATCTTGGCACCTGTGATGCCCATCTACCAGGGCTGGAAATAGGATCTGGGAAACTACAGGCCTTTCAGCCTGATCTCAGTGCCAGGAAAGGTTATGGAGCAGCTCATCTTGTGTGCCACCATGTGGCACATGCAGGACAGCCAGGAGATCAGGCACAATCAGTGAAGGTTTATGAAAAGCAGGTCCTGCTTGAGTAACATGATTTTCTGTGACAAAGTGACTTGCTCATGGAGGAGGGAAAGGCTGTGGATGTTGTCTACCTGGACTTCAGCAAAGCCTTTGACACTGCTTCCCACCGCATTCTTCTGGAGAAACTCAGCTCCATGGCTTGGACAGGCTCAATGTTTGCTGGGAAAAACTTGGCTATATGTCCAGGCTCAGAGCGGTGGTGAATGGAGTTACATCCAGCTGATGGCTGGTCACCAGTGGTGTTCTCCAGGGCTCAGTACTGGGGCTGGTTCTGTTTAATATCTTTATCAATGATCTGGACAAGAGGATCAAGTGCACTCTCAGTCATTTTGCAGACAACACTGAGCTGGATGGAGTGTTGATCTGCTGGAGGGCAGGAAGGCTCTGCAGAGGGATCTGGACAGGCTGGATCAATGGGTTGGGGCCATTTTGTGAGGTCCAGCAAGGCCAAGTGTTGGGTCCTGCTCCTGGGTCATGAAAAACCCCAGGCAGTGCCACAGGCTGGGGGCAGAGTGGGTGGAAAGCTGCTGGTGAAAATGACTGGGAGAGCTGAGTGACAGTGGCTGAGCAAGAGCCAGAGTGTGCCCAGGTGGCCAAGGAGGCCAATGGCTCCCAGCAGGAGCAGGACAGTGGCTGTCCCTCTTTACTTTGTGTTGGCAAAGTAAATCCTGTGTTCAGTTTTGAGCTCTCAGTTCATGAAGGACATTGGGGTTCTGGAGTGTGTCCAGAGAAAGGCAGCAGAGCTGATTAAAGGTATGGAGCACAACTCTTAGGAGGAGCAGTTGAGGGAAGCTGGGGATGTTTAGCCTGGAGGAAAGGAGCCCGGGGATAACTTAACACTCTCTGCAACTTCCTGAAAGAAAGTTTTAGCCAGGTGGGGGTTGACCTTTACTGGATAATGAGCAATAGGACAAGAGATAATTACCTCAGTTATGTTAGGAGAGATTTAGATTGGATATCAGGGAAAATTTCTTCATTGAAAGGCTTGTCAGGCACAGCGTGTAAAGGGAAGTTGTTGAGTCACCAACTCTGAAGGTATTTAGAAGATGTGTAGATGTGGCACTATGGACAGTGTCTTAGCAGGCATAGTTTAGTGGTAGACTTGTCAATGCTGGTTAATGGTTGGCTTTGATCTTAAAGGTCTTAAAGGACAATTTCATTTACCACTGGACCATCAGGTACTAAAACAAATTCCACGTGTCATCAGACTCTTTATCAAGGTGTTGATAGCAGCTTCAGTTGTGAGCAGCCTTTAACAGCAAATTCAAAGATAAATGTTGGGGTTTGGCTTAGGATTTTGGGAAGAGATCAGCCATCTGTTACTTGTGGTCTTCATTTTATACTGGTGGAATTCTGGAGATCACCAGAAACATTAAGGGCACTACCAAACTTCAGGTTTTTCAGAAAAATCCAGTAAGAGGTAAGGTTATCAGTGTTTAGATCCCAGTACTTAACAGTAGGTGTTTTTTCCAAAGATGTCAGTACCAGCATTTTCATAATTATGTACAGGAAAATGCTCTTTAGAGATCATGTACAAACACCTCCACCCCCCACCCCCAGTGTTAAGGCTTTTCAGTTAAGTGACTCAGACTCCCCTTCTGATGTGGGTTACTGTCCTGTTTTACAGCTTCAGAGCAGAGAACCTTCAGACATGCACAGTGACTAAACTGTCCAGTTTTATATGAATATGTATTGGAAGTATCTGGAAGTTGACTGTTGATAGTAAATAAGGCACAGACATGATTCCAAGTTAAAAGGAAAAAGGCCTTATCATCCTATTAAAACAATGGAATGAAACAAACTTTTTATTGCCACACTTTGAGAGGTGGTTACAATTAATGTTTCAGGAGTGATGGGGTATAAGAGTGGCATACTAATGCAATGAGCCATTTCAAAGAAGGTTTCCTGGTCTTATTTTTTTTTATTAGATAATGCTTGTTTGCTACCCCAAGATAATTGCTCTCTGAAGAATATAAGAATTGCACAAATAATGTTGTAAAATATCACAAAATCAGTGAAATACTAACTATGTAGATAAAGAGATGATTGCACTTCACGAATGTTGCATTTTCATGAACTATTTTCAAAAGAATATTTATTTTACAGGAAAAGTGAGAGGTGCACAGATCAGTGGAACAGAATTGCATCACAAACTGTTTCTTCAGAGAAAGTTGGCAGAAAGTTTTACAGGGCTATCTGGATATGTTGTTTGCATTGAAGTATAAGTTGGGGTGGGAGTCATTGGGATTTGGAGGTTTGGTTTTTTGTTTGGGTTTTGTGGTGAAAGAAAGAAGCAACTGCTTTCAGATAATATTTTTGAAGTAGGTTATAGTATGATTCCACCATTTCAATGCTTGAGGGGGTTATGAACAAGATAAGACCTAAAGATTTTGTTTATTTCCACCTAAGCAGGGGTTTTAAGATACCTAATTTTTCTCAGAAGACCTTATATTATTTCCCTATAATACTCTATTATTATAAGTACTGTGATAATAATATTCATCCATGTAACTGTCTCGCTGATTTTCCAGTGTAAACAAACTCTGCAGACACAGTTTGCTTCAGTTCGTGGAGTGAGGAATAGGACTTCATAGACATCAAGAAGGCTTATTGTTTAGGTATAGTAAAGACTAATTAATAGTTTAGTCTGTAATCAAATAGACTAGAAAAGAATATCAACACACATTTTAGAAAGTGGACAAGTATTTGCAGTACTGTTTCACAGACAGTTCTTGATTAGATTTTTTAGTTATATATATTTTTATTTCTTTTCTTTTGTAATTTGAATTTTGACTTGGTACTAATAATGAAAATGAAAAAATAATAATGAAAAATGAAAAAATTAATAGATAACATAAATACTCTTCTAAGTTTGAAAAACATCTGGGCCTAGCATCAGTGTATTAAAAACACTGAAATTAGAACTGTTATTGATGCTTTTTCATGAAGATAGAACATCCTGCTATCTTACCATTAAGAACCTTAGTGATTTAAGTTTCTGTTTTTTTTCAATTAAGAGTCCATTGTGAAGTGGTTCTGTTTGCATCTTGCCATCGTGCAGCTGTGTGTGTATGTTGTGATAGTTGCCTCTTTGAGGCCTGTGCAGTTTGACAGTGTTACCAATTCAGGTGCTGAGGAATGCCCACATATCAGACAAGGAGGGAGATGGATGCTGTAGAGGAGAGGGGGGGAAATCCTACGTTAGTTTACAAGGCACAGTAGTCAGAATACCTCTTTGTAGATGCACAGAGCATTTAAAGAACTCTGGTTTGGTTTTCTGTATTTTATTTTGCTTCAGATAATTAGTAAAGGGACTAATATATGCCAAAAAAAGAAAGACATACAGTTACTTATGGAGTTTTTCAGAAGTGTGAAGACTGATGGTTAGAGAGAGTTGATACACAAAAATAATCTCTAATTTAAAAGAAAAAAAACAGTGCAGGCTTCCATTTTCTTCCAGCTTGTCTGCTGATGACTAAGATCCTCTGCTTTTGTCTTCAAGGTGTCAATATATTTTTATGTTAAGTACTGAAGTGTTTTTAAAGGGTCTGAAATTTATTTTTTTTCCCTATGCTGGCTTAGGAGCACATGCAAACCCATCAGGGTGGACCTTCACTGAGTTCCCAGAAGCCTAGAGTATTTAAGTGTGATACTTGTGAAAAAGCTTTCGCTAAGCCAAGTCAGCTGGAGAGACACAGTCGCATCCACACAGGTGACACCAGAAATTGTTTTTATCTTGAGAGGTTTTCTTAGCAATGTCTGGGTGTTATGTTTGGAGCCCTTGCTTATGCTTTCAGCTAACTGCATTTAAATGTCAACTTAAGCTTAAAAAAACAAGTAAATTTCTTTCTTCAAATGTATGGTAATTGAAAGGAGGAACAGCAAACTTGAAACTCATGTGCACTAAGCTGGTCTTTATTTTGGGACTGGCAGTACTGCAGTGATAATGTGAGTGCATGAACTTGTGTCTAAAGGTTTGTCAGCCTTTGAAAGAGATAAATCATATTTTACAGTATTGTTTGAAGTGATTTAAAAACACTGGTTATGATCATCCTCAATCATACCAGAAGAATGTGCAAATGAGGAGTGTGCTCAGTGATGTTAAACAAGAGATAGGTTTGACTGCTAATGTAGACTGCTGTGTGCAGTGCTTCATTGTCACTGAGCTACATGCACAGGTCATCTGTTTCTAATGCCAGTGCTTTTAATTTGTTGTGTTCTTTTCCACATATTCCACTTGTATTATTTCCTTCAAAAGTTAATCTATAAAAAGTCTATTCTTAGGGAGCACTCATTTTCTGTGATGTAAGTGAAATGCTTTTCAGGTTGCAACTTCTGCCCTACTTTAAGTTGAAGGCTGTACATAGGATGATAGCCCAGCTGCCCTCCCTGTCACCTTCTGTGCCTGACAAACATTCGTCTTCAGAGCATGAGTTCTAAATACAGCAGTCAGTTCTCTGAAACAAGTTCTTTCTTTTCCCTACCACTGCTGCCAATAAATAGCTGTCTTGGCTGCTAAACGTAAACAGGACAGGGGAAAGTTACCTGTGTTGCTAATGAGCTGGAGAGGACCAATGAATTTGGCTGGATGTGCTGTAGAATAAGAAGATTCCCTCAAAAGGGTAAAACTCTGTCTTAGAATGAGTCAACCAGAGCTTTCTCTTTTCCCAGCATCAAGCTGCTTTTTGGTTATTGCATTAGAAAAAACATTCTGGTTCTACTGTGGCTAGGAAAAGAGAAGCAGGAGTTAAAATCCAAGGAAATTAAAATACCCTCAGTAATTTGATTTTTGCAAAACTGACTTAAATAACACAGACTCTTGAAAAAGTTATTGTCTCCTAGTTTAAGGGTTCCACAGAATATGCAGGAAGCAGGAAAAATTACCAGTTGTCATTTTCCGTGCTTAGTTAATTTCATGCTGCTGCCCCACTGTAATAGGCACAGAGCATTTCAGGGAGACTGAGAACAGAGCAGAGTCCCTTTATTGATCTGTTTCTCATAAATCTTCACCATCATAGGATGAGTTCTTTCTGTTTTGGAATGACTTGTAATTCACTCAGGAAATCCTTAGATATTTTTGGGTTTCTTGTACTAGGAGACTCATGTGCTAGACTGTAACAGACCTTGCTAAATTCATATTTATTTTTGTGTTTCAACCATGTCAGGCAACAGTAAGTCAATCTATAGGATTGTAATTCTTTCAAAAGGTAATTTTCCTTTGGAAATCACTGGAGACCAAAAGAGTGAAAATTCTGTTTATGTGCTGCACAGAAGTGTTTAGATGGATGCATTTACATAAACTATGCTAGGAAAGGTTAATCTAAACCTAAACTGACTTATTTCCATAAAGATACTGTCCTTGTCTGTGAGAAAGTGTTTGTGATTTCTATCTTGACTAAACATTTCTAACCATTTCTAATGGGTAATATCTACTGAATCAATGACCAGAAGGAAAATACATTATTTCTCTGAATAGCTCTAGCTATCTTGCTATTTAGGATTTATCAGTGAAGAGTGGTTTGCTGAAATGTTGAAATCAGAGGGAAGCACTTGCTTCCAGTTCTACCGAAAACTGTGTAGTAATCCATTACACCAAAAAGGCTGCTCACTTTCACTGAATTTAAAAAATGGAATCAAAACAATTTCAATAAGCCTAGATTTCTCTTCAAACTAAAGAAGAAGTTGTTAACAAAAATAGAAGGAAAATATCTGTGCTTTAAAGGACCTTCTGAAGTTGGATAGTTGGATTTGGCATGCAGATGGGAACACTAACATAATGGAGAGATATATTTGTCCTGTAAGAAAGAATTTGGAAAAATGTTTTTACTTCTGCTTGTGCTTTATTGTGCTAACTAATAGCAAGAGTATCTTAGAAAGTGCTTTTAGAAGTCCTTAATAGGTGATGGTTTCCTTGAGTACAGAAAAGTCAAATTAGTAAATTGATTTTTTTTTGGTAGCTCTGTTAAATAACTTACCTAGGTTATAAATTGGATAGGAAGGATTATATCAGTGATTTAGTACTTATGTAACTATTCTGACATTTAATTTGAGATTTTTGCTGACAATGTGAAGCTATAGCCCTGTTTGGAGAAAGTCTCAAGGAAAATGATGATGTCTATTTTATTTCTAGATCATCTTGATAATTTTTACAGAATTTCAAACTGTATTCCAATCTTAAATGGAAAAATTATGAAGTATGTTTTTCTTTCTTATAAAGGGGAACGGCCATTTCAGTGTACACTGTGTGAAAAGGCATTTAACCAGAAGAGCGCTCTTAAAGTCCACATGAAAAGGCACACAGGAGAGAGACCTTATAAATGTGACTACTGTGCAATGGGATTCACACAGAAAAGCAATATGAAACTGCATATGAAACGGGCTCATGGTTACACTGGTACGTAGCATGGTGGTAGTACTGCTGAGGACAGGACTCCATGTGTTTTGTTAGGAGAGCACAGAGCACTTCCCTTAAGTTATTGAGGAATCAAGCACTGATAGCCCAAGACCACAGTTGATGAGGTAATAGTTACACATCCAACCCAAAAATCAGGCTGAAACAGCAATTCGTTACTTTTTATGGTTCCTTGTTTTTGATGTGGAGCTCTGTGTACAGAAATACAGAGTTGAAAAATTATTCCAGGAAAGCAGTATATTGTATTGGATTTTTAAAAAAAAATTTTCCAAGACCATCTAATGAATTGACAGTATCTGAAATAATTGTATAATACTGTTCCCATCATGGTTCCTTTTTTCCCAAGTGCTACATTTGCCTTTTTCTTACACCATATGTCAAATGACACTCAATTGCCTTTTCTCTTGTACCTTGGTAGGTCCTGTACAAGAGCCTGCAAGTCACCAAGAACAAGAAGGGGAAGACATCAGTCGTGCTCTGAATTTAGAAGAAGTGGTACAAGAATCTTCAAATGAATGGCAAAGTATAGGCAATGTTTTTCGATAACACCTTCAAATTTGAAAAGAAAAAATATTTCTGGGACTCAAACTTTACAGTTAAAGCTTCAAGCATTGAAGATACTAACAATAGAATAATATATTATAGTTTTTTTAATTATTTACAAAAGATACCTAAAAGATGAATTCTTTTTTTTAAGCTTGTAGAGGAATATTGGGAAAACTTCATTTAATCTGTGCTAAGTTGTCTGTGAATCAATGAACTCAGGTAATAATGTATACAGTTTCATCTTTGAATTCACAGCCAGTATATCTATTTAAAAATAAACTGGAACTTTATATCAGAATAGGATGATTCTCATTTTTAATGATGATGAAGAATAGCTTCACAGGAAAATCATGAAACTGTCAGTCAACTTTTTTTTAATGTGTTCTAAGAAATAATTGAGTTTGGAAACAAAGTGTTGCAGTTGATGATGCATGCAGTATAAAACAGTGGAGTTTTGCCTTTTTTTTTTTTCTTACAAGGCACAGGAAAAGGCTGTATTTCTTTTGAAAGCTTTCTTTTTTAGTGCATTTTGAGAATTTGTTGAAAAAAAGAAAATACTGCGAGCTCATGACTTTTCTTGAGGTAAACCCTTGAGAGGGAGCATGTTCATTTTCATTCCAACCACAGAGGCAGGTAGATGTTAGTTTTTACAGTAAAAGTCTTGAGGTTTTTGACTTGGCAATAATTACTTAATAAGAATCCAAATGGAAAAGGGTTCCAGTAAAAACCTCTGTTGTTGTTTGCTGTACTGGGTCAGCAGGTACATTTCTCAGTGTCTGTGGAAAACAGCCATATACTAAATCTGTGAGGTAAACAAGTACCATTTTGGTTAGCAGTGAGAAAATTAGGTGCACACTAAGTCACCTCTACTATACAATGTTCCCCAGTGCTGTAAACAGTTATAATTTTGAATCTGTAAATTCCTTATTATTTTCTTTGTGGATTTTGGAAATATGTTGCATTTATTTGTTGTTAAAGTCATTGTTTTAGCAAAACTACCTAGCTGACTGAGTATTGCTTTCAAAGGTGCCACTTGTTCAGTATATTCATAGCAGAGAAACACTGGAGTAAAAGCATAGTTGTCTTTTAGACATTCCAAAGACAGAAGCTGTTTTCTTATTTTTGCCTTGTTCTTTTGAATTTTATTTATATGTTACATATATATAGATATATATATGTGTGCTTATATATGTATATATATATATATTTAAAGTCTACGAGCCTCTGTGTGGCTGATCAGTATATTTTGTAAATATTAATCCCAGTTTCAAGGAGTTCATCTGTTTGGTTGCCACAAGTACTTCTAGATCAGTGGTGGATATGTTGTACTATAATACAGACCCAGACTTTAATTTTCCTTCTAAAAGATAATTGTTCTCAGATCCAAAAAGCTCTTATCTGTAAATATTGTCTATACTCTGTCTGTGATACAAACTAGTTATTTCAGATTGCTGAAGCAAGAAATCGCTGTTGGTTTTGATAGGACATCTCTTAATTCTTTTGTTAACTGTTCAGCATATGTATATAAGTAATATAGTTGGTGACATGAAAATAACACTTTTGTTATGTGGAATATTTAATTGAAAAACATGCTAAATAATATTACTTTTTTCCAAATTCTGTTTCGTGTATTTTTTAAGCATATGAATCTGGATTCTAGGAGATTGGAAAAACTGTTTACAGAAGTGCATGTTTGAATATTAGGTGTGAAGAATAAAGTCCTTCCATCAGTGCCTTCCCTTCCAGGCAGCCTGTGAATGTTTCAGCTGTTAAAGACAGACATTATATTTTACAGTTGTCTGGCCTCATGGCATAGCACACTGTTTATCTGTAATAATAGAGCAAAATGTGCTGTATTGCCTGTTCCACGTATGAAATTTTTTCACTGTTATTTCAGGGAATACTGTATGAATGCACAGAGGACTTGGAACTAGGTGATCTTAAAGGTCCCTTGCAACCCAGACCATTTAATGAGTGTGTGATACTTGGTACACAGAACCTAAAAGCTGATCTCATGGGTAAAAGGATGGCATTTTTAAAGGGTCACTTCTCAAAGTGTTATGCCTTGGTTAGAGGCAGTGAGTCTGTTCAGCAAGCCTTGGAAGTGTTAACTGAACAGTGTGAGTTACGGAGTCAGCTGACATTTCTCCTGAATTCAGTTTGCTACTCTTCTAGCACTTGGAAATCCTGTCAGCTACAGTAATAGACTTTTAAAAAATTTCTTTTTAACATTGTATATTATTTGCTTCCCTGCATCCTCTTCATCTGTGAACTTAAAAGTGTCTTAACAGAGGTTTTTATAGCCTTGGTAGGATTGAGTTGGAGCTTTTCAGAGCAGTGTATGTGTTGATGTTCAGAGCAAACACAGACACTGTAACCAGTATGCTGATATTTTCAAAAGCTGTGTTAAAGCAGATGCATTATGTAAGGAAGCAGAAGAGGTCTTGTTCTCAGGAGTGCTTGATGTGTCACATTGCATAGTGGGTAAGTGGACAGCCCTTGTTCTTTCTGGTTTAATGCAGCAGTAGGCTTGTGCTAGCCTTGGGGTTTTGGGCTCGTGTCTGCTCACAGTTTCTTTTGGCTTATGCCCATTCCTTCAGAACATTAAATTACACACTCCTGGTATTGCCTGTGCATTCTTGTTTCAGGAAAAATCCTTTGCTTACAAATCAAATGGCCATTTAAACTGCTGGTTTTCATCAAAACTACTAGTGTGTAACTAATAAATTTCAGGCTAAGTTTTAATCTCTTTTCATATTGGTAAAGCAATGCTTTCAAGTACTGTACCTATTCCTCTAGAGGAAGTAAATCCAAAAAGCCACTTCAACCCTCTGGCAAAGATGACTGAGGGGAAAGAAGAGTGATGAAGGCAAGGAAGAGGTTTTGGTTAAATTCTGTTACTCTACAGTGCAGTATATTGAAAGATGTATTTCTCCGGGTTTTTTACCTTAAATAGTCTTTCACATTTTTGAGGGCTGTTTGTGCCACAATTTTTCATGAAGGGGTCTGGTTTTTATTTCCTGTTCATAGACATTTTATGTTTTATGCCTTGCAATATCCCTCTGGCCTGTAGCTGTCACTCCTTAAGACACTGGCATTCCATAATTCTTGTGTCCTATTGTCAACATTCTGGGCCATGCGATGTCACTAGAAGCCTGTGTGCGGGGTCTCAAGGTGTCATTGTGTTATTTTCTAGTATCTGAACATTATTCATAAACTCTGGGGAATGGGGGGTGGCAATAAATCAAACAGACCTAAATATATATAAGTATGTATAAGCATATATATATATATATATATCCTTTTCCTTTGTAAAAAAACAAAACTGGCCCAAGTTTCATTTCAAGTTGATTACTTTATTTCAATAGTGACTATTTTTAAAAGCTGTGTTCCTCTAAGAACAATACGTGTTCAAATTAAATCAACTATTACGTTGCAGAGTATACATCTGAATGAAGCTACAATAGAAAAATACACATAGCAACCAACAAAGGTAATAGATGTAATAGTGTGTGTATGCATAATACTTTTGGCAGTTTTGTTTTCTTTAGTCTCTATGTATTTTCTATCATCTCATCTTCCATTGCTTCATATTAATGGACACTGATTTAAACCTACAATAGATCTAGATGTGAAATGTAAATAACATATATTTATAGGTAACTTTTACTGGGTACTTATTAGGAATGCTGTTTCAACCTAGGAAGCACTAACTGTAATCTACAGTGCATAGGCTAAAACTAAAAAAAAAAATAAAAATAATTAATCAGACACTTAGATGACAGGTTGAAGAAATTGTAAGTTTAAGTAATAAAACAGTGCAATTCAGAAGAGCCTTTTATTTCCCTAAGTGTGGTTGGAAATACCATTTCCACACATTCATTTTAGTAATTTGTGAACAATTCATATCTAAATCTAACTGAACTAGAGTCTATTTCTACAAGGCAACTACAATACAACAGTTAAATGTTCACAGTAGTTTACTATGAGTTTGCTTTGGTGCACTGCCCTTAAAAGGCATCCAAGTGTTACTCAGGCAAAAGATGAGCTAATCAAATACAACACTGCTGCAATACCAAGAGAAAGATTTGAAATTCTAATGTGAGATGTGCAGGACTATCTGAGATACCAGTACTGAAGGGCTTTCTTTCAGAAATTAGACTTTTTTTGTTTATATGCTTATTTACTTATTGTACTGCAAAGTTAATGCTATTGCAGCAGAATTTATGTGAAGCACCAGTGACGTCCAGTGGTCACGTGTGCAGTCTTAGATGTTTCTCTGGGAATATCCCATGTTTTGTATCATTAGTCTAACTCAAATTTGAAATCCTCTTTCTCTCCCTCATCTACTCTTTATTCTCATGGTTTGGATGCAATGAGCAAATCATAGTATGGAAAGAATTTCCTTATTGCTATTGCTCCACATCATATTGATTCTTCAACATCTGCCCCCTCCCACACTTCACATACCTTGAACTCCCAATGTTTGATAAACCTTTCCATGACTGCCTAATCCTGTTATGAAAATAAATTATTCTGTGAGTGAGAGAAGGAAGATTAAAACAAAACAAAAGAAAAAAAAAAAAACTAAAAAGAAAATTTGGATAAACAGTCCTTACAACTTCTGCACATGTTGGATCTTTTTTTTTTTTTTAACAGCAGTGTCTCAAAAATTCATTAACAGCAGTGCTCAGTGTCCAAGACATTATAGCTCTTTATTTGTAATTGTGATGTTCACTAAAACGAAACCAGAAGGGTTGAGCTTAAATTAGGTGCTTGGGAGAAATAAAGGAGTCCAGCATACAGTTAGGGCATCCTGAAGAAGAAGGGGTATAGTCAGAGATCTTGTTACTTCACATAAAATAAGGAAAACATCTAGCAAAGCTACTTTTTGTGTTCCTTTCATTCAACTGTTGCTCAGGGATTGCCAATAGAAGTTTGTATCATCTACTGCATGGCATTACTACTAATTGGCATTAAGTAATGGATTGCATCTATCTAGGTAATTGTGGCAGCTGTTACTAATTTTAAGGCAGTTATATTATGAAGCAGAGTATGTGATCCTTGGGTGGCATCTTGGAGCTTCAGCGCCTAGCAATGGGGGAACCAGACCGCGATCCAGGTCGGGACCCAGAGCCTCCCTGTGGAGGGAAGAACAGTTGCATCAATTAGAAATTAATATGTATTTGGGGCTGTGCATTGAAGAACATCAATCCATTGTAAGTATGACAAAATTTAAAATACTATCTAAGGAAAATAGCCTCCAGGTGCCTCTAGTATATCACTAAATATTACTGGGATTTTTCACTTCAAAAATAGGATTTATTTTCATTGATTTTTGCCTAGGATTCACTTACTGTCATTAAATCTTCCACAGAAGACTAGACAGTCTCTCATTAACAACTTCTAAGTGCATGTTCTTATTCGGGCCTTCCTAACGAAAACAATTTATTTCCTTGGACAGCATGGAAAATTTCATTTTTATGAACCCTGTACTATGTGCATACTTCAAAACAAGTAACAAAACAAAATCTCCAAAACTTGATACAAGATGTAATAGTTTCACATCTTCTGAAAAAACTGAAATTTAATCATTTCATTCTGCAGTAAGTTCTCAGTGTTACATCAACAGGAGGTTTATATGGAAAGCTCAGATGCAAGTATAGGAGAAAGCTAAGAAAAGATAAAAGGGCTGAAACCTGCCCTATTCTTAGAAATAATAAGAAAGTGTCAAGCTGTGAGGAAAAAACTGTGGCAATTCATAAACCTGCCCTTGAGAAAAGAAGCATTTTTATAGCAAAGATGATTCAGGCTGAAATTCCAGCAATTAATTTTTTTTGGAATTTGAGATTAACTTGGTATCTTGTTCCTTAGCTTTAGCAACTCTTCTACAGGCAAATCTTGAAAAATGCTCTTAAGATCACAAATGTGAGATAACGTAGTAATTTTTACTGTAATCAGATGATGACTAAACTGTTTACTTGAAAAAAAAGTGTGTGTACTTTGGGACTTAATTTTCTTCATTTATGTTCTTATCTTTCAGCACTGCCTTCTTAGTTTTACAGAACTGTTACAGGAAAATTCACTCTAATTCATTAGGTAACTGGCTTTTTTTGTTTCAAAGATATCTTAAAGACTGGATAACTTTTTTATATTACAAGACTACTGAACTATCTAAAGAAAGAGTTATTAATGCCTCCTGCTGTAAACAATAGGTCTAAATCAAATAAGCATGAATAAAACTCTTATCAAAGTTGCAGAACTTATAATGGCTGGGAAAAGGTTATCTAAAAAGTAAAACTGGTGTATGTATCTCTGATATATATATATATATATATATATATATATATATATATATATATATATAAAACTAAGCTAAAATAGCTATGATGAATATGCAAAAAAGAGAATGTTAAATTTCATGAGGGATCATTAATGTGTATTTTCAGATGTTGAAATGATGAAGTTTTACAAATAATGAGAGTGTATAGCCATGGAATAGTTAATGTACCTAAACCCCACTAAAACTACCAAGTGCACAACATGAAAATAAGACTTAAAATGTGTTTGTTTGATTTTTACCTGGACCTCTGAAGAGATCATTCCTTTTCTTAAATTGCAACATAACAATACCTACTACTTCCTTGAAGTTTCTGTCCTGTCACTTGGTGCTGCATATATTTGGGAAACAACTGTACAATGGGAGATATAAAACCTAAACTGTTTAAGAGACAAAAATGTGGGCTTTGCTGCAAATGAAGGCACTGTTATATCTCCTGTTGAGGAGAGGACTAGTAAGAGTCTGAAATGATCAGCTCTGCTAAGGGTCTCAGACCTTCTGACTCGAATTTAAGATGACTGCTGATGGCATCTTCATGTGCTAATACTGTACTGGGTGATTTGTTATGAGTGAATTCCCTGCCATCATTGCCTTAGAGGGAAAATATAGTCTCGGTCAAAGTATCTGCCAGGGAATATAGTCTGCTTTTCATGTGTCTGTTTCCTGACATAGAATGTAAAAAATCCTCACAACTGACCTTTTTTTCCTGTTCTGTTTTCATTTATTGCCTGTGTTGTTGTGGCTGTGCTGTGCTTTGAAATGGGGAATTGAACCAGACTAAAGATAATCTGACCAAATGTTTATTTCTGATAGGACAGTTTTGTAATTTGTCCCACTCTGTGGTTTCATAACTTTCGATACTGACATATTGTAAGAGTTTTCCCACCTGGGGTGGGAACAAGCAGGGACTGCTGGAGTTGTTACTGCATCCAACACTGCCCTGTACTACCCTTCTGCAGTTTATCAGTTCTCTTTCATTTTCACTATCCCAAATAATTCAGCAGCAACCAGCTGTGTCGTCTCATTTGTCTTCTGTATTTCAGATCATTTTTGCATTCAGTGACAACACTGGTCCTGGTGCAGGTCTTTGTGGGACATTGTGGACTTACCTTCTTTTCTGATGGCCACTAACTGTGTATTTTTACCTTTGTTTCCTATCATGTAAGTAGTCACTAAGCCACAAAATAACCATCTGGTTTATCCATGCAAGTCTAATTCCATCAGAAGCTTTAAGGAAATAGACTTGTTTCAAACATGGCAGGTCCTGGAGAGGTTTAGCTTCTCTTTTTCCCTGTTCAATTTTTTTGTACTTAAAGTTCAATTGTACTTTACCAGTTTAAAGATTCTGGAAAGAGTGCCCTGGCCCTCATGATAGGATCCCTTGTGTCCCTTATGAGCAGATTTATGCTCATAGAATTTTCCGCTTCCATATCCTGGCTTGTGTGTTTCACCACCCTGCAAAGAAAGATTTTCATGTATATTGCAAATTGTCATATTCCAATTATCATATGCATGTTGTAGTCTTTATTTGTGATCACTGAAATGTAATACTTAAATGAGGAATTTGGAGGTTGTTGCAATAAAACAATATTTTATGCAATAAACAAGGATAAAGGAAAATGTTAGGAAATTATCTGAATAGATTCAAATCTGAGGGAAGCATCAATCTGTAAAAAATGAATTTATATTCAAAAATTAAATACTCAGAAGGTTAACCTGTGTGAAAAAACTTAAAATGTTTTAATTTCATGAGTTCTAAGATGTCAAACACATCAGCTAATATGTGGTGTTCTGATAGTGAAAGAAAGGCTTAATGGCTTGAAGGCTTTGATATTTTGTCTTAAAATGCCAGTAATTTACATGCCATCTCATATAAAATCAAACCTGTGGTAGAGAAGTAGAATTTAATTAGTTGTGAGAGAACTGTGGGAAGAACTTGTCTAGGAATTGCTTAGGCAGATCACTTCTAATTGACAGGAAAGGTGGAACAAAATACTGAGGTTAGTGGCAGCATTAGTTTTGCAGACTGTGTAAAAGAGTTGAAAAAGTAGAATAAACACCTATCTCGTCCCAGCCTTCCCTCCCATTTTTGTCCATCCCAGGAAAAGAAAAATGCACCAGATGGGTCTTCCAGGAACCTTTAAAGGAAGAGAACTTTGCCATGCAGTGGATTTTGCTCCCTTTGTACTGAAGCAAAAGAAATTATTGCTGCAAGGGCTGTCAAATTGCAGGATAAGAGCAAGCAACACAATTACCATCTTAAAGTGCTGTGGAAGGAGGAAGGAAAGTAGAACAGGAAAAGCAAAATAGCAAACTTGAGACAAAACAAAATTATCACATTGCTGAAGCAGCTTGAGGCAATGGAGTAAGAGATGCTTTGGCCTGGTAAATAAAAGGGCTGTTACCAAAAGCACATTCGTCACCTACCCAGCTAAATCTGGTGAGGGATAATCCTCTTCCCTGTAGAGGGAAATAGAAACAATGACATGGTGATCACTCTGGAACACAGCACCTGGGTCTGCCATACACACAAGATGAAAAGATAGCCAAGATTATGAAACAATGGCCAGATAATGAGGCAAGCAGGAGCTGAGAACAACAGTCTGTACAGTCATTTCATGAAGTAAAAAAAAATGCAAAATTGTTTATTGTAATTACTAGAACTGACTTTACTAGCCACGGTTTGTCAGTATCACTACTTCAAAAGCCAGCTGAGTTCACTAAATGGAAGGACAGCTCCTGGCCAGTGAGGCTTGTTTGAAAGCATTACCTATTGTTAGTTCATTACCTAAAGCAATCACACCATAAATTGAATATAAAAATCCCTGCAAGTGGCTTCAATAGTCATGCACGAAGTCAGGAAGTGCATGAGGAAGAGAACCATGGTTTCTGTGTCTTAGGCTCTTGCTTTAAATTGTTCCCAGGGATACCTGTAGACTTTTACTTAGTGCCATTAGGGACAGTGAATCAGGCTTGCAGTTGAATTAGTGGGAATTAGCCCATAAATGCCTTGAGTCCCTGAAATTGCTTACCTTTGCTTGCATTGGGGGTGGTGTACGGGGTGAGACCTAAAAACCAACACAAAAAGTTGTCAGACAAAGGCAAAAATAAATGCCAGAAATCATCAGGCCTTTTGCACATTACCCATAAGCTAAAAATGGTAATTGCATTGAGAAGCTCCTCTGCTGTCTTAGGCTTGCCTGGGATATGCTGGATTTATGTCCATCTTGAAACAGTAATAATTCCTGGATACTACCAGTGTTGAAAACACAAGGACAAAACCTGTCTGTGGTGAAGCTGTATAACTGACATGATTAGCATTTGGCTATGCTAATGGAGGTTCACATGCTTTTTTGGTAGCATTTCAGTATTGTCTTCTAGGTAAAAATTATTTTTGTATTTGAATGGCTCAATCATGAGCTCAAAGGGCACAGTACAATTTGAGGCTTAAAATAAAGAGTAATGATTGGGGAGTGTTTGTTTACTGATGGATTCTAAAGAAAACATTTCATTTTGGTGCATAAGAGGAAGGGAGACTTACAATGTTCTTGAAGAAGTGGACTACAGGGTTGTCATCAACAGGCCGGCCATGCTGAGATCTTGGGGGGATGGACCCGACGTGGTGGCTGACCCTGGCTGCATGTATGTCCTGAAAAGCAGAGCAGGCACGTGGCCCAGTCAGCTGGGAAGGACAGCTAATCAGCCATGGCATGAAGAATCGTTTTCAGGAGAGAACAGAGGAGGACTAAGCCTTGGGAATCTACAGAGATTGCCTCCTACAGTTGTCAGTGCTGTGAAATGGCAAATGCACAACATGTATAGGCACATATGACGTTACAGCCCATTGTGGATATTGGCGCTTGAGGCTCTTATTGGAAGTTCAGGCTCTTGAGGCTCTCATTGGAAAATTCAGGTAATGGAAACCTTGTAATTTTTCTTAAATAGGAAATTTTTCTTAAGTAGGATCATAGACTGTGATTTTAGAAAACGAACCAAAATGGAAAAAACCTTAGAATTATGTTGGATCATTCTGCATGGGAAAGCAGGAATAGATTGTGTACCACTTTTAGTTCCCAAAGACTTTGTAACACTCATGAGCTGCAAGAGCAATGTTATTTTCAGAATGAGGGAACCAAGTGAGGCTGAAATTTCTATTTCTGTAGGGGTTTCTATTTTCAGAAGGGCTTCCTGAGCAGTAGTCCAAATGAAGTCAGATATTGATTACTGTTGGAAAAAAACTAACCAATGCAGAGAAGTTTGGCTGATTTTTATCAGGATTGGTTTTTTTGCATGCTGATGATATGTGAGCACTTAATTGTTTTAAAAGCAGGAAAATCTGAATTTTGGATCTGTGAGATCTCCATAGTGTCAGGTAGTCAGTCCTGCTTATAAATCTGCAGCAGTTTCTACTTGGTTGCTGGTTCCAGTGTTGCCAAAATAGCCTCTGCTGCTGTGGTTAGGAAGAGAGAGTTACTTCAGTCATGGTTTTGTCTTCTTAATCTACATTCTAATCACCCTTTGAAAGCTGCTGACTGCCTTGTCTTTAGGATAAATATCATGGTGCTGCAGATCTGATGGGCTATGAATGAATTGCCACAGAAATGGAGAGAAATTGGGATAATAAGGTTTTAGAATCTAGACAGGGTTGAGTTTCTTGATTTTGGCATCCTGACCAATTATTGGGTGCTAATAACTGGGCTTATTGTAGGTTATTGTGCTATAAGTACAAAGTTTCTTCTGCCTGCAGTGTCAAATGTCATCACAGGCTTTGATTGTCTCCTGTCTTAATGTGTATGAAGCAGTAGCAAATCTGAAGTAATTTTCAGTGACTGTTCTGGGTGAGTTTCTTGGTGTTTAAAATAAAGTGTTTTCCATTCATATTGTCATCAGTAAACTTCATCTGTCTTCAGAACTTTTCATATTATTATTTATTTGTGACAGGTAATTTACATGTTTCCGCTCAATTCATTATTGCAATTACTCTTTCACCTCTAGTTTTCTCTTTCAGTTTTTGAACTCCTAGGGACAGAAAACAAAATCCAATGGTATTTTTCAGAGACTGCTTTTGTCTTTGTAATATCTGTAGGTGTTGAAAGATAAATTCTGATGGATTTGAAATTAAAAGAGAAATCTGTATGATGGGCTACTGAGATGGTGTGATATAAGTGGACCTTTTTGAATGAACTCAATGTGTTTCACTAATGCATTCAGATCATCACTATTTTCCTTTAAATATATATAAAGTGCTTGGCTTTAAATAATATTCATGTTAAAAACCTTACAGGAATAGAGAAGAGCAACTGTGTTTTAGGAAGGGATATAATTTGCTTCTAATTTTTTTTCCGTTACTTGTGTCTTTTGCCCAGGGGCTGCGGCGAGTTCCCTCCTCACCTCTTGCAATGTTGTTAAGAATTTCAGTCTTGAGAGCATGCCAATAAAAGGCATCCTTTGCTTCCATATCGATGTATTTTGAAATGTACTTGCCAAGTATGAGCGTGAATTCAGAGCTCTTGGATGTTGGTGGTGAAGTTTAAAATGGAGGTGCCTCTGTGCCCTTAAAGAAAGTTTAAATGTACCATAATTCTTCAGTAACTGAACAAAAGATCACTCAGGTTTTCTTGTTCCCAGTTAACATAAAGGAAATGTTTTACCTCAGTCAAGGATCTCAACTAAGTCAACTCTGCTGCACCTTCAAAAAAGCCAAAAGGAACCCTGAAGATGAATGATCTTAGTAAAAAAGATTTACCAGTACTAGAAATTTAAGCAGTAACTGGGAGATCTTATGACAAAAACACAGTTTTCAACTTCACTGTGAAATCAATAGTTTTAAGGATTAATAATCTAAACAAGGATTCTTTAAAATATACATAAAATACCCGCAGTTATCCTGTAAGGGGAGTGATTGTTTTTTTAGAAACATTTTGGTTTTTTCTGGTGATGCACAGGAAAATAGCATTGTTTTACTGTGTCACCTACCTTGGTAGTATGGTGGTATGTTGGCCACTAAGACAGAAAAAAAAAAAGAGTAATTGTGAATGCAATGCAAAGAAAACATGCAGGTATTTTAAGTTTCAACATTAGCTATACATTGGAATTGCATTCCCTGTGTTAGCCATGTACTTTCACATCAGGCTAATTACACTTACTGGCACAACCTGTATTAGTACCTTGTAAGAGCTGTTAATTTAAAATTATTTAACATTAATTTGTCAATAAATTAAAAACTATTAATTAAAAATAATTAATTAAAATTAATAAATTATTGTTTGTTAGTTAACATTAATTAACTAACAATATGGGCTCCATTTGGGGTTTTGTGCAAGGTTATTACATTTCCAGTTGACCTGAAGATACCAAAGTGTGCATTTGTGTGTGGGTATGTATGTATTTATATGTATATATATATATATATATATATATATATATATATGTATGCATGCATGCTTTTCAGTGTTGTGCAAAAACTGGCTCTGGGTATAAAATGGATACAGTTAAGCAGTTACGGGCTTTTTTTTTCCAGTCATGAAATCCCATGAAATCCATCCCTGACTTAGCCTGCTATAAACGGGATATGTCAGATCTTGCACCTCAGGTGCATTAGGGGACACTTTTAAATGCGTATCATCATCTCTCTGAGGGCTCTCATCCTCCACAAGAGGATTGCTTACAGCTGCAGATTCTGTATGCAAGTAAATAGCTCTTAACTCCTCATCAGTCTGTGATATGCATTTGTGCCAGTCACAGTATTAAGATACTTGCCGAGTATTTGATTTTACAGCTTTTTACAGTTCCTTTTGGTATCACTATTGTGTTTTGTGTTTTTTTATTGCCTACTTTAGAATATGAGATGAAAATCTAAAGTATGTCCCATGCTGTTTCTCTGCAGGCAAAGTCCACACAAATAAAATATGGAAATAGCTGATTTAAAATGCAGTCAAACCAGTTAAAGATGGAAACCAAAGGGCTTTTTCATGGGTTCAATGGGTTTCATGGTTTCCAACAGCTTTTCATCACAAGATACCTAACAAGTTGCTGTGCATGAATTTAAGATATCGTACAAAATCCACACATTTCAAATTCACATAGACATGAAAATTGCATTTAGATTGTCTTAGAAAACTGAACTGTTCCACAACCTGTAGGTTCTCCATAGTGCTTACCACCCCCACTAAGACATTTGGAACTGTACTGGTAGACTAAAATTATCCTTTAAGCATTATGTGATGAACACTGTACTGTTCTGTGGGAAGAAAAAGCTGAAAGTTCAACAGGGAATTTGTGAGCCACTCAGCTGATTTTGTATTAGTCCTTGAAACAGATTCTGAGTCCCAAACTCTAAGGAAATTCCTATCCAGGTTCAAAATTAGGTCCGTATGGTTTCTAAATATGTATGCCAAACAGGAATTGAGATGCATCCTTTCAATAAATATATATGCTTTTTCTTTCTTATTTTAATAATATGGAAATCTGTGATATAGTTCAATGAGAAATCTGGCAGGCACTTGAATACGGAATTTGCTTCATGTTGGGGTTTGGAGAGGCTTTGTCCATGGGGCTTTGTGTTCCTGGGCGTAGCAGACACTTCATCAGAACCTTCCAGTGCTGCTTCCCTGGCTCTCACCAGGCAGCGACAGAATACACAGCCCATGGGAGGTGTATTTTTCCATGCTTATTCCAGGAGGAATGTGACTTCTGTGGGCATGCACTGCTAAATCAGGGCTGTGGTGGTGTTGGTTCCATCTTTGTTCATGTGCAACCCAGGTAGCAGTTTGCCCTTGGTGGCAGTGTTTGGCCCAGGCTGTTCATGACTTGCTGATCTGTGACCAAAAGCAACAGGAACGCTGACGTCTTCCCCACTGGCTGATCTGGTGATGACATTATAGTTAATTACCTAATTCAGCAGGCTTCTAAAATCACTTTAGGAAGGATGAGCCACACATCCCTGTAATGGTACTGTTAATTTTTACTAATGTGGAAGATATGACAGAAATTAAATTACTTGCTCAAAGGTATAGAGGAGAATTGGCAGGAAGAGGGATGTAGAATGCAGAGGATTCTGCCTTTCAGGGTTGTGCTGAGATCAATCTTTGTTTAGAAAGATGCGATGAACAAAAAGAGGAAGAATTCCTAGCAGAATGACAGGAATAACAAATGTGGCAGTGAGCAGAGATGACTGAAAAGTAAGAAACACAAGGAAGGAAACAATGGAGAACACTCCCATCAAGAGAGGTGCCAGTCAATAATCCAGAACAACATTTCTCCATAACCCCATTACCCTTTAGTGCCTTGATGACTAGTGTGCATAAATTAGCAGGCAAAAGAATTACTGGGGAAAAAAGAAGAATGGGAGCAGTTTTTCAGGAGAGTTCTGGTTTATGATGGGACTCAAATGTGAGACCAGTGCCATCATACCTTCTGGGTTTTCTCCCTGAGTCCAGTTTATTCCATGGTTGTGACACTTGATAAATGGTTTCAGAGGCAAAACCCAGTGCTTTAACTGAACTTGGCTTTTTTGAAGCATTTTTTCTGCCTAGCATGAATGATTTTATTCAAATATTCTTCATGACAGAAGTTCTTTATCTGCTTGGACACAGTCTCTGATGCATACTCGGTATTGTTCTGTTAATGTTCAAATTGGTATCAATGACATAGATTAAACTTTGTTGAAATGATCCATGGTTTGGGTGGGGGTTTTCTTGGCTGGATTTGTTTTGGATTTTGTTTGAGAATCATCACTACAGCAAAAAAAAAGAAAGGAGACTTTGGCTAGTAGGTATTCTCCAAGTAGCTTCTGCTGCCATCAAACTTTGCAGCCTTTAGGACTTTACTGCACATGGGCAAGATATGGAAGGCATTCTGCACTGACACTCACCATGATCAGTTTCTACTGATCACCTGCATATTTGATGGAGATACATCTGTTTGCTGATGTTGCTACAGCAAAACAATGTAACATCATGGGGTTATGGGTATGGCCATTGGTAAGAAAGCAGTCATTTATACAGTTTTTAGATGTCCTGTTCCCTGGTATTTTCATATAGTCATGAAGGTAATACAATAAGCAAGATGGGAATTATTTAGAAAACAAAGCTATAAATACCAGGTGTACACAATCACTTTACAGCTGCTGGCCAGAAAAATGTTACTACAACCTTGGTTTCTGGAAATCTCAGATTGCACATACTCAACCACCCACCTACCAAATATTTGATCAGTTCTCATCTCTAATGGATTGGCCCAATTCTATTTCTTTTCTGCCTTTAATAGGTAAGCAAGTGACAAGATAAGCTCTCATACAGGTTGTTAAAAGCACTATCGCCTGTCTCAGCATAAGTGGTAGAGAGAGTGTAATAGCAAGAAGGGTTTACTCTTATGAAATATTTAGACATGGCATGGTTAATAGAATATTTCTTTGAAAGAAATACATGGTAAAATTTCCAACAATACTGTTAGTATAAAGTGGGGAAGATGGACCACTCCAAACCTGAGGCTCATCCAGTTTCCAAGGTACATTAATTGTATGATGTATCAAAAATGGAGTAGTAGATGCATCAAAAGAATTCGTTTTTAATTGATTTGTAAAAAATTCAGTAAAATCACCTGAAAATTGCAGTTGGCAATTTCTTGTGCAGGTCAGAAATGAAACCAAGTAACTATGCAGTGTAATGCATCTTAAATGGAGACCATTTCAGGAACATGGTGAGATATTTTGCATCAGTAAAAAAGGTGAAAGCCAGCAATTGTTACTAATGCTATGTGACGACAGAGGTACAAAACAAGGTCAGAGACAAAAAAATAGTAACTTTTGCTCTGGTTTTCTATCTGGAAGCATTTACCATTGTGTAATCTGAAAAACAGCTGAAGTACAGTAATTTATTTTGGCATTCTAGGATGGAAAGGGCTAAAGCTAATGCAGTTCTTCATCTGCAAGGAATGTGATAGAAAAAACTAATATAGCAGATTTTAATATAAAGCAATTTCTTAACAAACTTCTTCATCTGCAGAGAAGTAAACAATAAATCGTTCTTAGGCAGAGAAAATCCTTGTGCTAAATTTTTAATAACTCTTTTTGACTATCTGTATGTAAATTTTGGCCATTTGTATGTACCTCCCTGCCTGGGCCTTGCACTTGTTTAAACAAACACCCCCTCTGATATATTTGAAATTAAATCCAGACCTTACTCTCAGCTGGGCTGAGGGGCCATGTAGGTGAACAAGAGAGGCACGGCTCAAAACAGCTGAGGCCAATTCCCACCAAAAGATCCCAAAACTTCCATCAGTGCTCCTCCACCAGCTCTGCCATCGGGCTCAGGCCCAGGCAAAGGGCACCACAAGCTTTGAACTTCACCAAGTGCTTAAAAGAATCCTTGGAGCTCTTCTGTATGCAACTTACACATACTACTGTTATTATTATATCATATTAGTGGATAGAAGACTCTAGAAATAGTCAAGCAAAGACTGAACTGAAAGATCCTGTTAGAAGTTTAATTTGCTGTGGAGTGATTAGAAACAGAGATCCTTCAAATGCTTTAGTGGATTAATTTGTATTTTAGCCTGAACATGTTACTAGTATGTATCTGAATGTAAGAGGCACAAGACCATATAAAAACCAGTAAACGCCATGAAGCACACAGGCATTCTCCCAGTCATGATCTCCTCTTTAACTTGTAAAACAAATCAGCAAGCCCCAAATACTTCATCCCATTTCTAAACAAACCTTGCCATGCAGCTGATGTCAGGTGAGCACGAAGCATCACTAAAGTAAATTTTAGTGCTTGCACTTTGAACTACCACTTAAAGAGCATTTAAGCTATTCCCAATTCCCAAACTCCTCTAGTACCTTGCAGTAATTACTTCAATTAGTAACCTCCTTGAAAATGCAAGTCCCAGTCCATTAAATAATGTGGTAATTATTAGGCATAAGTAACATGTTTATGGTCATGCAGGTGTTAAATGAACATGTCAAAGTCAATGCCATGATGGTGGCTCCTAGGCCTTTCACTTCTCACATGGTGTGTGTACTCACCTGTTGGTATTCCCTTGTTTTGTTAAGGTGATTTTTTTTAAACCAGGCATATCTAAAGAAGTCTGAGGTTCTACCACTGCACAAGCTAAAAGAGCTTCAGACTGGCAGTTCTGTTACACTAATTAATTTTTAGTGAAATGAGAGGCCAGATTCAGTGAGAACATCAGCTTCAGGAGCTTTGATTATTCAAAGCCTAATTCTCCTTCCAGAAGGAAACTTCTCTATTCCCTTCTGTCCAATGCACTGTTCTAAATGAATTTTGCAGAAGGACAGGCAGCCTCTAAGTGAACTAAAAACCTGTCATGTACAAGTAGTAGTTTGTTGCAACTTCTGTTAAAGGATTAAAGCATTTAAAACAAATTAAATCATTAGTACACTGGTTTTTGTGATGTAAACAGTTTAATGAATACATAAAGCACATAAAAAGCAAAAGATTAAAACAAAATTATTGTTACAACCACTATAAACTCTATAAAATTTTTTTACAAGCATACTGCTTGCACAGCAGGTTTTACAAAACAGTGTATCACAAGCAATACCACTCCCTGAAAACTAAGACTTGGAAATTAAAATCACACTAAGTATTTACTTAAATCACATCATATACTAGTCAGACTAGCACTGATTTTACTGCTTTTCAAATTCTTCATGGTGCTCTAGTATACATTAAAGCTTCCACAGGAAATGTGAATAGAGTTCAAGTGCAAAAAAAATAAAAAAAGAAAAAGGATTCTGATTGATTTATCCCTCCATGGCATTTTTTAAAACTGTGGTTCCTAAACTTTTTGCCTTTGCATGGTTATCACAACCATTTTTGTAGATCCCCACTCCAGCAACTGCTTAGTTCAGGAGTGGGTTTGGATCTGCTGAATCAGAAATGCTGATCCCAAACCCTGGTTCTGCTCAAGCTGAGAAGAACCTCAGCCCAGTGCTGCTCCTGCCTTGTATCTGTCTGTAGCATGGGGAAGCCCCATCTCTACATTCCACATTTCCTGCACCCAAACACACAAACTGGGAAGGAAATGCAGGGGCAAGGCTTCATTCAGGCAACAGGAGACAGTTACAAGATTGCATACCAAACTGAAGCAAAATGTAAAAGAGAAACTGATTCAATCTTTCACTAAGTCTTGCCTCACCTATTATTTACTGTCACCCACATATTTTCGTTTGTTTGATCTGTGTCACAAGTGTAGTTTAAAGTTTAGTAAGTTAATGCAAAATGTTAAACCGGGACAGATAAGTTCTTGTTTCACAAACCAAACTTAGTAGAAAAAAAAAAGTAAAATCATAAACAAAAGGATTACAAAACAACTGCATCAAAGAAACAAAATAGCAGTCAGTACATACTGAAGTTGAATACAGGCCCAGAATCTAGGAGGCACAAAGAACATTTGATCGTTTTAACAAACTTGCTTAGACAAATATTCTATAAAGATTAGAAAGGAAATAAATTATTGTTACGCTACTCTCTCTTGCATGCTATTTAAAATGTCTGCACCACAGTTTCTGTCATCATTTAAAATTCTTTTTTTTAATACGATTAAATTTGAGCTGTGCACAACAACAGTTTTGTTTCAAATATTCTACCTTAAAAGTTTTTCTTAAAAGTACAAAATTCAAACTGGTTTTAATTGAGTTTCAGCTATCCAAAATCTCGATGTGATTGGGGGAAAAATGGCAAATGCACTTGCTGCCCCTTAGAGGAAAAGGAGTATTTCTGTACATTCCAGTATTTCTATTTTTAACAACTCCCATGGAACTCCCATGCAATCTAACTTCAGAATTGCAGAGCAGAGGAGAACCTGCTCCACATGAGAAAAGGAGGCCATGAAACAGTCCCAGCATTGTTCCCACCCCACCTTTCTGGACACAATAGTGAATATTATTCATTAATGTACTTCTTAGCTATGGATGCAAGAAGAAAATGCCTCCACAAAGAATTTATAATGTGTTTTGCTTGAATGTCAGCCCTAAATCTGTACAAAGAGCAAGTGTTGTCTTTGCATTCCAGTGCTTGCTGGTGTGGGTAGTTGAGATGCTCCCACTGAGGCATGGGCTGGCTGAAAAAGGAAGACTGCAAGAAAGGCAGCTGCAGAATTGCTTTGAAATGCTTCAAAATAAAGAAAGAAAAAAGTGCAAGCAAATAAACAGTGCAGCTCTAAGAACTTTTCAGGCCTTTGAAATTCATCCTTTAAGGTGCTTTTAGTGGTATCTTATTTATCAAAGACCTGTTTACTTAGTGAAGTCTGGAATACTGCCAAGGGACTTCATTCTATTTCAGCTGGTCCATGAACACTTTCATCATCTATCAGTGATCTTCTACAAAAATCAGCAAATGGCAACAACTATTTAGGGTTTAAGCATGAATGAGCCATCTAGATTTCCTCTGTCTACTCTTGTATAAATAAATGACACCACAAGCCTTTCTTGATACAAGAAACCAAAAGGCATTGTTTCAGAGGCTAAATAAATAAGAGTTGAAATGACTGTGCCACTTGCTCAATACTTTCCACACTGAAGCCCTCCCACAAGAGAGCTTCCTAGGAAGGTTTCCTAGGATGTACATCAATATTATCATTGTGTGGAAGAGTGCTAGAGATGCTTTGGCACTGGAAGTCCTAATGCGACAGACTTTTGCCAAAATAATTCAACTTGTCTGTGCTTCCAGCTCAGATCTGCAAATCCGGACTCCATAACTCAACGAGTAGTCGTTCTTAAGGGAAAAAAATCCCAAACAACTACTTCTGCTTGGTAAAAAATGTCAGAATTGTCCATAATTCTGTTCTGTTTTGCAGACATTTAAGTTCTTCAAAATAGCATTTTACAGCAGAGATAAAAGACGTGATCTCCTGTCTTCTCATACATAATTACATCAAAATCTACAGAGAATCATTGCAATCATGTTCACGCCAAAGGATAAAACACAGACTTTGTACAGTTGGCAGACATTTTTTAGTCATTACTCCTAAAAACTGAGTTGATTGGTTTGATTTATTGCCACACAGGAATGCACATACCTCTGTATATTCTGTATGCAGAATCTAACTTTTTGGTATTGTCACCTTGGTGTACAAAGCACATTTCATACACTATTTTTCATCGAGTAACACAGTACATGAACAAAACAGCAAGAGTTGAGCTGGCCAATCAGGTCCCAGAAAGCAGCAGCTGGGAACAGTCTCTGTTATTTGCAGTAACAATAAGAAAAAAGGTTTTCTTTATGCTCACAGCAACGGCTTGTTGCATTTATGAACATTACACACAGGAACATTACACACAGAAATGTTACTACAGAAAAAACTGCCTGGCTGCTGAATCTTTGTCAATAGCACTACAGGTGCCCGTTGGTAAAGGTGAGAAATAAAAAGAACAAAACACCCAGCTTGCTTAGTACCGCCCACCAAGTGTGAGAAGCTTCTGGTTTTAAGTTTCTAGAGCATTTTTCATCCAGTGGTCTCTACATTACAACAACTCTTCAGGAAAGGGCTATTACACATTGTGCTTCCAGGTGTGAAGCTGTGAAGGACACTGACAGCCACAGCTGTGGGACCACCACAGATCAGGTTTACACCACAGATCAGGTTTACACCACAGTGTCGTGTCCCAGTGCAGCACTGAGAGACAGCACAGATCACAGGCTGGAACACTGAACAGACCTCAAAGGTTGTCAAAGGATTTTCAAAACTTTAGGCACAGCCAGCAACTATGAATTCTGCTTTTTGCAACACACAACTTGAGCAACTACAACAAATTCAGCTGAAAGAAAAGTTTTACAGCCCTACAGCAGCTCCATTTGAATGCTTATGTAGTGTGTGAACACACAAACACAAGACTCTACTTATCACTTACATGGCAAAAGGTACAGTGAAAACAAATTAAACTCTGCCACTTGAATAACAGTGAACTAATATGCCAGCTGCATAATTTATCAGAGGAGGCAGGTATCCTGGAAAAGGGAAGAATTTAACTAAGAGTCTTTCATCAATGCCCTTGGTTTAGAACTGATAGTGTAGAAATGGCTTGTTATGCAATTTCTAATATGAAATGCTTGGAATAAATCTCAACTTCTTGTCAGAATAAAGCAGCTGGATTATTTTGTACATCTGGAATTCAGGATAGTATCTTTCGAGCCATCTCCCTGGCAATGCTGTCAACTGACTTTAAACATACTCTTGCACAAGCAGGCTGAGAATTTGGCCACAATTCCTTTTCTAACATCTATTTCCAAGCTTGCCCCTCAGTTAGTGCCAAGATATGTAGAGATCATCTTGCATTTAGTGCTCTCAGCCAGCCCCCTTTTGCAAATATTTAAGAACAACACACAAAAGCAGACTGAAGTTTCTCTAAATGGCACAGCATAGAAATGCATACAACGCACCACATTAAATGCTCATAAAAATTCCTCCCAGTAATGTTTCTAGAGCCCCCTGGATTTCTAATACTCCATGTCATTGCCCAGAGTAGCTCCTCTTGTTTCCCAGATCTTTGCTTTTTTTGCTGTTGCTGTTTCCAGTTTAAAGCCAAGCATTATATTACAAGTACCATCCCGCTGGCTAGGTCAACTCTTGCCTTATAGCAGTGAGACCCTTCTTTCAGACCCACCCTTCCTCTTTAACTGTACTGTGTTTGCTGTAGCCTTGCAGTTCTCTATTCCTCAGAGCTCACCTTGCCCGAGCCCCGCCGGGGAACGTGCCTTTCACCTCCAAAGAATCTGCCCAGCGAGTCAAGTATGCCCGAGTCTCTGTGCCGTGGGGATCCATGTCTGGCATGGTCTATAGTGCTCGCAGATGCCAGTTTTGATCCGTGCCGGAAAGAGGAGCGTTTTTGTGAAGCCATCAAATCCGAATTCTCTGAAGCTGCTGCACTGTCCTCTTGGATGGTCTGTAGCTCGTCTGACTCTGAGGGCCGATCTTTGAAGGTGTTGTCTTCTCTTCCTGGGGCATCTCGGGAAAAGAGGCGGATCAAGTGGGGGCGACCAGTCCTGTCAGCTGGGTTGGCCTCGGGCCAGGCATTCTTCGGGTCTGCTGTGCCTTTGGAGTCTGTCACCGCTGGGCTCTTCGTGGAGGTCCCATTGTTCTGGTTCACATCTGCCTCTCCTGCAAACAACAAGGATGAGATATGAATACAGGCCTGTGAAAAACAGCCCTGGAACAATGCTGCTTTCTTTCCCTTGCCTTGAGATGCTCATTTCATACAAAACCCTTAATATGTGCAGTTGCAATGAAACTATGTTCTCTTCCAGCCTTAAAGAACATTAAGTTATCTTGGAACTGAAACCAGAGTGATGTTCTCACACAAATTTGCAGTAGTTCTAGGTGATTTTTGGGGTGTGTGTGTGCAGGTTTTGGTTTTCTTTTTTTTTTTTAAACACATTTATAAATAGATTGATAGATTACTTGAAACATAACTGAAACTAACTATTCACATGGAAGGCTTGTGGATGAGGAGGCTTTCAGTGAGAAATCAGAATTCCTGTACTTTCCCTTGAGGTTTGCAACTCTAATTATACCATCCTTCTCCAAAATGGAGGGGGGGGGAAAACCCACTGAGATTGCAGATCTGTGCTTTCACAAGGGCCCTTTCCCTCTCCACGACGTCAGAGCTTATGGCCTCATTTGGAATCTCTCACTGTAACTACGATATGGATCAAACAAGTACAGTGAGGGGAAGGGGTTTTTTGCCCCACTATTGAACTTTTCCTCACTTCAAGAAAGAGAGCACTAAACTGCAATTTCTACTTGGCCTCTCATGACAGTTTTTGTCCATGTGTGATGATCCTGGCACTCCAGGCACAATGTCCTAGCACTGATGCTGAAGGCCTAAACTAAAACTGAACTGTCCAATTTGTATTCAGTGCTTGTGAGAAGTGACAAGAACAATTACCAGCAACTAACAAGCTTTTTTTTTTGCCAAGAAAGGTGCCAAGGCAGACCCCTGTGGTAAGTGAAATGCCTGCTGCCTTCTCCAGAGTTGTGTTCTGATGCACCCAGTAAAGCCCCTGAGAAACATCAGCTGCAGTACACTTAGCCCTTCCTTCACGAGTAGTAGCTCCTTCTTTCAGTGACTAAAAATTTATGGAAGTTTTTATGGTCTATACCATGACTCCTAGTCTTCTAAAGAAACCACCTACTGAAGAATATGACTTATCTCTAAGGAACACCAAAAGAGTATCAGAAGGTCATTGCTTCAGGAGCAACCTTCAGCACAGACACCTCCCACACACTCTGTGTCGTAAATGTTTTTTGGAGTTAAGGGAGCTCAGAAACTCAGAAATAAGTTAGTCATGTGTTACCTTTAGGGTCTCCCAATTACCTTTTTACATCCTCATTTGATTTGGTCCTTGTTGCCATGGGAGGGACAGGATCTGACAAATACTGCTGTCTTTTCAAAGTACTCTGGGCTCAAGCACTTTGCTGATTCAGCAGAGCAATTTTAGACTTGACACAGTCATTTAATATGGTTTCAACCATCCACAGGGGACTAAAGAAATCTTTTCTCAGGCTGAGAATAATTCTGAAATAATTTTATGGGTAACAACACAAGACAGCACAATGATGGCTTCTGCAAAACCTGTATGTTGGTTACAATTGGTTATAATAGCCTGCTACAGATTTTCATATAAAAACATAAAGTGCAGTTTTGCTCTGCATTTTTTTTTTGTGAAAACTAGCTAGAAAATGTTCAAGAAAAAATTCTTAGGTTAAAACATCTTAAAGTCTCTCAGAAATACAATTATTCAACCAGTGCCTAATTCTCACTGAAGACCTCATTAGTGGTGAAAATATTTGCTGGCAACTTTGGAATTTGAGTTTTCCTGAAAAGATGCTCTCAAACTTATTAGAAACTAGTAACATACCCAAATGACTTTCTTAATAGAAGAAAAGGAAAGTAACTAACTTGGATGTGAAACACATTCTGAAACTGCAAAACATTTTAAACAGCGACCCTAAGCCTAGGTTCTATACCATGATACAAATCCATTCAAGGACAGAAAAAGAAAAGCAAACAAAAGAGTTATTGTACTTAATTAAATGCATTAACAAAACACCAGAGCATCTGCATACTAATATTTTTACAACAGTTGTTCTTTGTGCCTCTGAATACGGGTATTGGTAAGCAACAAAGAAGAGTATTTGTGCCACCAAAGTAGCTTCTCCCAATGCATAGCAGTGAGCTTTAAAGTATAAATCTTTCTGGAGGCTTTATCTCAGCAGTGAAAGCACACATATAAGTTTGCCTCTAAATTTTCTTCATGCTTATGTCTTCTCTAATATATAAAAACACGTAAGAGAGATACTGTTAATATTGTTGCTAACTAATCAAAGTCTTCCAGTGCATTTGGAGAGACAGATCACTTTATTAATGCCCTAAGGACATCCAGAATTAATGGACTATATAAATGTATGCTTACTTGTTAATTTTAAAACAAATATTCAGACTTTTATTAAAACCTGTTGTAAATGCTGTGTATAGCTACTATTTTTTCAAGTTGTTTTTCTTTGGAAAATGAAGCTCTTTCTTACAATAGAGCACACGACCTGTACCATATCTCTTGTACAAAAGAAAGTTGCCCAGGGAGGAAGAGATCTTTGGCTTTTTTTTGCTAATCCTTGTAAAATGAAGTACAGCAGGATACATTGCCATAGGCATTAGCTAGAAGGCTATGGAAGTGTCTTCTATTTATTTTTAAGTGCATATGGTTCTTGAGAGCTGTAAAAATGAGAGCACAAGAAAAGCACCTCCTCACATTAGCCCAAAACCAGTCAGAGGGAACAAGACTCCAAGTGACTTCCAAAAAGAGGAATACAGATGGACAAAAAAATTCTTAGCACTCTGTTAATGAAACCAAAGAGAAAGTGCAAAGGTGCTTTCAAAGACACAAAAATAAATCCAATCCTTCATTATCCTTAATAGGAGTTAGGTCCTATTTAAAATATAAGTATTTTAAAACTACTGTGGCCTTGGTGCTTGATTAGACATTGATAGTTTATCCCATTTCTGGAGAATGAAAATAACTCTTTTCCCGAAGCTGCCAATTGGCTGGGACCTCTCAGCCCAATGCTTCAAACAGCTCCTCTCAACAACCACGGAAATCTGTTCTATGCAAAGGACAATTTCCCATCGAGGGACCTCGGATACAAATATCCTTCCGATGGGTCACTTGGAAGGGCTGCTCTATCACAGCATCCCCTTGAGTCTGCCGCTTCCATACAGAGGACAGCTAGGAGTTTTAAAAAAGATTACAAGTTTTTCATCTCCTCCTACTCCTCTCCAGTCTTGCTTTCTTGCAGATACTTGTAATTCCTCTCACATTCCTACTGCTGCTCCCTCTACAAATGCTGTAAAACAAACGAGGAAGATGAAGCTGATAAAAGCCGAAGTACATTACGTTACTTTGGGTTCTCAAGAGAGGCTAAGATCAACAGTCACAGTGCTTAAATATTTGTATGAAATCTTAAGTATTATTTACACATTACAAATGCCAGAAAGTGCATTAATCAACTTTGCAACACCAAATATTTAAGACACTTTATCATAAGGACAGGCTGCTGTGATTGATTACACTTCCTTTTTCTCAGCCTTCTTTTCTCAGGGTATGAAGATGGAAATTACTGAACTTCTAAATCAACCTTTCATTTTAGCTTAAGTCATCTATATATATAAAGCACTGTTTTTCAGTAAATGAAATATAATCTGTACTTATCCTTTTCTACCTTTTAGGTCCTCTCTTTTCTATAGATGTCAACTGGATAGTGAAATACAATGCAGTATAGTCCTCAATTCTTAAGTTAATGTCAGTATTTTTACCGAAATGCTGACAACAAAATATTGGTTAAAACATCTGACTTTTTGTATTGATTCATCTGTTTAGTCACTTGAACAACAAAAGGTAACACCTAGAAATCAATCAACTTTGTCACAGCTGAGATTTAAAGATCTCTGGTAAGCTATAGCAATAAGACAAATGTATTAGTAATAGGTTGCCTTGCATTATTTAAGAGGCTGAGACCACTGTTTTGGAACATGTGGCTTCTAATAACATTTGTGTTAATATCAGGCACTTACAAGAATAAAAGGCCAAAGAAAAAACATCCATCATCACTACATACATGCTGCAGCTGAGGATATCAGGGTCCCAACTCTGTGCTGAGATGATTTCACAACAATCCAGCTCCTGATTTGGACTTTTACTGCAGCACAACCCACAGTAGAATAGCATGTCCCCAGCCATTAGGCTTCACTACAGAAGTATTTGGGGAGACAGAGGAAAGAATTATGTCTCCACTGTTAAATCTGAACTGCAAAAGCTTGATTCATCCTCATTATGCTAAAGACACTGCAGACGAAAAATGGCTCTTAGCCTAACTTCTCTAATACGGTTAGAAGGCAATATGCCATCAGACATTTCAATTCACAGACCTAATTACTGGATTTGTCTGATGCTTGTCAAACGGTTGGGAATCAATTTTACACAAATATTTCTGTTTGAAATGGATGGCATGCAGTATAATTGTGAAACAAACACTTGGCCATAGCTCTGAACACAACCAGAAGGGATGTGCTGGTGCATTTAGCCTTTACACAAACATTCTCCCCATCTTCTAGCAGAGTGAATTCAGAGAGAAGTGCCCATCTCTCTCGTGATGCAGATTCACGTGAGTTTAACACTCCTACTGCACTTAGCCACAAATCACTTCCAAAACAGCTTGCTCTCCTCCCTCCTTGCAAAAGCTTATCACTCTCAGGAAAAAAAAAATCCACCCAAAGGCAAATTTTCTCTATAGCTTCAGCATAACTGAAGGAATGATATTTTTCTGCACAAGAACTTTGGCTTTTTCTTTGGGCTTACCAAGCTGCAGACTAAACCACCAGAAAAATGAGAAGCCACCTGCTAAGCATAACCTGGACTCCTTTGATTTCCCTCCCTCATTTCTTTCATTAGACATTTTACAGCATACAAACCTCTTATCAGACTAGAATAAAAAAGTTGTGAGGGTGTTTCCACTCCACTGATGAGTTGAGCATATTTCTACACTGACCTGCTGAAACAGTGAATAAGGGGTCTGCAGTGGCATAACTTTCCTTACAATAAAACAGTACAGTACTGTACTGTACTGTTTTATTGTAAAGAAAGTTACAATAAAACAGTACAGTACTGTTTTATTAGTACAGTAAAAGGTGAAAAACCTCACCTGGTCCAGTATTTACTTCTATTGAATTAAATTTGAAAAAGACAAAGTTTAGTTCTATACAACATCTTGGGTCAATAAGGACGAGTGGCTGAGCCTGCTGAAAGTTACTGCACTGCTGTTGGTAAAGGCACAACACAGGTTTGGACATTTAGACTACATTGTTGTGGCTGGGTGAATGAAGGTTCCATTTAACATTTTACAGGAAGTGCCTGACAAATCCTGTTTTTCCTGAGTCCCTGGTACCTCATGGAATACCAGTTCTTAGCTGTTCTCTGCAGAAAGCCTTATGCCCCCTAAGAGCTGATGCCAGACCAAAAATTAATAGGTCAAATAAGATCTATTAATTGCTAGACCGTTGCTAATACTCAAGTCTTGGCACAGTTTCTTTCAGGCTCATGAAAGATCTCATTTCTCCAAGCCCTCCCTGGTCCTCTCCTGCTGAAGAGCAGCTTCTGAGGTAGCAGAGTTTGGCCTTACAGCAGAGCTCACTTGAAAACACAAAAACGTTTGATGGAGAGGGGGAAAATGTAGCTCACCTCTTTGCAGTTGACACTTCAGCTATATTATTTATGCTCATATTTCAAAGAAAAGTACTGAATTCACTCAGGTAGAATAGGAATATGTACTTTTTAGCATTAATATAATAGGAATATGTACTTTTAACATAAAATTATGCTGTAGGGAAGAAAGTGCAAATTGCATAAGGAGAATGTAAATTCTTTCAGACATTAACTACTACAGTATGAAAACATAAGTGTGATTTCTGTCACTTTATGCTGATACTATCCAAAACATAAAAAAACCCCAAACCCTCAAACATTTGACATACTTTAGCATTAATTCACAAGTATTACCTATTTTACTAGCTAAGAGAGTAAAATCTCTCCTGAGACAACTAGCAACCCTCTTCCCAAAAGGCCAGTCAATGAAAAACTTGCTGTAAATAAGTATTATTAATTTTGCAAGTTCAGTAGGTTAATCAATAGCCTGATTTTTTCTTCTTTCCTCTTAATTCTGCCAGACTTCATCATCCTGAAGTGTTTAATATGTATCTGTGAACTACTGCTGGTTACAAGAGTACCAGTTTCATGATATACATCCCTAAAGCATTGCTCTGCAGTAAAGCCAACACTTTCTGGGAGAAGGATCCCTGTAAGGTGCTACTAGCACAGTGGAGAATTGTTGCTGTGGTATCTTTTTTGGCAGGGTTACTATATTGACTTTTCAAACTTACCCAGTAAAACCATAATGCAACCAATCAATGAGTTGGTGAAATTACACAGCAATATGACATCTAGCTGGAATGGTGGCATTCTGATAAACATGCCTAAATCTTATTTTGTGAATCAGCAAACAGCACATAATTTTTGGTTCTGCTGACAACTTCATTATTTGAGAGGTCTGGTTCTGTGTAATGACTACAAAATAAAAAGTAGAAATTAAAAATAAGCTGTATATTCATTACAGCTTATGTGCAGCATCATCACTCTGATGAAGGCAATTACATTTCAGGGTATCAGTGTGTAAAACCTAGCAATACTGTCTGAGTCAGAGATTTTTGATATATCAGCAGCCTTCTTGCTGGAAAGGTTTTCTGTGTTTTCATCAAGGCACACACAACTCCCAGCATCTGCTTGTCAGAGATGTGAAAACCATTCCAAGTCTGTGCAGTAATAACCCACAGTCCATGCCCAAAGTCTGGATATTAATGGAAAGCATGTGTGGTTACTGTGGGCTGAAATGTGTTACTATCCCATTACCCACTGTGAGGGCTGCACTCCAGGAGCCAGGTCTCAGACTTGATGGAGGAAAAATAACATCATACCTTCCCCAGATCTGTACACCCTGTATTATTTATGCCTTTAAGAACTCTCTCTCCTCTGTGCTCTTACTGAAGAAATTTAGCCAGTCAGTTCTGCCATGTCAAAGAAAGAGATGGAAGCAAAGCAGTCAGTGAGGCATTACCAACCACAGGAATCAGAGCAGCAGTTGAATACCAGCTCCCTGTGTTCTCCTGTTACCGCTGATGCTGAGGCTTAAAACCAGGGGCGCAACAGACCTTTTTTTCTTAAACCTACTGTGTAAGTCATATTAGATTCAACATACAAGAAATTAGCTGGGAGGCCTAAGTCACACATCATCTGTCACTGCACGGTGCTTAATTTCCTCTTCATCGTCTTTCTAAATGGACTATGTATTTCAGCAATTCAGTGGAACACCTTCACAAGAAATTACCAGTGATTAAGTAGTGAATAGGACTTCCCAGGGAAGTGATGGAGTCACTGTTCCTGGAAGTGTTCAAGGAATGGCTGAATGTGGCACTTAGTGCTGTGGTTTAGTTGACGTGGTGGTGTTCAGTCAAAGGTGGGACTCAATCTTTGAGGTCTTTTCCAACTTTAACTGTAGGAAAGACATTTTGTGCTGTTCTTGTGAGCCAGCAAAGGCTTCCTAAAGATAAGGAAAGCCCTGCATCTCTCCTGAGGAAGACACCAAGGCTGTCCCCATGACAACGTGATGGAAGAGAGAAAGTCAAAAGATACGGACTTTAGCTGGCTCACAGAATGACGTGGCTCCTTGTTCGCCTATTGAGAACTTTGTTTCTTTCTTATGACCAACGGACAGTGAATGTGTCTGTTAAGTAAATGTAAATATCTTGAAAAACTATAAAAGCAACATGTTGCTATACTAAGTCTCTCTTATACACCCTTCTGCTGGAGTCTTGGCGCCCTGCACTGTGTTGCGCTCTACAGCGACATTTCACGATTCTATGACCGGGAAAGAGAAAGCGGCTCAGGATAAAACGAGCCTTGTGGGTGTGTAAGGAATTGTTTGCTTGTGAGGACAGGTAAAGAAAAGAAACAAGAAAAAAGGGGCATTTAAAAAAGCTAAAAGCATCCCCTGAGCGAGAACAATTTTTGATCTTCAGACTGTAATTAAAACCAATCTACTTGACTGCAGACACTGCCTTGCCCTCTGCATGCCTTCACAGAGTTGGGCACTTGGGTATCCGTGCCCCTGGCTCACAATGAAGCGCTGAACCAAAGCCCACACGGTGGCCTACAATGGTAGGCCATTGCAGAGGAATGCAGCAGTGTAGGCCTGGCTGGGCTCGCTCCCTCTCGCTCTTGTTTTCCACAACTTCTGGCACTGCCTCCACTTGCTGAGGCTTACAAAGGCCAGTACAGAAAACAAAAGAGCCTGTGGTTGAAAACCAGTGGGACTTGCTATGGCAGAAATTTGGAATCTATGAGAAGCATGTGGCAATTCTCCACAGGGCCTGCAGAGAGGGTTTTAAAAACTTCAACAAAGAATTTTATCCACCCACCAGTTTCAAAGAAAAACGTTGCTTTGTGTTACTAGAACATATAGGTTTGTTTTAATCTCAAACATCTCACAAAAGAGACTCCCACAGCAAAGCGAGCTGGAGCATCATTTGTAACAAACAATTTCATGCCCTTAAGGAGGAGAAATTAAATCACCTGCTGACCCATCAGCATTTGTACCCTTTAAAAATTGTGCAACTGACTAGTATTAGACAAAGATTTATTATTCATTTTTTTCTGCTTCAGTTGCACTTAATCTGTGTAATTGTTAGGTCGTAAAACTTGGATATATCCCCCACCCACCAAAGTATGGCAAAATGAGTAGTGCTTCCATCAGACCTCACAACTTCCACTGCCTTTCATATCTTCCACATAAGTTATGTTTTACAGGAAAATAGCCTGTTTCCATCAGTGTAACTGGGTACACAATATTACAGTTATTTTTTTTCATAATACCATAGAAAAACAGGGCCATAAAAGCAGCAGAAAAAGAAATGCACGTGAAATGAGTGAGGTGAGGACAGTGACTGGTGTCACTGTCTGGTGTGAACCAGCTGGTTCAAAGAAGTTGCTCAGAGCATGATAAGCAGCACAAAAACCCCTATCAGCAGAATACTGTAAAATATTTCCTGTTAAAACCAATCATGTAGCACCTCCAAAAAGGGCCTGATAACACTGCTGTATTTTTATCGACCAGGACTTAAGTGTCTGGGTGGTATTTCATTGTTTAGAAAGTATAAACTGCAGAATAAAATACACTTGTTATAAGTTAACCAAAGAAGTTACCTTTAAAAACCATGGTTTAATTGTGACCACGGGAAACTACTTACAGCATAAGCCTATAAACTCCAATGTCAATAAGCTGCATTTTAGTTCTACAGAGTAACAGTGTTCATGTGTGTTAATTCCTCCTGGGACCAATTAAACCAACTAAACCCAGAGCCCAAAGTACTGTAGAGGAGATTTTCATATGTTAAAATAAAGAGAGAATATGAATGTTTTTAACTGCTCCCAAAATAACACATTAATTTGCTGGTTTGAGGACATAACTTCAAAGTTTGTTTTCCAATGCAGCCTTGTATAGAGCAGGTCCAGGTAAAAAGCAAATTACAGGAGTATGGCAGTCCTAGAAAGAAGAGTGCACAACACAAGCCAGGTTTCTGGAAGCTATGAATCACCTGCAGGATGACGTAATCAATAAGTTTGACATTTTCATTTCTTTCAGGTGTATATTGCCTTATCTCTGGATTTCTCTATTTTGCCCTAGTATATTCTGAACTCAAGCTTTTAATAGCACAAGTGACCCCAGAAAGAAAGTCATGATTACAGAATTTACAGCGAGCGGAATTATGCTGGCAGTTTTTAGAAGATTTTTTTTTTTCCCAGAAAATTCTGCAGTATACCACAATGGTATAAATGACACATTCTGAGTATGACGCACCTATTTGCCAATATTCCTAAAAATATCTGAAATACCTGGGCACAAATAAGCCTATAGGCCATTTACCATTGTGTTGAATTCTTGCATATGTAAAACAAAATTGGAGATGTGGCTCTTCAGAAGCTGACAAAACATACCTCCCAAACAAACCAAAAAAGATGGGGGAGGGTTGTTCAAGTCTGCCTAAACTGCAGCTCTTTACAATCAGAACAAGCCCACAGCCATTAGTCACTGTCTGACACTATCTTCACTTTGGAGCTGATTTTCACCTGACCACCTATGGTGAAAGGCCAGAGGAGCAGAAGGGAGCACGAGTTTCTCCCAGCCACTCAGAGTTTGTTCACAGAGCTTGTCACATCTCAGAAAGCGATGGATCACTGTGAGTACCCCTGAGCCTGTGGGAAGCAGAAGCCTGGGGGAAGCTCCCTGCCCAGGAGGGTGCAGAGGCCCAGCTGTGCCCTGCACATCCAGCTGTGCCCTGCACATCCAGCTGTGCCCAGGAGGTGGAATTAGAGCCCCCTGTGTCCTAGGGCAATACAATGACCACACCTCCAGCCTGACCTGGACATCTGAAGTGGAAGAAGCTCACATTGCAGTGGGGACAAGAGCCACACCACCAGCTGCATCCATGAGGCGGAAGACAAGCACCTCTGTAGCCCTTTGGGGAAGCAGAGGAGCAGGTCTTTCTTCAGCTTTGCCTCCAGTTCAAGATGCTGGCATTAAAGAGGAAGTCCCTTTCTCTCATGGACACTGTGGCAGCCACAGGAAACTCCAGCTCTGCCTTTGGTAAGGATGGTGAGAAAGTTATTTTGCCTAAAAGATCAGCATCTGATTGCTAATTTTAAAAACACAGTAAATGATTCACAAATGTGTCACTTCAGGGATGCTAAGCACTCCAGATATTAGTTTTTGTCTGCCTGGCAATGCTTACTCTAACCAAATTTTAAAATGTTTTTATGTAATAATACAGGATTTTAGAAGGTGACAATCAAGCTGATAGCTCTGAACTCTGAAGAGAAACCTGAAAGCCAGGTTACTCCAAGGACAAATTCCACATGCCATATCCAAAACCAGCAGAGAAATCACAGCTGAGCACATTTATGGCAGAGATGCTGCTGGGGCACAGACACCCGAGGCTGCCCTTGGCTGCTCTCAGTTTAAAGCCTCTCTGCACCCCTGGCACAGGAGCACAGCACTCGAGGATGCTGCACCCTGATCACTGCCTTGAACAGAGGGAACAGGATTTCTGTTACCATGCTCTGTCCTGCTTGTCAGAACAGCTTTGTCTGGAAGCTGCACAATGGAGAATGTCAGCACAGACCTAGGAGCAGAGCCATGGAATTGCTGTGGCAGAATGAGAGGAGGATATAAAAACATTGCAGTACATGCAATGAAAGGCAGGTAGTTTGTTAAAATACTAATTATTTCAGGGCCTTTACACATTTACAATTATTTAACTTTTAAAATGATTTCAAGGCCTTTACACTTTTACAATCAGTACAATAGAACTCCCAAGAGTTTTAGAGGTAGTTTCAATTAAACAGCAAAAATAAACTGTTTAGAGACTTCTGAGTGAAGCTATTTCCTTAGTGAAGAAATTTGATAACCAAAGAAATATTTTTCAGAAGAGAACTCTAATGTATTCCTGAGCAATTGATATGAGATTTGATTAAAATAGGTGCCTGCCCAGCAGACAGACTGAAAGAAAACCTTATTCCAGAACTTGTCATAGGGTTTACAGGTTCACCTTCTTCGTAATTGCCTCAAGTGAGCCCTAAAACCAGAAAAGAAGAATACTTGAAACGAAGCAAATAAAACAATGAATCCAAAGGACTAAAGCATTCTGCACTGACTGAACTAGCACAGGGCCTAACAGCAGAGATATTATTCCACAGAAATAGTGGCAGAAAGCTGAAAATAAGATGTTCAAAAAAAAGATACCAGGGGAAAGAAAAAAAGATGATTTTTTTTTTTTTTGGTGGTGAACTGAAGACATTTCAAGCTGGATACAAATCACCTTGTCTGTCTATCCTGCAAGAAATGACTGGCATTTACCAGGGAATAAAGAAACATTACCAGCAATCACATGGAAAGACTTTACACTCCAAGGTGAGCCACACAATCCACAGCCTCACATGTCTAGATTCAAGACCTCCAATCATGAAGGAAAGGACAGTGTTTGCACTGGTCACACCATTCTGCTGCTCTCTCTTGTCAAGCACTGTCTGCCTCTCTGGCCCCCTGCAGTTTCCAGTCCTTCCTCCTACCTTCCCTTCCCTTCCCAAGGCTCCTGGCCAAAGCTGCCATCCAAATCACTCTGCTGTGCTGCCTATCTGACTCCCACAAGCTCCAGCTCCACAAAGGTCAGGATCCCATGCCATGCTGCTGCAGGCTTTGGCAGGCTTCTTGTGGAGCAAATTCCAAACTATCTCTGCACAGGAATTCACCTCTGGAATCTCTCCTTGTCGTAAGGCCTGCCTACCCAACACCAGTCAGAGCTGTCAGAAGCTGGTACAAGCAGACAACAAATCCTCACCTCTAAACCAACCACAAGAGCCACAAGATTAAAGTGTTACCTCTCCTCACCTACTCTGTCAAATGCTTACAACCCATACATGTTCTTAAGATGTTAACACAAAACATCTAAATCCAAACAGTCCCCACTTAGAAAATAAATACTGCACGGCCTTCTGCCCTTTCTCACTTGCTTCTGCTGCTCTGACATCTGTCCACATTAGCTATGAGCTTTCAAAGTCATGTCAGGATACACTTCACAAACACCTTTCCAGCAGCTCTGTTAACAGAGCACCGCTGGATCAGCATCTGCCCACAGCTCTCTTACACCAGCATTATGAGTCACATGGTTGGTGCCACAGATTGATGATTTGGTTTGGGGAGTTTGTCTTTTCTGCACTGGAAGAAGAAATATTTAATTTCTCATCCTTCCCAGTGAAATTTAAATGGCTGTGCTAACACAAAGATCATACACTGCTGCCTCCTCTATGTCCCAGTTACAAACAGGGTTCTCCCCATTTCATTCTACAAGCTCACCTATACAGGTAGTGCGTGAAATGAAAACAAAACATTTCTATATTGGCTGAAGAAGAAAGCAAAATTACAAGATTCCCAAAGTAGCCTAGGCCAAGGGCAGGATTTGTACAGCATGAAATCCCACATTTCTAAATTTACATGGTGTTTGATAGACTGAGAGAAAATGTGGTCTGTTCACACATCAATTTAAAATCATCTATTATTTCAGTGGCATTTTACCTGAGATACAGTCTGCTCTTAGTCAGAAAAAAAACCCCTAGCAAATTATGAGGGAATCCCAAATCTATTAATGTAAAACCAGATATAAAAGTCCATTTCACCTCTGAGCCAAGCATCTGTCAGAAGAGCCTTATAGATATCTGTTCTAATATTTCTAACCTCAGATATTCTGGGTCTTTAGAAACTCAATTCCACTCTCCATCATTATAAACAACATCCTACACTTCTAAAAATATTTAAAAAAATCTGTTCTCATTTATACTAGGCCACATCAGACATATTTGCTATACACTAACAAATAAATGATTTCAGATTATGAACAATGAAGAGGTTTTTTACACTAAGAAAACCCAACACTTTTTTCCCCTATGCTCAACACTTGTGAGCTGTACCATAGTGCTAAATGTGACTCACTGCTATACGAAGAACAATGGTGACAAACTGTATAAAACCGCGGCAGTGATCGATGGTACTTCACACAATATCTGCTTTTCAGCAGCAGCATTCTAAGAGTGAAAAACTGCTTGCACAGTACCAAGCCTTGTACCAGTTTGTGGGAGTTACTGCTATTAAAAAAGGAAAGAAAGAAAATAAAAGAATTCACAAACTTTATTTTGCTATTTGAGTACATATAAAGTCACTTTTCATGTGATGAGGAAAGCTCGCTCAGCAAAAAGAGCTGTTAACTCTGAAGACTAAAATGGCAGTACGATGGAGCTGCACAATATTTTAACAAGCAAGAAAGGCTGTAAGCATGCTTTTTTCCCAAGTGTTCTTTGGGTATGTTTCTCTCAATCCACCCAGCAAGCATGAGGATGAGTGAAACCCCCACTTCTAGAAAAGTTCACAAAGAGCCTGAGAGCAACTCAATGGGTTACACCAGAAGGTTTATCACAGGGCAGCAACTGTACACAGAGGATGCACATAGCACACAGTCCTGCTCGCCCAAACTTAGGATGCAGCCCTGGGGAGGCAGGTGACACCATGCCTGCTTTCTGCAGGCAGAGGTTGCTCCTCTGTGCCCAAGGCCAGCAGAATTCATGCTGGAGCCTCAGCACCACGCTCATCCCAGCCGGCAAACCTGGCTAATGCCTGGCTTGGTGCTGCACTGACCTGGGACTGGCAGCCCCCAGCTGGCACTTTCCTGGCTGCAGCAGCCCTGTGCCTGCTGGCAAAAGGCTCAACAGTTGGGCCTGTGCTTGCAGGAGCACTTTCCACAAAGCCATTTCAGAAATAAACAGAACAACTCCGCTTTGGTTTTCTCAGCAGTAAGTTTTCATTTTTCTGCCTCCTAGGAAGTTGTGCAGACAACTCACAGAAGGTAGAAAGTGCTTCATAGACAGAAAAATAGCTGTGTTAGTATCATCTCTGAAAATAAAAAGTCATTTATTTCTCAGGTAAGTGCTGTAAGAGCATTTCTGCAGCCATAGATTATGACTGGCAAAATGAGAAGTCTTTCATATTCACAGTCTGTCGTTTCCCAGAAAGTTTCCTAGCATCCTTTTGAAATAAGTAAATAATGCAATCTGTTTATAAAGCCCTTACACCTTGGTTCAGTTCTCAATTTAGGATGCAGTTCACTGTAGAGAACCACGGGCTTTGCCTCTCCTGAGAAAACAGGATAACCAGGACAGTCTGACAAAGGGGTACCACAGACTGTAGAAACCAAACGTGCTGTGTAAGTAGCAGGAATATTGCCATGTACTTCCAGATTTGTGTTCATGGCCTACTAGGATTTTTTTTCCTCCCCACTGAAAGACTGAAGTACTGGAATCAAGGATAAGAAAAATACAAAGGAAAAAAAATAAATCTAATTCCATCTACAGTAACTGTGAAGAATAGCTGGAAGAACACACAGCTTGAGGATACACTTCCAGGCCCAAGTGCACCAGCAGGCTCTGCAGCCCCTTCCCACTCGCTCATCTGGGAGCTCCCTGTTCAGTGTCACCTCCAGCCCAGGTCCAGACTGCCAGGACCCAGCTGGATGAGACAAAGGCCTCTGAGGATCCTGCTCAGATCCTCCTGGCTGGGCTGGAGCTTTGGCCGTGGCTCCCGGCCAGGCCAGACCCACTGCCCGTGCCCAGCCTTGTGCCTGCCCACGGTGGCACCTGCCAGGCCCTGCCAGCCCTGGCTGCTCCCGCTGCCCTGAGGGGTCTGACCCTGCCTGCCTCGCTGCCACCCTGCCCGTGCCCAGCCTTGTGCCTGCCCACGGTGGCACCTGCCAGGCCCTGCCAGCCCTGGCTGCTCCCGCTGCCCTGAGGGGTCTGACCCTGCCTGCCTCGCTGCCACCCTGCTCCCAGCTCAGCCCCACGCTGCCCAGGCCACTCCTGCTGCCCCCAATGGCATGAGAGCATCAAGCTGTGAAAAGCAAACTCACTGAATTTTGAGCTCTCGTTTATTATCTTTGGCTTATTGCAGGAGGATTCAACCTCAAAAGTATCCCTCTGAGGTATATCTCAAAGGTATTTCCTGTTGGGGAGGATGAAACAAGAAAGCCTTATAAATATGCCTGCCTAGCAAAAGATTTTGAGAATATAGAAACTATAAGCAAGATTGAAATGAAAGCAACCTTTGAGATACCTTAGTTGCTGAAAAACAATGATGTGACCAGTTGAATGTAATCCCCCTTAGAAGAAACAATTCCCTCTGCAAGCAGGCAGGCCTAAGAGTCAAAGCAAACCCTGCAGCTGGGCAGATGGGACCCAAAGAATAAGATTTAGGGTTTAAAACGTAAACGTAGTATGGTAATGTAGTGATTCTTATAAGTTGTATAGAAATGTTATAAGATATGCATGCTGTAGCAGATTGGTTAATGAGAATCGGAATATTCAACATTGAAGATGATTTATTGTATTGTAACGAGAACTTCAGACTCTTTTTGCGCTCTCTTATCTCTCTTCTCTCTCTCTGCTCACTCTTGCGCTCTTCTTCGCGCCCTTTTCTTTCTTTGTCTTCCCCTCTGCACTTCTTCACCCCCTCCTTTCCACATGCTCTCCGCTCTTAAACCTTTGCTGTTAACTCTCTTACACTTTAAGCCTCTCTTCTCTGGGGCCTGCTCCGAGCTGCGCTGCAGCTGGCAGCAAGGCCCTTCACCCGCGCCCTTTGCAATAAACTGCAAGTTATACGATTTAACTTCAAAAAGATCTCGTCTCCATCCGCCCCAACCGTGCAACCCCCAACTACTTCTACAATTTCCCTCTTAGCAGCAAAAAAAGCCCACTGCAGGCAGTACTGCCTGAGAAACAAGTGGATAAAAAGAAATCAAATGCATGCAAATTAATAGACCAAGATACATTTCATAAAAGTAAGAAAATAAGTAGCTGATAATCAGGACAAAAACTTGCACTTGCAAAAGTCTCCAGCTCTGACTGCCTGCCTTTCAGAAAGTATCATAAAGAGGCATTTACTGAAACAAATCCCCATTTTCCCACCCACATCTCCTGACAATTCTTTCTGTGACAATAAATAAGACAGGTCTATCACTCACCCCATTTTGGATTTTCCAATTTTCTATTCTGACAAGGAAAATATTTCTCCTGTACCTGAAAGGAATAAAATTAAGGCCCATATTCTTTGCAGGTGGCTGATACAACTTAGGTGAAATCAGCAATTGTCAAATTATCCTACACTTCTACTGATGGCATAAGCAGCATGTTGCAGTCCATATTCAAAAAAGAGAAAAAATATAGAGGATAACTTGATGAGGAGCTATACCATGACATTATCTGAGCATCTATTCTTTCTCATACAAGTCTAATTTATCATTTGATAACAGTTTGACTAGATGATTGCAAGTTGAAGTCATGCGGCTTACATCTTTCTCTCATTGCCAGGTCTGTCACACACAGTAAAAGGTGTCAAGCTTTCTGAATTGTGTCAGTAAAAGTTAACTTACAGAGCAGTTCATTACTTAATTACTGCACACTTTGTATGGCCCTCAGAAGCTTCACGGGGCTGGCTAAATAGCTACCATCATCATCATCACAACTAACCAGCAGCTAAAACTGCATCATCTGCAGCCATTATTCTTCTGCTTGCACTGCAGTATAGATTTGCTACTTTTTAAAGATTATTTTGAATGGTATTCAAATCAATAGGAGACACTTGCACTTATGTGAGTGGCAGAACATCCAGCCCAGTTCAGAGGAACTTCAGCATAATTTAGCTGATGTAATTAGCAGAAGCTGGCTTACCTGGTGACAGACCAAAGGCAATTCCCCTAATAAATATAAACCCTTAACAAATGAACAAATGTCAGCTAAAGGCAAGGTGGATGTACTGAAACTCAGAAGCACCACAACCCTGGGGACTGCACCAGGCTACTTGCTGACAGTGAAGTTTCCCATGCGGCCACATGCAGTTTCTCCAGCAACATCTACACAAACATGAGCATTAATAACTCGGAGGTAGCAGCAGCATTAAGCCTGCAGAAGGGCTTGCTAACTAGATCAAATATGCTTTAAATGGTAGCCAGAAAAGGAATGGATATGAAAATGAAATACATTTAAAAGGGTCAGTGATTCTATGAATAGAAATTTATTCAGAGACTGTCTTTTCATGTTTTGCAACACAAAACAGATCAAACAAGGCTGTGCTTCTGAAAAACACAACATTCAATGAATACCACGGCACTTGAATGCTGACTGGAGAGATGCCAGTGATATCAGAGAAGCAATGTCTTTTTCTCCTCTACTGAAACACTCTCTGCCCTACATAATAGTTAAAAAGTGTTTAAAAAATGGCTGAGTGGAATTCTATTATCTCTGACTAAGCATACGTATCAGGGACTATGTGCTTCATCCCCCTTGTAGGAATTACACAGTATCATGATTCAGAACTAAGCTGATCGATCCCAGGGAAACATCCATTGTTTTGCCAAAGCATTCCTGCATCTATTTTACACAAATTCAAAATTTATGTAAAACAAAATCTCTGAAGAACTAAGAGGCAGCCTTAGCTGTGCTCCAAATGGCCTGAGAAAAAGTCTGTTCTTTTTGTCTGTTCATAGCAGATGCATACTTGTGGTATAGCTGTGCCCATGCTGTGTCAGGATGCGAATTCTGACATCCTCAGTCACCCATCCTGCTCATGAAGGTTTGGGGTTTTTTTTACATGGGAACATAGATAGAAAGGTGTGGAAGGGGAAAGTAAAGGGACTGTAAGCATGTGAATACAGGAAAAACCAGGACCTAGCTCTTGGAGAGATGTAAAATGTTGCTGGGGTCCTGCAATTTAGAGGGCTTCTTTGAATCTTGTTATTCCTCAACTTTAAAAGAAGGGGAAAACAATTGTTTGTTTTAAAAGATGCACTTGTAAAAATAAATCACTCACTGAGAAAGAATTCCAAAGTAAAGAAATGAATCTTTAGATTCCAGGATCAGTTATGTGCTTGATCAGCCAAATTTTCTATCCCACTTAGGCAGCAAACACTTTAGTACTGTATGTGTTCAAAACAAACCAACAAGCCAAATAATAAAAGCTTTCAACCCATGACCATGGCCAGCGCAAGACACATGCCATGACCTTCAGATCAAGATCCAGGTGAGGAAGAAGGAAACACCCTATTTCCCTGCCAGCAGAAGTGTATTCTCCATAATGCACATTTCTCTTGACACACTTCCCTTGTCTTGCTGCCCCATGAAGATGTCACAAATCAATTGTTCATTCCTCTTCTTTCAGCATACAATGGAATGTGTTCACGTAGAGCAATTCAAAAATGAAGGATTCCCAGAAGTGAAATTAACTGTTTTCATTGTGTAGTTACTGTCCCAAAATGCCTCCCTTTTTGAAGAAAGCTTTTGCATCAAATTGCTTTTAGGGAAAACATGGACAAGTAACTAGGAAGACAAATTCAGGCTTGTCATTGGTATGACCAGGTTGTTTTGGCAGTAAATTCTAATGGAAATCAAAAGCAAACACGCCAAAAGTGTGGCCACTCTACCTTGGAATCAGGCTTTGTTTGAAATGGGGTGGAGAGAGGAGGTGGAATAAAGCAGTGACTGTCAAATTCTGCTTTTGGAGACTATTTACTTCAAATTTGACAAACCAATCCGAACAGATAACAATGAGCTCAAAAAGAATTAAAAAGTAGAAGCAAAAATCAAATTAGTGCTTAGCCAAGTGGAACTGGATGTTACAGACGGCTGCTCTTTAAGAATATGTGTCAATTTATCGATCTTGCTTGGCTGCCCTCACTGTGCTCTTACAAAACACATACAGCTAGGGGCACGACTGCCAGACAAACTGGAAAGGTTTAGTGGTGTCAGTTAAAGCTCATGTGCAGTCTGGCATCAGGTATTTTGACCTTCAACTCTTCCAAAAAATCCCCCAAACTGCGTCCAAACTCCCCAATGCCAGAAGTTGTTTTACATCTCAGAGTTCTCAGAGCATGGTATTGACAGTGTTCATTACTAACGTTTGCATGGACCAGATTTTTCTACTCCTTTTCTTCCATTTACAGTTTTTTCTTTGAGACTGAGCTGTAAATGGGAAAATACTTTAGGATATTCTGCAGAGCTCACTAGTGTGCTTAATGTTCTTCATTACTTACCACACACTCAGGTTGTGATTTTTTTTAATAATTTTTCCAGAGTTTTTAAAATTCCCTTCAGGTATTTCAGAAAATCCACCCACGTCGTGCAAATTGCCTGCTCAAGAATTCTATGTCACTTTTTGTTTTCTACCAGTTTCATCCTCTTTAACAGAGAGTGTAATATGCAGCCAATATATCACGCACATTCACCTGGCTTTTTGGTTTTGGTAGGTTGGTCATTACATCTGAAGCAAGATACTAATCCACAGTACTTAAAATAATTCAGAGAAAGGAAAAAAGTGCAGCAGTAGATTTAGACATCCAAAATACTTCTCTCCAATAAAATAAAACAAAACCAGTTCAGCTTCCCAACCTTCTTCCTTGGGACCACAGTTATGCAGCAATTTGTTGCCATCTAAATAACCACTTGCTTTTGCACTCATTATCATATGTTTTCTGCTTCACCAGAAGAAAATACGAGTGTGAAGGGAGAAATGCAGGTGTCTTCTACTCAGCAGGAATATCAAATCGAGTGTCAAATTTATATGTTCCCATTTCCAGCCTCTGGCCCTCCAACAATGCAAAATCCAACAAACTGTGTGTGCTTCCTGATTATAAGCAGCTCACAGCCAACCATCACAGCCTATTCTACTGGGATAGGCTGAAAGCAGAAGGAAGAGCTAGTGAGATTCCAGACATAGTAACTGGTCATATCTGAATCTAGAGCTAAGGCTTAAATTCATTCCCTTTCCTAAAATGTACAGACAAACCTAAAGTTATAGATAAATAGTACAAATACAAAAGTAAAAATATGTTTCTTACGCTGGCAGCACTAAACTAATTAGCAGGGAGAAAAGGGGAAAAAGAAACCCAACAACAAATCAGTAGAACTCTATAATGAGAATATAAATATTACATTGACGTTTATTTCTGTAGGTGAGAATTTGCAATTTTTCTGAAGAGCATATGCCTTTCCCCCTGAGATTTTATTAAGGCATGGGCACTGCACCAGCAAAAAATGTAAGCTCCAGATTTTAATTTTAAATTAATGTAATTTATGGTCTTCAACTTTCATTCTTCTTCATCTAGAAGGAAAAGGTTAGGTGATATGACAATCCCAGAGAACACAGAATATATTTGTATTTGTATTCATTCTGCTGCTGACTGTGCAACACTTGTGTGTCATACAAATACTTGTTTGCACACACACATGCACAACATAAGAAAGCCTCAGTTTTGTTACTAGTTTTCAAATTCAAAGAAAAGACGAGACATCCTGTTGTGGAATATGTCTCAACTAGAATTTGTTATTACAGCAGAATGGCCTCAAGAGCCACAAGCAATGCTATTATCCCAGGTCATCTCATCAGTACTCATTTGTGCAAGGCTGGAATATTCACTGGTATGTGGCTTGCAGTGTCCCACGTTCAACATTTAAAAATCAAAAAAGGAAAACATCTAAATTACTTCAAATTGACTCTTAGCATATGGACCTTTTTTTTTTTTTTCCTGATGATCAGGGATGAGAGAAAAGAGATAGATGGGCTAATATTGTTTAGAATGTTTGTGGGAACAACCAGGTTAATCATCAAGAAGCTCACCAGGACAACTTTGTGTGTTTGTTGGTAGAGAAGATGCTAGAAAGCAGCTGAAGTAGTGAGCCCTGGCAGTAAAGGAAGACCACGAAGAGAAGAGGATAAGGAAGAAAAGGAAGGAACCATGCAGAGGGAAGGATGCAAAGGCAGCTAAAGAAGGTCTGGCAGAAACCAATGGATCAGCAGAGAAGAAAATATGGTGAGAAAAACACAAGGGAAAAAAAAGTCTGGTGGTAAGTAAAAGCAGAGAACAGCAGTAAAACAGTGTAGTCACACAGAAGGAATCAGTCACAGTAAAAAGGATTGATAACTGGGCTGGAGAAATGACCCAGGGCATAAGAAAAGCACAATCCGTGGTACAGGTTCTGTTTGCAACAGGAGGATCTGTAAACTGCTTTAAGAAAAACCAGGAACACCAGACAAGTGACTGGGGGAGGGTAGGGGGAGGTATTAAAAAAAACAAACAAACACCAGGCAGGTTAAAACACAAAAAATCTCAAACATTTATTTCTGCAGCACCCTATTCCACTAAAACCAGGGATCTGGCAACAGATCAGGCTGCATTTCTCGACTGCCAAACCAGTTCAGCTTGAGATAGTAACAACAAGGTAACATAAACTCTGACTTTCCTCCTCAGAAAGAAATCATAGCAACCAGTGACCCTATTGTGCTTTGTTGCTGCATAATTGTTAAAGAAATGCTTTCCGATGCTCTGTGAGAGGGGGTACTATCTCGAATGCTCAAAGGGATTGTTCATTTGATCACTAAGCACAGTGTTATTCCAGCCACTCATGCAAGCAGAGAATGCCTCTATTCTTATGTTCCCCTGAGAGTTGAGGTCATCTGAGATATGTTGGCTATCACATAGAAAGGCCAAGGTAGAACTGCTGGCAGGACATTTTAAATTAAGTATTTTCACAGACCTGGAATTTCTCTTCTGCCTTTTCAGATGAACTCAGTGACCAAGAGGCTAATTTAAAAGGTGTTAGGATACAAGCAACACTTTAGTTAAGAGTTCCAGCCTTGAGACCATGTGTGCTGACTGGTGAAACAGTTTTAAGAATGACAAAACAGATACAGATGTGTTTCTAATCCTGGATCCATCTGTCTCTCCCCAAAGCCTTAGGCAGAAACCCAAAAGTGCATTTGATCCAACATTCTTAGCACAAATAGATACTAATACATAAGGAAAAAAAACAAGAAAAACAAACAAAACAAACAAAACCCAAACAAATAAACCCAAAACAAAAACCAATAAACCAAAAAACCAAGGCAAAACACACAAAAAACCCCACCTCACTGCAAAAAAGAAAAAACCCTAAACACCAAAACAAAAAAAAAAAAACCAAAAAAAAAAACCACCCCAAAATCCCCAAACAAGCCTCCCAAGAAACTACACTCCAAAACACAAGGAAAATCCCTATACTCAAAAACCCTAGGCTAAGAAGCTGCACACAAAGATAATGTAATTAGGAAAGAATAAGGTTATTCCATTCTGTTCTCTTCCACATTCTCCCATACAAGATTTATTTCTTACCTCTTGAATTTTGCTTTATAACATTCCATTCAAGTCACATCCTTGTGATGCACTTCAATGATTCTTGAATTGTTTTGTTGAAAACACTAAGTTGTTTACCAGTAATCTCAAAAATGAGATGCTCAGCCTCTTATCCACAGATGTGTTAACGTAAAAAAAACCCAAACAGGAAAACAAACCACCTCTAATTCACGCCACAGTAGCACAAGCAGCATATAGGCAAGAACTCCAACTGGTACTATGTGCTAAATTCTACAGAAAATGTTAAACACTTTCCAACTTGCACACTTCAGAGCAACAAGGAAATTGCCTTTGCATCTCCACTGTGTGCACATCACTGTTCTCTGAATTAACACACAAACCAGCCTAGGAATTAAACACATGAATGTACACAGCACAAAAGGACATAAATACACTTTATAAAATTCCTCCTCTAATCCAAGTTTTAATTTTATCTTCTCTCCTGTGGAAGGCACAGCTTACTAGCATGGGTCCTTATTTTTGTGTATAAATAATGTCCTTAAAATAAATGCACTACTGCAACCACAACATGTTAAGAAAATCTGAAATGTTATAAAATCCTACACTTAATGCAAATTAAATGCAGTTTTCAGAAAGACATGACCTCATTAGCAATTCTACAAAGAAGAAATGTTAGGATATTTCACTCAGATGAAAATGTCACTATTTGCACAGATTTTTTAATTTAACATTATCGATAAAAAAATTACAGCTCTCCAACATACTGAGATCATCCAGATCCCTTTTCATTCTCTAATTAAAATAGCAAACAAAACAACTAAATAAAAAATACCAGAAGTTCCAAGTACTTATATACTCCCTCAATGAAAATGAATCTGCTAAATTAGAGGGGTTATATTTTTAGTTAAATCAGGATATTTGAACTATGAATCTTGCCTTTAAAAATACATGTCTTTATATTGCAGTGTTGAATCACAACACTGCAATATAAAGACATATCAACACAAGCAAACTTACACAGATGGAGGAGAAAATGCTCTAAATTCTAAATAGCTCCCTATGTCAAACTACCTTATATTCTGACTTTTTCCACAATTCATTCCTGATAAGGAACATGATTATAATATTCTGAAAATAGACAGGGAGTTGACTAGAAAAGCCAGGGATTTGGACATGCCAGCAGTGCTCGGGTGTCACAATGGCTAGCCAAAGCAGTGTGTGATTTTAAATAACATGCTGATTTCAAGACATTCACTTCTGCTTTCTTGAGGGGCCTGCTCCACAGCTTCCTTTTTCTTATTTTCTTTTATAATGGAACCTTGATGTTAATTTGCAAGAACATGTAAGTCCCAGAAATCTTCTAATAGGTACCTTTAGACAGAGCTAAAAAAGGTCTTTTTACATGAGAATTAAGAAAATATAGAAAATCATATTTTCACTGCAGGAGACATTTTTAATCATGAAACAAAATGTAGGAAACATTTTCATACATGAAACAAAAATAACCCATGCGTGGGAAACATGTAACTCGGAAACTAGAAAGACATTTGTCCCTCCTCATAATTATTCAAAACTGAACAACAAATTACAAGTCAATATAAGAGTATTGTTGGGCTGAAGAGAGGAATGGTTTGAAGGCTTGCCTTCAGGAGCAGTCACTAGCAGAGCTGTACTGCCCCAGGTGTGGCAGTGCAGCTGTAACCCTGCCAAGAGCAGCAGCAACATTCAGAAAGGCTGCTGGTGAAGTGCACATCCACTGAGAATAACTCTGCTCTTGGGATTCTGCTGCTGAGCTCACCCAAATGGAACAGGATTCATCAGGAATAGTCTAGAGCAATTTCTGCAAAATCTAGAGCAATTTGTTCCTGGTCTTACAGCGAAGAGCAAAATGCTGCTTGGTGTAAAAGCAGTCAGACTGGCAGGGAATGCCTGCCCTCAGAAATGGGAATCAGCAGTAACAGGAGCAGAGCAACCTTGCAATGGTCTCATGCTTATACATCAATAGGCTCAGTGAGGTCCAGTCCTCGACTGGGTGCTCCTGCAGTATGGATAGTGACTGAAATAATGCTGTGAGGGAGTCTGCATTTGGATTATGATACTTTAGTAACATAGAAAAAAAAACAGAAAACCAAAACAACCCTGTGCAGCATGGAAATAATGAGAGCATCTGAAAAGGAAAGAGAAAAATCCCAAGCATGAATGCATTTAGAAGTCTTGAATCCCAGGCTTCTCACTTTCAGAAAATTCCTCAATTTAATCTCACTGATTACTCCAGCCCACATAATGAAAACAGGTCACTAAATACAAATGACTACAAGCAGGTGAGCACTGATTTTAAAATAGATGCCAGATTTATTGTTGGTGGCATATGGAAACAGAAGTCACAGCTCTCTGCTGGAGCCTAGGGGAATTTAACACAGAGGGAAAAGTGACAAACAGTTACTTTGCCCAGTCTTCTGATTTTCACTTTAAGCCTGCAACCACCAAAATAACTTGGTCAAAATCTGTAATATTTTGAAGTGTTAATGCATGTTGCCAATTCTACTGAAATCTAGTGAAGTTCCTCTAATAATTTTCACTTATTATTGTCCCTCTGTAGGCTGTGCAGCTCACGATGATGTTGGCCAGCCACTGACCCCTCAAAAGCAAAACTGGAAAAATTTGGTGGAAAGGAAGAGGGAAGCTCTCATTTTTCAGGGGTTTTATCATTTTTTGGTTTTGAGTTTTAGTTCAAGCATAAATCTTGAAACAAATTTGCCTTCAGATCTTCATATGGAAATTATATATTCTGAAATAGAGCAGAAATATTATTGCAAGGAATTTTGGCAAATAAATCAAAATAAATAAAATTTCAGAATTTTTATTTAATGCTGATCAGGGCACTCAGGCTTGTTGTGTAATTGTTATCCAGCTTTTGTAATAGATTTCCCATGCTGACAAATGCAGAAGGAATGAAGATACTACAGCAAAAAATCTGAAGACCAAACAAGAGGGTCTTGCGGCTACTTTAAGGATAATCAGTTTATACACAAGACTGCACATGGTACACAAAACAAATGATAGCCTGAAAAAGTGAAAGAGTAAGTAAAAGAGAATAGAATACCATTACTACCTGCTCCTACCACAGCCTTACCTTAAAAAATGGCATACATTTTAGACCTGATTAATAGGTGAAGCAATAAGTGGCAAAAATTTATCATGTCTACACCTAATCCTGCCCAAAAAGTCTTTCCAAAAAATTCAGTTCAGTCATGGCAATGAATGTCAAAACTGCAAAACTGCAATTAAAACTTGGCCCATTTGTTTTGGAATAAAATTATCTGCTACTCCTGTTTGACTTTGGGCTGCAAGACATCAGGACACCAGAAAATGGAAATACCTGCCTGCCTGAAGCTGCCCCAGTGGCATGCTCAATGCCTGATGTGAAAGATAGCTACCCCAAACCTGCTGGCTGAGCTGATGACTTCAGGCACCACAGATCAGCATCTTCCCTGGCAGGAACTCAGGCACAACCACAACCTTGGTAGGAACTCGGGCACAGCCACTGCATGGCTCTGTTAAAATCAGCTGAGCTGCTGTGCTGAAGAAGCAGAAGGTCCCATCAAGGTAAACAGTCTCCACATCCTTATAAACATTCAGGGAAGCAGGCTTATATCAAAGAAATAAATACTGTCAAATGTCAAGTATTTATTTTGGAAGCATCAATATTTTCATTTTGTCTACACTGAGTCCAATGAAATGAAGTCTCTTCATTGTTACATAACATGGTGGCTTAGTTAAATGTTCCAAAACCTACCACTTTTGTTTCAGAGCCCATTCTTTCACTTTTCCACAAACCAAGGTTAAAATAAAATCCTATTACAGATATTTCAGAACAGAAATGAGAACTCCTTTGAATTTCTTTTATCTGTAGACTGTTCCTATTGAAGTCACTTAAAATAAACATATTTAGATTTTTTTTTGCAGTCCATGCATGTGTTTAAATGACTGAGTTTAGTCTTTAGAATGCTGATTTTTACTGCAGACCTCCTGTAGCAGATTAATATGATGCACAGCAGAAATTTTAAGATGCTATAGCAAGAACCAACAAAAGGGCAAAAAAAAAAAATCACAAAGGATGACAGCTACTAGAAATCACTCAAACTAATTCAAAGTTTCTGTTTTGATGGAATATTTGCATCCAGTATAAGAATGGTTCCTTCTAATGAAGTGGGACTATTAAAAGGACTAGAGAAGGCCAAGCTTTTCACTGGCAACAGGGAAGGGAAGCATAGGGAAGGCTCTAGAGAGGGAGCCTGCTCTGAACAGCGCTGGAAATAAAGAGCAGCATTATCATGGCTGTTCCCTGCTCCCTGCAAGGCTTGTGAGCGACTGCAGTCTTGTCGCCACCAGGATGTTTCTGTACAAGTACCAGTGTGTGCACACCAGTAAATACTGGCCCTTTTCACTTCTATTTTCCTCATCAAAAATGGATTATCTCAGAGGTGAATTTCTGCTCTGTTCCTCCTTGTCAGCACTTAAAGGGCCACTGTCCACCCCTAAAACTGACCTATTGCACAAGTGCTGCCAGGCCATGTGTTTGAAGGAGTTAAGCCAAAGCACAGCCAGCCTCCTCCAACAAATGCGTAGCAGAAAGCCACAGCTTCAAGTATGGATTGGATTTCCTGCCCGACATGGTACTGGAGCCTGGAGTTCCACAGAGCTCCAGGGTACAGCCATGGGAGTGCCCAGGGGAAACTGACAGATGCCAAGTCCTGCACGTTTTCATTCACTCATTTGAATCCTGTGTATTCCTTCTTGCTTTCATTCCCCACCACCATCAGATTAATTTTCAGTCCTGTGGACGCAGTTGCAGATGCCATACATAAGGCTGAAGCACAATTTAGATTAATCCAGCATAGGAATAAAAATATTTGTCAGGGTCGCCACCAAAACAGCTTGCATGGGATGTTTACAATTGCTGTCATTCTCTAGTTTCATAATCCTTCCATAGTGGGCTTTTTGCTGCTCTCCTCCCCAAGCTGACATTTTCACAGAACTGCTGCTGGACAAGAGGATACAGCTCCAGTAGCTCTCTCCCTGCCTCTCCATACTCTTTGGGCATCAATCTGAACATAATATCCCCAAGTTTTTCCAAACTCCAGACCAACCCTTTAATGTTGGAAGGACAAGCCAACGGATTTTTGATCCCAATTGACTATCTTTATAATTTTGGCAAAGTCAGTAGAGCTAATTACAGTATCATGAGTTAACATTACTTAAGGGGGGTTTGAGTGGGAAGTACCATTAAGAAATACAACCCAGAATTTCTTAGGCCCGTCGGGTCCTAGCAAGGAATTGGAATTTCACCCATTTAACAGCACACAGGATGTGAAGCATCAACTTAGCATTGACCTACTGTATTTCTGAGGGCAAGATGTTTACCTCTGTATCCCCTTTTTCCCCCTGGTTTCTGTCTTCTGCATTCAGAGAAGAAAAATCTGTGTTTGGAAATATCTTTCATGATGTGTGCTATGGGCAGCCTAATGGGGGTCAGACACACAACCAGAGGTAATTGTGAGGTCCACACCATCAATAAAATGCTTCTAACCAGGGAAACTGACTATTTAAAGTTTGAGAAGAATCCAGTGCTTAAAATCTGAGAAGAATTCATATTTTAGTAAAATTTTTGCCATAGGACATTATTCTGGCTCAAATCACCTATTAAGGATTTTATCTAGAAACTACATAATGAAATTTCATCTTTTGTATTGTGCAGGAAGCCCAAGTTGATGACCTTTGCATTATTTTTTTTAAGGACACAGAAGTATTATCAATCTTAGCTGCTGTTTTCATATTCTCCTAATGTATAGCACAAAACCTCCTTCTACTTCTCTTCTAGCCACTGCATTAAAAAGTGAGTCATGTTGTAATTAAAGTTTAATGACAACATCTGTTTCAGCTAACCCGACAGAAGAGTGGTTGGCCCACAGAGAACTATTCTGCTTCTTCTTTCACTCAAACCAGAACTGAGTGGTTATTCAGCCTCAAAAAAATTGGAAATGGGACAACAGCAACATTTCAACTCCTTTCCCCAAAATAAGGATCTTTCAGAAGCACTTTTAATTCATTTACAGATAAAATCCTGCCTTAACCCAACTGGATGGTACATAAGAATCAGTGACAGAGAACACTGTGGACTTCTGTGCACACAGAATACTCTCTTGGGCTGCAGCCTGCCAACAGGACAAAGATTACAAAATCCACTGGGAAAGCAGTAATTTGTTTTATGGCTAGCTGATTAGCCAAAAGCCTGGTATCACCACGCAGCAGCGTGTGACATTAGACCACACTTGCAGATCCTCACTTTTACATTTGGATACAATGCTTGGTCTGGATAACAATAGGATGGTAAATGCCTATTGTGCTTCCCCCCATCTTGCACACAGACTCACTCTTACTGAATAAACAAGGGGGAAAGAAATCACCAGCTCCTGTACACTGTATAGCAGGCATTAAAATAATGAATAAGTCATTTATTGTTAATGTGCTGATTAATTACAGCAAGCACAGCCCACCACTGCTAAAAATACAGCAGGCATCACTGTCTCAGCTCCACGCCTATGCTAATGACCCAAGTAACAAATCCAGTCCCTATGACATTAGAAAAACCCAGACCCCTGTTATGTATGTTTTTGGCATGTGATGCACACAAGAAAAAAAAAGAAAAATCGTACCAAATCAGAGTTGTTAAAATGCCTTTAAGTGCTTGTGCACTAATTTTGCAGCAAAACTCAATGGCATGCTAAAAGTAATCTTAAAGATTTAGATTATGATACTGTGAAACACTGCATTAATTAATTAATGGCATGTTAACTAATCAGATGTCCAAGAGCTACCGTTACACTGTCTAAAGCACCAAATTGCTGCCAGGAAATAAATAATGTTTGAATGCTACTTTTAAGCACAGAAAAAAACCATAAAGATGAACCATAACCAAACCAACCACAGAACTAATATACAAGTTGCAAATATCTATATTTTATGAAAAACTTCAAACTTTAAAATAACAAAGAATCCTACCAGCTGGCCAGCTGCTGCCTCTGAACTCCTACATGTCACTTCCCACCACAGAACTTCTCTCAGCTTCATTTGTCCATATGTAAAAACTACACACAGTTTGCAGAAACCACTTTATGATATGTAAGATACACAAGATTCAGCCCTTTCCCTAAAAAAAACGATCTGCAGGTAAGCATGAAATACCAGGCCAGAAAAGGGAAAGCTGTGAGCTGTACCTCTGAGACCCAACAACTTGTACAAAAAATAGCAAATGGGTTTTTTATTAAAATGTAAATCTTATTAAAATGTAAATTCTTTCCACCTCAGAAAGCTAATCCAGGGTTGCTGTTGTAATTTTGATAAACCAGTGGTCTCTGGATGAAAGCAGACAGACCAAGTCTTGCAAGAAACTGGGAAAAGGAAAGAAGGTTAAGGAAAGTGGAAATAAATGGATAGCTGGAAACCCAGAACCATTACTTAGCTTATAATGAAAACCGACAGGACACTAAATTCTCCCATTTGCCTCTCAGGCAAGAGGAAATAACTGCAACACGGTAATAACACCTATTTGAGAACCATTTGCTGTCACACCAGATTGATTTTTTTTTGTGTAAGCTTGCCATTATTTTGCATTAAAGTCATAGCTCGTGTTCCACAATTGATTGTGTTTACAATGAAAGAAGCTTCCCAGTAAGGTCACTGAACTGCAATAACCCTCAGCTTTTAGCCAGCTCCTGACAGGACTGCATCACCTCCTGATAAAGGCCTTGTGCCTTCCAGCTCCTCCCTTCACATTCTGCCCCCTCCCTTTCTTAAGCAAGAATCAAAAAGCAAAAACGGGTACAGGAAAAGAGTGACATCCATACAGATGTAACATACAATAATTCACATTCCCAGGTTTCTCAGTATATTCTGTAAGACCAGAATACAAATTCTCTCATTTTAGAAGACACACTTTATAAACCAGCAATAAATCCTTAGCTAAGAAAAAACCCCAAACAACAACAACAAAAAACCCAAAAAACCAAAAAAACCCCATTCAACCAGAAAACCCAAACTGGCATTCAATACACAGCTTCAAAAAATTCCTAAGTTTGGATGCAGTGGGACCACAGTGAGGAAGACCCACAGCGAGTGTGACGGCATCTGTCAAACCACTACAGATGAAGTGCATGGAGAGAGAAATCCTTCATCCTGCGTGGGCTCACACAAGTCCCACAGGACATTCTGCGTGGGACACAGCAGCAGGCATCAGCATAAGCAAGAATCAGGGTGAGGCAGGGTCACTGTGGAATTGTGCTGAATGCACATTTTCTTGCTGTATCTCTGAGCTCTGCACACAAAAAGACACCTCAGGACGTACCCAATTCTGCAATTTGAAACAGCAGGATGGCATATGGTGCTGAAAAAGCTCTACAATAGGATCTCTCCTTTTAGAGGGGAAAAAAAAGTGTTCATTTCACCTCTTTTTAGTCAAAAAATGCAAAGAACAAACAAACTGAAAACCAGTCAAACAAAAAACCCCCATCAATGACAAATAACCAAAGCACAAAACCCCATTACCAAACCCAAACAACAACAAAACCCAACACCTCACAGTACAACTCCAGGTGCACAGCATGGATCCCTGGAAAGCTCTAAGCCAAAAGAAAAATGGCCACATCCAGATACAATTTTAGACCTGATCTACCAGATAGAAAAGGAAACTTTTGGGTTTGAAAAGACAAAGCCTTACTCTGTCTTTCCAAGTAAGATGTTTTTTACTATGAGGGTAGTAAAACACTGGAGCAGGTTACCCACAGATGTGGTGGATGCCCCATCCCTAGAAAGAGTCAAGGTCACATTGCACAGGGTTCTGAGGAACCCAATTTAATTCAAGGTTTCCCTGCCCATGGCAGGGGGTTAGGACTAGATGGCCTTCAAAGGTGCTTTCTGATTCAAAATATTCTATGATTCTATCACAAAAAGTTACCACACTTTGATTTTCATTGTCATCAGATTGGGGAATACCCACTATGCAACAATTCTCCCTACAAAAAAAATCTTGCTTGTAATTTTATGCTAATTCAACCTTATGGATAAAAAAAGAAAGTATAATTAAAAATCAGCATTTTTAATTTTCCAGGTAAATGTAATAGGGGTTGCAGCAAAGAAAGGAAGCTCCAGTCCTTCCAGTGGTCAGAATGACAGGCAGCTTTCCCCCCTGCTCCAGGCCTGACCACTGTAGGGTAGCATTGGAGCAAATAAACTTCCAAAAATATTCTCTGTAAGTAAGGCTAAGAGTCCCCTCCTGACCCATTTCTTTAAATGCAAAGCACCATAGCCAGCAAATTTCTTCTCTTCCCTGGACTGAGATGTAATGCAAAATCCTTTTCTGAGTAATACTAGCTGCAACAGAGACCATGTTGACTACGTGCAAGTTCAACAGAAGTTTGCAGTGAGCAAGACGTTCTAGCTCCACATCACAGATGCATATTCAGTATATATCAGACAACAGAACTCTGTTGGGTGCCACAAGAAAATCCTTTCAAAGGGCAAACAAAACTAACTCTTGTCAATTCAGAATTGCATAGTTGCAAATGCCATCACTGCGATGTCTTTTCTCTCCCAATACCCTTACCCTTCTGCTCCATTTCTCCACTCCACCCTCCTGTACAAAAAGTTCATTGCCTTTGAGATTTAGTTCTGTGAAACATAAGACACACCTGACTTGTTTGTTTCATAAAGCAGCTGGTACAATGTGGCTTCATCATTGGCAAGGTAATTTCATCTATACCCCAGTCTAAAAATAAATATTAAAGAGAAATGCAGAAGAGACTTCTGGAATGGTAATTCCCAAATTTAACCCATACAGAGAATAACAACAGGAAAACGAAGGCATTTAGGTGTGTTCACAGGTGTCCCTTTACAGTAGTGGATGAAACCTTGCTTGAATCTACAAAGAATGCTACCAGGTCTAGCAGACTTGAAGGAGAGCCCCACACTCAGTTCCTTACTATTGTGATATTTTCAATCAATAATTAATGTGTTTGCTTCCAAAATTGGAGCAGCTGATTGGGACTGCAGAAACCACATTTACTCTGAAAGGAAGTATTTTCAAAAAAACCCTATTCAAATGGCAGAGTTCATCAGGTATATTCTGCATAACAACCCTTAGCAACTGCATCTATTGCACGCTGTCCACAGCAGAGAAAGTTCCCTTGTCCTGCAAAGTCATTATTGTCACCTGGTCCACGCCACCGCTAACCCTGGAGCGTGAGGAGACAAGCGCAAACCAAGAGATTTCTGCCTCCTCTGCTGAAGAGCCCTGGAGCCGGCAGTCCAGGCACCCTGGTGGCTGCCAGGGGCTGGCAGCTACTGCCACCGGGTGGCTTCAGCGGCGAGGGACAGCCAGCGGGGCCGGGGCACGGCCAGCGGGGCCGGGCACAGCCAGGGGGGCCGGGGCACGGCCAGCGGGGCCGGGGCACAACCAGCAGGGCCGGGGCACAACCAGCGGGGCCCGGGGCACAACCAGCGGGGCCCGGGGCACAACCAGCGGGGCCCGGGGCACAGCCAGCAGTGCTAGGGGACAACCAGCAGTGCTAGGGGACAGCCAGCAGTGCTAGGGGACAGCCAGCGGGGCCGGGGCACAGCCAGCGGGGCCCAGGGCACGGCCAGCGGGGCCCAGGGCACGGCCAGCGGGGCCCAGGGCACGGCCAGCGGTGCTAGGGGACAACCAGCAGTGCTAGGGGACAGCCAGCGGGGCCGGGGCACAGCCAGCAGTGCTAGGGGACAGCCAGCGGTGCTAGGGCACAGCCAGCGGGGCCCGGGATCACGGCTCCTCCAGCGCCCGCTGTGCTGCCCCACACCAGGGCAGAGAAGGCTCTCAAGGGGGGCTGCCCTCTCAAAGGGGGCTCAGGGCTCCTCTGCTGCCCCTGCCAACCCTTCTGCAGGGGGTGGCATTGCCCAAAGAAAGCGAGGGAAGGGATCTCTGTGGAAAATAAATAAGTCACAAGTAGATAGTGATGTCTGTGAAAAGGGAAGGCTGAGGTGCACCCTCTCAAAGAGACTGGAGGCTATTAAAAATTCTTCAGAAGAGGGATTCTAGTCAAAGCTGGAGCTATAAATTAGCCAACTATTGGTGCATACTTGATGCTTGGTATAATTAGCATCACTAGGGAAAAAGCAAGAAATGAAGGATAGCTTGAAATAGATCAAGCCAGAGGGAGAATAACTGAGCAGGCTCTGTAATCATTTAAGTCACAGAACAACAAATAACTCACCTAGGGAAAACTGCTTCAAGCTTATCCTTTATCCCTATAAGATGTAAGAGTGTTTTAAGACATTGTCCAGAACTGCAGGGAAAGGCATATACAGCAGTCATTCTCAAGACAACATGAAACTTGTATCTATCAAAATATTCTCCCTGATTCTTACTTACCACGGTGGTTTCATTTGCACCTTCAGTCCACTTTGATTTACTCAATTGACCAGGGTAAGAGAAAATTATAGAGTCCATTTGCACTATACTTCCTCTTTTTTTATCCCCATTTTGACCTAATCTTAAAACCAAAAAAGCCCCAGACTGTAATTTGCAAAGTGGTAGGAAGGTTGATATAAAATACTGTAATCTGACTGGTTTTGCAGCTGGAAACAAATTTTCCTCCTGGTTGTGTTGAGTTATCAAAGGCTGATCAGTGTCTTATGTTAGTTAAGCAGCTCAGTTCACAGATTTGGAACATGGAAATATTTAGCAGTTTGTTAGTAAATCATTAGCTTTAAACACCACATAGAACATGTGCATGTTGACTTTCTTCAATTAGTTAAGGAATTTGTTGATCCAGGGTATGGATCACTGGATGGTGAGTTTAAACCTACCAACAATGAACTTCATGCTTAATTCCCATCTTTAAACACACAGTTCCCACATGGACCATAGACTTAAGTAACTACTGGGTTAGCCCACTGGTACACAGGAGCAGTGATCCAAATACACAGAAGGTTTAAATGCGTGAGATTTTGCTGGTAGAAAGAGGGAGATGGAGATCTCCCTGCTTTGCTGTCTCCACCCTTCTCACAGAAAGAAAAATGAGAGATCTGCACTGAGAAAGGACACAGTTTGAGGTGCACCTTACACCATGCCATGTGGCTTTGCAACCAGTCATACTGGATCTACTGCAAATAACTGGCAGAGCAAATGACAAAGAAATGAGGTAATAGCCTCAGCACCCACTTAGTAAAGTTGAAAGATAGTTCTAAAGTCCACTTGTGGATTCATCAGCCACTGGCACTGTATGATCAGTGTTGGAAATATTTGTACCAGGAATTCAGGTTCATATGCCAATCACACTGCATTATCTCACTGAGAAAAGATGATTTTAAATGGTTTCCATTATTAGTAAGAGAGACTAATTATTAATTCTTCATGCTCCATTCCTTTTGTACCTTGAAAGAAAAAAAATCCTTGCTGTATTCAAAAATACTTCACTCATCCAAAAGTTTTCAAGCTAGTCAGCCTTAGTAACATCCACATGATCAGCCTTGCCTTAACCTCTCCTGCATTAATGTTAGACTACTGCTTCTTCACTGGAGTTCTATTAGCATAAAATAAACCTTAAATTGTAAAAATAAGGTTTCCCTTATCAGGAAAATCATCTTCACACAGCAGGTGTTTGGGCACTGGAATGGGTGCTGAAGGGAAGTGCTCACAGCACCAAGCCTGACAGAGCTCAAGAACTGTCTGGACAATAATCTTAGGCACAGGCTGTGATTTTTGGGGTGCTCTGTGCAGGCCCAGGAGCTGGACTCAATGATCCTGATGGGTTCCTTCCAACTCAGCCAATTCTATGATTTCCTGTCTCTTTTCCAAAACTCAATGCAGAAGAAAAGGTCAAATGTAGCTTTCAGATCAAATAATAAAAATATCAGCAAGACCTATATGGAGAGCAGGGAAAGGATTCACAGAAAACACCAAGAGAAGCTCATTTAAAATTGAGGCCTCCAAGAATTCTCAAAGGTCACCCAGTCTATCCTTCTGGCACAAGATGATTACATCAGTTTAGACAGTTACTTGTCTAACCTGTTTTTCAAGGCCTGCAATGATGAATCTCCACACTTCCCAGATGATGTATCACAATGCTTTAGTATTTGTTTCTGTATTTCCCTTCCTGACATTTGATCACATCTTTCTTTCTGCAGTTTTAAGAATTCATTGCTTATCCTCTCCATTATGGATGGAGAGAAGTTTATTTTCCCTTACTGCATAAACCTTTCCTGCTGTTGAACACTTGGATTCAATCTTTCTTCTCCTCAGAGATTATTTGTTTTAGACTGCTGATCCCTCTTTGTTTTTTACTTGGTCCTTTACTCCATCTCTCGAGGTCTTTGTGGGACTGTGCAGCATGCACTCAAATGCTGTACATTAAGTAGATCACTGTGTCTTTGTGAGAATTCCCTTTGTGCCAACACATCAAATAACATTTTCAAGTTTTTGCAGTAACTCACCAAATACTTCATTGTCCTCTGACGACTGTTGTGTTAGTTTGGCTGCTTTTGGGCTCTCCTTAGGTGCTTCCTCCACCTTGGTTTCAGCGTTCTGCAAAACAAACATATACTGAGATTAGTCTTTCTTTGACAGCTCTCAAATAGAAACACTCTTCAAACTTCGTAATTGCATTCTTAATGAATACATGTGGTTTTGTTATCTATGCTACACATATGTGGTTTTGCAAAATATTAAGGAAAAATGCTCTCAGAAAAATCATGATTTTTCTTTTGAGTCTGTTTTAATCTATGTCAGTTGGAGAGGTAGAAAAGACATTTAAACAATAGAGATATCTTAAACCGTAACAGACTTTTAAGTTTCCACCTTTCCTCCTCATATTTAACTTTATTTCTATTGACATATTCCATGT